>NW_022900941.1:26974837-26985358 GCF_012274545.1 Fukomys damarensis | reverse complement strand
ATTTTCATATATTTTAAAATACTTTGGCACACCATTGAGGAATACATATATTTTATATCTATAAACACACATGGAGATAAAATGGATTAATTTCTATGATTCTTCCAATAAGTTAAAATATATATTTCTTCTTTCCTGTGTGTCACTGTGATTCTGATATCTATTCCAGATTTAAGTGAGAGGGGCTTGAACAAAAGGAAGAAAGGAAAAACAGGGAAAATTCAATTTACAATGCAATAAACTTGTCAGATTACACTCAATATATATATATATATATATATGCATATATATATATATTCAAAATTTACTTTGTAAAGCCACTTCAAACATCCATCAAAATCTAATTGTTATTGTCATTTTATATTAAATCATAATAAATAAAATACCTGGTAACATTGATTATTTTAATTCATTCTTCACTTATGATGCTTAAAATATGTCTGTCCGATTTATTTTTTTTCCTAACTTTTTTTGGCCTGACCTATAAATTATTATAGAGAAGGTGCAACTACTACGACTTAGTATACTCAAGAGAGTTCCTTCAGAATGAATAGATTAAGAGCAATTAGTAGGAAGACACAGATAAGTAAAATGAAATATAGAGCAAGAAGCACTTGAGGAGACAAAGCACCAAAGTGAAATAGTTGTGCATTCATGAGGATGGGGAGAAGGCTCCTAGCATATCTTTACGTGTATCAAAGTGACCAAATTACTTCTGATCTCAAGGCATCATTTTATTTTGAAACAATAGATTAGGCCCTAACAATCTCTTACGTGTAATCCATATCTAGTATATCGATGTCTGTATTCTAACTTTAGAAGAGCAGCTTCAGAGATGATCTGTAAAGACACTCATTCATTTAGCCCTTCATTTAAGCCTCGGGCCCTTTCTACATATGCTAATTCCAAGAACATGAAAGAGTAACAAGTCTTAAGTTCATAAAGTCTCCAAGTAATAAGGGATGAATAAATCTTTTGCTAACACTGGGAAGGGGTTAGAATTTGGTCTAGAAAATTCAAGGAAAAATTCATACAGGAAATGACATTTAGCAGTGATAAATATTTGCCTCACTGAGTGGCTTTATCAGTTGCACAAATCAGAAATCCTGAAATTGTCCTTCCTGTCTTCTTCTCACGTGCTTGGGTTAGAACTCAGCACATGCCACGAAGGAATTCTACTTATGAGCCACATTCTTAGCCCTTCTCCTACCTCGCTTGTGTTTTTCCACATGTTTGGGATACAAACTTGACAATACTCCGTTATTTCCACTACTGTCTTCAAAGTTCAAGTTCCTACCCTCTCCTGTTGGACTAGGGAAACAGCTTCTCCCCGGTTGTCTTGCTTTCACTCTGACCTTTTTTCTTTTTTCTGCCAACTGTTAAAGTGACAAAGTATATACACAGTCACCTTACCATCGTCATGCCTTCTACAGTTAAGGACATTACATGAATAGACAAGACAAAACAGTCTAACCGATGCCATCAATACCTTTTACAATCAAACGTCTTTTTACTTCTCTTTATTTCAACCTTGTACTTAATTCTCTTTTTGTTATCTTGAATTTCTTCCCTTTTAGCTTTGTGCTCTGTTTTCTATTTATCTCAAATATATAATATTATTTAAATAATCTAATATTTGTTCATGCATTCTCTCTGTCTGTACATTTTTCTTTTCTCTTCCCCTTTTAGCCAAGTTATATACTCTTCATCTTCATATCTCATCTTCAGCATCATTTTCTCAGGAGACAATTCCTTCCTGGACATCTCCTCACTATCACCAGCAAAGTCAGATTGCCTTTTAAGTACTCTCTGGGACAGAGTTCTTTTAACTTATAATGAAATATAGCTTTGTTTGTAGTTACACTTGCAATATTGCTTAATAAGTTTCCATCTCTTTCAACTAGATCAATCCCCATGTTGGAAAAGCCTATCTAGATCTGTTTATCATTGAATTTCCAGCTCCTGGAAGATATACTGCCCTTAAATATAGGTTAATTCATGCTGAGATCTAAAGAATAATTAAAGCAGCAGCATATTTATTAGATGGATAAACAGCTAAATAGTCTTCCATCCTGTGGCCTTGTTTTGGCTGGGCATATAGTGCATGGACAACGATATGGGGACACATGAAGTGAAAGGAGTGAGTTGGAAGGAGACCGCAAATTAGTCCTTGTCCATGTGAAGAAGCTTGGCTTTTTTCATCCTGTGGGCATCAGAAGGCTACTAGAAGGACAAAAAGTATAATAATGTTGTAGATGTTATTGAATGCTTCCCCTCAAAACTCCATCTCTGCAGTGGTTAGAGTCATTTCAACTTGACTGGTTTAGGAGACCCCTGGCGCAGTGACTGGTGGGGCACACTTTTAGGGTTTTCTGGGGAGTCGTGGGGACTTGGCTTTGGAGTCTGTGTCTAGTCCCACTCTTCTTCCTCTCTAGCACTGTTCTGTTCTGACTCTTGGCTACCGTGAACTTTCTGCCATAATCCTCTGCCATGATATTTCTGTCTTGAAGTGAGCTTATCAAAAATTAGGAGGCAAATTGAACCTCTCCTCTTTTAAATTGCAGGTGTCAGATATTGTGCTTCAGTACCTGGAAAGGTGACTAATACAGAAAGACTGGCACTGGAGAAGTCTGATTGCTGCTGTAAATGCTCCTAACTGTGGGGCTTAGAATACTTTGGAATTGGTTTGCAGGAGGAATTTGGAAAGGTTTGGAGATGTAGGCTAAAGATGCTTTCTAATGCTATCAGCAGAGCCCAATCAATGATTCTGGTCAGAACACATGAAGCCAGAATACTGAGATGAATGCAGAGAGCAAACGCTAGGCTCAGGAGATTTCAGTTGGGTAACATAAACTTAACTGACAGTAGAATCCACATGTGCTAAACTCTACCAGAAAATTTGCCCTCATTTTACCCATGTCCAGGAGACTAAGATTAAAGGCAGTGAACTAATAAATCTGGTAGAAGAAATTTCATGAAAGCCCAATATTTGGGTTGTGACATAGGTAACACTGGCTGCTTTTAGTTGGATTTATACAAAGAATCAGGGACAGATGGAAGAGAAGAAATATTTGAACAACTTAAATTTTGGCCCATGGGAACAACATGTAAAACTGGAGCCAAATGGATGTAGTTACCGAAGAAGTTACCACCACTGAAAAGAAACTACTTTATACAAGGACCAGAAGTAAGATGTACTGTAAGTTATAAAAAAGAAGGAGAATAATTAACTTCTTAGTTGAGACCATTCTTCTGAAAGGAAATGCAGCAATATTGCATACAAATAGACGAAGTATAGTGAAAATATAATATAATAGTGAATATAAACATGCTGCCAGAATCAAAGTTTGTAGATGACCGCAAAGTTTGAGAAAGACTACATTATGTAGTTGCCAGAAAGGCAGGGGAAAAGAAAGTGCTGTAAGGAATGTATCAGTTCCTCTGAAGCCGTCCATCTACAGTGGATCAATAGCTCCTCCAACCATGGGACATTCAAGCTTTCAGCTTGAGAAATTGAAATTCTCAAAATAAGTCAGGGTTGCAACACAAGTCCATCATGGTGTGTCACAGAAATGAAATGAGTTGTCTCCTGCTCGATTGATGACTGACATCAAACCAAGAGGAAAAAGGAGGAAAATAAATGAGACAAGATTTTTGAAAACTTCTTTTGGGGACTTCTGTAGAAGAGTTTACATAAATGGGTCTGTTTTCTGTTTTAAGCACTTGCATAACTCCTATCACAATAATGAAAATTCCACAGAATGCCCAAAATACTGGGAAGAATGCCCCGTGAGAATTCTCTATTGCCATGATGATTTTATGAAATTTCTACACAAGAAACTCAGAACTTATCAGACTAGGGTGTTTTCGAACCAGCAAACACCCTAAGATTGACAGGATGAGAAAAGGCAAGGGTAAAAATGTGAGTTTTAAATACAAAGTGATAGTATGGATCTTATATAATGAGCAGAGCAACACATGCTGGCAATGGCCTACCCTGTAAAACAATCTTGTAAGAAAAAAATCAAAGGCTGTTCAGCATATGTCTGTGTTGTACAGCTAAAAAGACCCCTGTAGAGCCTCCACACAGGCCAGTGAAATCAATGTTTGGTGCAGTTGCTAACTGAGCTTCTTGTTGATAAAAGAAGAAGAAGAAGAAGAAAAAAAAAAAGACCCACAACTTTATTGTCCATGCGAGAAGTTCTCTTGCTCCTCTATTATCCAGGCTTTCAAAGTGAAAATATTATCTATCAGTGTGTACAGATGCCATGGATATGTTGGAGAATTGTGAACTGCAATGCCTTAGATGCACTGGGTATTTTTTTCTTTAACTTTTGCCTGGAGCAAAGAAAATAGAACAGGAAGCAATGAGCACCCATGGCCTCAAAGGTGCAGGATATCAGGCTCGGAGGCCAAGCAGCTGCATTGCCTCAGATCTGCTGTCACTCTCTCTCCACCAGCAGCTTCTTTCTCGAGGACACGAGAGTCACTTGCTGGGAGGCCTGGGTGACTGGATGTATTGTAATAAATCCTTTTTAGTTATTGTTACCTCAGTCAGTTCATCTTTAGAATGGGCCTTTCTCCCCTTACACATCATGGCAAGAGACTCTGGATCTTCTCCAACTGGTAAAAATGATTGGCAGGGAATTTGAGGATTTGACTTGAAAATATTAATGTATAGGAATTCCCCTCCTCCACGTGCCTGCTGAGCAAAAATCATGGGCTCCACAGTGAATGCTGTGCAGCTATGTAATGTTTGCTGAATGAGCATTCACTCTGTTATCAAATATATAATTTTGTACAGAATACCTGAAACATATACAGTATTTACTTCAGTGTAGCTTGAAGTACAGCTGCAAATTAGTGTTCAGCAAATTGCAGTTGGAATATAATGGAACACACTTGGAAACATATGCTAGTAACTTTATCCCCCTAATGTGTCCGCAGATGTAATTACATACATGAAAACATCATTTTTAAGAAAGTACATAAAGATCTTTTAAAATATTTAGTTTATTAATGGATATTGAAGCCAGGAAGTTTTTGTCATTCCTTTGATTGACATAAAGTGGATAGGTGGCTATCTTGTTCTTACGATGACTTCCTCTCTCTCTCTCTCTCTCTCTCTCTCTCTTTCTCTTCCTATCTCTCCTTTTGTCTTCTTTATAGCAGGCAGAAGCAAATGTTGTTATCCTCATATTTCCCCACAGATAGGTATAAAGCTAACATACAGAGAACTTGACATTATATTTCAGATACTAAATTGGTAGGTATAAATTTATAAATGTGAGCATTCTATTTAAAATAAATGTTCACTGTTGATGTGGGTCCCTCTATTCACTTATTAACTCATTTATTAATTTATACCTTATTTATATACTCATTACTTTGTAATATTTAAAATATTAATTTCAAACTACTAGCTGATAATATTTAAAATGTTACCATTTAATTGTTTGATTGACTAGCATGTTGGGCTTGCCTTTTCTTTCAAGGAAATAGTTTCACAGTGCTGCTAAGCATTGTTTATTTCAAAATATAATTTCCCATGAAGTTCATGAAGGAGATTCAATGCTGTATTCTAACTTCAGTGAGTGTCCTTACATTTTGCTTCATTTGGGCATTGCTACAGAGTAGCTGGAAGAGAATTGCATCAGAGAGAACGTTGATATTTGTCATTTGGGGAGATAACGAGAGAGAAATAGTACTGGCAAGTAAGTCAGTGTTTCTGAGTAGTGTTTTTGACTTTTCATCTAAGCAAGAGAGATCAGCCTTACAGTTGAGAAATTAGCTTGAGGAATGTGAATTAATGCTTGCTATTTTAATTTACTCAACCTAAACTATTTATTTCTAATATTAAATATTAGAGATTTGTCATCACAGTGAAACATAACACATTTTGTATCTAAAACTATACTGTCTGATAAAAAGTTCTGTACTTTCTGGGTGCTCTTAGAATCTTCTCAGAATCTGGTTTGTGAAACTCAGAGTAGTCTTTGGAATTGTTCTTCTGATTCCCTTGGCAGATACGACTATATACAGAGAAACTTCAACATCCAATTACGATTTGTATCTCAAAAATGTCACTGAGCGTGAATTCATCTAAAAGGAAGAACAAAATTTCACAAGTGAAATTCATGTTTTACTTTATAATAGCTTTATGAAAAAATGTATTTCCCAGCATGGATCTAATATTTTTACTGATAGAATTTTTTAAGGTACAGTAGACCTGATATAACTATGTTTTTATTTTATTAGCTTCTGTTTGCTATACATAATTACATGCATTTTAGGGAAATAGCCCATTTATATTATATGTAATATTTTGATCATTTTTCATCCCCTTTTTCTATATATCATCCCATCTCACTACTTCCTCTTCTCCAAAATGTTTACATTGCGAATTGTCCAGTCTAAGTTGATTAATTTCTTTAATCTTTTAATGACCACTTAAACTTTCTTCGGACAAGGAATGACCTCATTCAGTGTTATTATTATTTTTATATGATTTCTACCTTGCCAACTTGATTTCTGGTTTTGTGTAACACTATTCCTTTACTTGCTCCCTGCACCAGTGTCAGAGCTCGTATTTCCTTTTAGATTTTCATAGCAATGCCAAACATTTTCAGTGTCCCCAGAAAGTGTCCTGTGCTATACTTCCATGTTTTTGGCCTGCTCTAAATATCCCTCTATTTTTCACTCTTCATTCACTCTTCTTCTTTTTAAAATCTGCCAGGTCCAGTTTTCCCATTTTCTCATACATTTCAGAAATATTTCTTTGATATTTTCCCTACCTGTGATATCTATAATTTGGCCACCCACCTTGTTTTTGAGATCGTTCTTATTTCACACATACTCTATCGTGATATTTAATTGCCGGCCTCCCTGAAATAACTAGGTAGCCCCTTATGGGAAAGAACTACAGAGTCGAGGCGGACTTCAATCATTTACACTGAAGTTTGCCTACAGTGTTTTTAAATAAACATTTGCTAACTCAGTGAATGATAACTGCACACACCTCCCACACTCACCATTTTCTCACTAAAATCTTGTCCATTTTAACAAACGAATCAGATTGACAGTGATCATTAGAAAAGAGAAATTTCCTAACTCGGTGTATTAAAGGCCTAGAACATAGTAAAAGCTCAAGAATATTTACTCAATTCATTCAAAATTGACCTTCTGCACTAGGCTGATACTCTACCCATGTAAAATTTTTCCAGATCTAATTACCACAACAATTAACTAATAGTGTCCACTATGATCTTCATATTTAAAAAGAACAATTAATGTAGTGATTATATAAAATAATGAGCTAAATGAGGAGGATTAACAATTAACCATTGAAAATTGCTTATAATCGGGTTAGGATTTAAAGTTCTACTGGGTATTTTTTTTTTTAGTTGATTGTTTTAGATTGAAATAATGTGAAGTATAAAGTTGCAGGGAGATAAACACCATGGTTACAAAGTAAAGGGTTAAAAAAATTGGTCAGTGTGAATTACTTATTTTTCTTGCACTTGTCTCTTTGTCTGAAAGATCCTTGTCCAGTAGATCAATTTGTCATCAAGAAGGTAATCTATATTTACTTTGCGGCAGGTACTGTAGCTCTTAACTCTGCATTTAGCTGATTCAGCTCTATCTAGACTACTTTGACCTTAGAAATATTCTTTACTAACTGTCCTCCTGTTCACTCCAATTTGTACTGCCTAAACGCTTACTGCTGAGTGTCCCTCTGGCCACTTTGAAAGGTGTTTCATCACACTACAATAAACATGAAATACTGATGTACTCAAAATGGTACACGCACACACATGCACGCACACACTCACAGAGCAGCTGGATATCGACACGGGACTGGCCAAGAGCATTTGTTATACTTTACTCTTATACCATTGTCTTCTTTTGGCAAAGAAGTCTGTAAGTGCCCCCAGTGGTCTATGCCAATCAATACTGCAGGGTAGTTAAATTAGACCTCAAGTCAGGCACACATCTACATTGGCTGAAATACCTTAAAATCCAAACACCTCCTAAAATCCTGAGAAAATTTACATATTTCCACTAAGTTAACCAGTAATAGGGTGAAATGAGTGAGAAAAATGCAGCTGTCTGCTTCGTATCTTGCGTCCATTTCAAACAAATCTCATGTCATATTTTGTCCTCGCAGGTGTATTACAGTTAAGCTGAACAATCTTTGAGGTTCTCAGATTGGAAACATTGATTTAATGACAAAAATTCAGGAAGGAAAAACAATCTTCACTAAATCTGAGAATATGACAAAATTTTCAGTGTATTATTAGTCTTTTTTATATGCTATAGTTCAAAATGGTCTTCCAAATCCTGAAAGTGAATTGGAAAGTCAATGTACTTTTTAATGACAGGAAAACTATCATATAAATTATTTATTCATTCTGAGTTGCTGAGACAAAGGTGAATATAGGTGAAGTGGATGATTCTTCCCTGTCAAATTAGTATACTATGAGTTATCTGTATTATTTTTCTCACATATTCTCTGTAAGGTATTTGTTCCTATTTATGGACTGCACTAATGACCATTTTTTTTTTTTTCCTATTCTCAGGGTCCTAATCTGGCAATTCTTCTGCCTCAGCCTACCAGAAGGCTGAAAATATTTACTTTTAAATTTATCCTATTTTGTGCTTTGCAGATATTTTACTGAAACAACAAATGCTTTGATTTTTTATTCTTACCTCCACTTTGTATTTCCATTATTGTGCACACACAATAACTCCTGAAAAATTCTTTAAGCCTCCACTTAAATATTCCACAAAGTGTTTTCCCCTGACTTTCCCAGGCAGCTTCTTCTCCTAGTCATGCTAACAAGGAATAAAACTGGATCTAAGTGGGTCAAATTTCCTAGAGTGGGGGGGGGGAACATAGTATTAGAATAACCTTGGCAACTGATCTAATAGAATTGTTAATGAGAAATTCTTGAGAAAACCTGAACACTTTTGAAGACCAAAAGAGCTATTGAAATTGACTCAGTAGGGTTTTTTTTTCAGTGTTGTCCTGGTACATGTTTAATGGCTAGGTTTAGGGATGGGGAAACATATATTTGTGTGTCTTTTTAACATTTTTGTGGTACAAATGTGTCTACTCAGGCTGATTTTAATGTACCAGTGATGTCTCTAATGTAGAATCAAGAAGAGAAGTCCATATACAGCGTACACACCGGCTCTCCCACACCACTAGTTATGCTGACAACTTAACTCCCCAACTCCAGCATTATGAATGGCAAATGGGAAAATATGCAAAACATGAAATGCATGGGAGAGATGCAGTTAAAACTGCCATGAAACACTGTCTTGCTTTTTCTTTCAACTTCTACTACTTAGCTAAAAGAATATTTTATTTTACTTTGAATTTCCAAATATTTTTACATTCCTTTTATTTGTTTTTATATATTTGAGAATGGTCAGCTTGACTTTTTCTCTCTGAATTGTGGTCCAGAAGTGGTAACTACCTCAATAATAAGCATAATCTATTCCAGCCCAGAGTTTGCTGTAACACAAATTACTGTTGGATATGTATTTGTTCCCAGGAATACACATGACTATCTTTCTGCTTCAAATACCACTGACTGAATCAGACTTATGCGAAATACTCCCTTTAAAATAACCAATAAATCATTTGGTTCTTTTAACACACTTATGCTTCTGTTATTTCCCATAATGCTTTTATTTTGTAATATTACCCAAAATCTTATTTATTTTTGTTAATGCTATTCTATTTCTCTTCTACTAGAATGCATAAATGCTGAAATCTTGGTTTTCCTGCTTTGTTCTCTGATGGCTTTTGTGTATCTAAGGAAGATCTGGAATACAGCAAATGTGATCAATGGATATTTGTTGAATGGTGAGTAATCTCTGATCAGAAAAAAAAACCTATAATGACTAGGAAGAATTTTATCCCAGTAGATAAAGATTAAAAAAAAATCACAAAAGTTCATTGAACAATACCTCTCTAAAACAACTTAGATTTATATTCATCTGAAATTGTTTAGATTTGGTTCCACTAAAAAACCAAACATCTCCCAGTGCAGTGATGTTTCGGGCTCTTTACATCTCTTTCAGTGACTTCAAATGGAGGGAAGGAGAGACGAATGCAAGGAGCTCAAGTGTGTACCCTAACTTCATGCAAGGGGTCATGCATTTATTAGCTCCTGATTGTGTTCTTGGGGAGGGAGATAAATGGGGAAAGTAGCACATAAAAGGTCAGGTAGATAAAAGGCAATAATAATAATAAAAGTAATATCCTCACTTTCAATTCATGTAATTTTTGGCTCTAATTATTTCAGTTTTTTAAACTTAATGAGCAGAAAAACAAGTCGTTCTTTCCATCAAAGTAAATAATGGAACTTGTCTCCTAAAAATGTTTTCTAGAAGTCAAGGGCAATAATCATTTAATAAACTCTTTTCTACTTTCTGAAATATAAAATGGGTTTATGATGCGCTTGCCCATAGTAGTTTTAATTTTTTTTTTTTTTTTTTTTTTTTTTTTTT
>NW_022900941.1:26954062-26974813 GCF_012274545.1 Fukomys damarensis | reverse complement strand
TTTTTTTTTTTTTTTTTTGTACTGGGGATCAATCTCGGAACCTTGTGCTTGCGAGGCAAGCAGCATAACCACTGAGCTAAATCCCCGGCCCTTTAAAATGGTTTTGAAGAGAATCATAAACATGATTTGAAAGAATGTATTTCAATGGAGAATTCTGTTTAAAAAAGACAGAATAATTTAGCACCAAACAAGCAGGAAAGGAAAACAGTCTGCATTATGAAGCAGGTGGAGCCCACTGCCTTTCCCCGGTAAGCAATTGGAATCCAATTTGTGGCAGCAAGCGCAGGCTCTCCTGGATCAATAGGGTGCATTCAGCACAGTTGAAACGCTATACCTGATCCAGGGCCAACCTGGCTGGGGACCTATTAGTTGTACCTGAGGGACTCTCCCTAGCTTTTATCTCTGAGTACATCTCCTAGGATTACAGGTACTTGAGGCTAATTAGGTCTGCTCTATTACCTGCCATGAAGACCTTCTGTTTCGACAACATCCCATTTCCCTTCCCATTTCAATGAGATAATCAGGGTGCCACAGTGCACTAAAGGTAAAATGATAGCACTGCATACACCCCAGCTGCCTTTATCTGTTAATACCATGCACTGGTGCACAGATGTGTCACACACACGCGCGCGCGCACACACACACACACACACACACACACACACATCCGGAGGGCAACAGAGATAATAGCCAGACTGACCTGTTACAATTTTACCTTGTTTGCTTTGTTGTTTTTCCTCAGGAGTCAGTTCCCCCTTCCAATGTAATTATGTAATTAGAGCTAAAGACTACAAACAAATAGAGATTGGTCCCCTCCCTTCGCCTGAGCTCTGAAGTCAATCCTTTTAAACACTAAGCCTTCAGAAGCCTTCACTGCACCGACACATGGCGGCAGACCTGAGACACAGAAAGCATGTCACGTTCCATACTAACCTCTTCCTCCTGGATTCAATGAGCAAAGGAAGCAGGGCTGGACAGCAGGTTCTGGCCTCTGCATTAAAATTTCTTTACATTTTAGAAGATTAAGACTTTGTGTTCTTTCAGTGTGGCATTTTATGTAATTGTACGGCATGTTCATAGTACTTTAACAATAAATTAAACACATGAATCAAAACAGACCCTTTGAAAATTTTTCTTCTATGACTATCCTATAAACCATATTGTTTACTATATTCACTAATTACAAAGTAATTATAATTGAGTAGACAATATAATAATAAAAGATATGTTCTGCTAGCAGTTCTCTGAGGCCAAACCCACTAGATTTTTACTCTGAAAGTTATACTTACTCTTTCAGCTCAGAGAGGACACAAAAGTGTTTGATCCCACTATATTCTTTGAGAGAAAATGTATATGTAAAGGATATATCAATTGGCAATATTATTATATGTTCTGAGGTTAGTAATTGTTTTAGCCTTCTGATGGGTGGGACACAGTGACACTCATACATTAAAGCAGACGAGATTCAATTTGGCTTAAGATTCGTAGGATTCAGTTCATGATGAGCCGGCTGCCTCCAAGAAAGGAAGATCATGGTGGAAGGGCATGGTAGAAATTCCAGAGAGGAAGGAGTGAAGGAGCAAAATAGGTACCGAGTTCATGTCTCTCTGATCCAACCAGACGTACCCAGAAGTGTGTTTTACTAATTCTCTGGGTGCTTTTCAGTCCAGTAAAGTGGATACATCACAATGAATTAGCACTGTGATACTCTTGTCATTAAAAGCATCAAAGTCATTTCTTTTAGGATAAATACTGGGGCCCTTTGATATCCTTGATTTTGACAACTATTTTGTGCTTCCTGTGAGTCTGTTCTATACCCAGCTTCAAGTCCACAGCACTATCACCAAAGAGTTTCCTTGTCAGCGATAGTGGAATTCAGTTTTGAAATCCTACAAAAAAAGACCAGGCAGGTGATACAAGTGGGTTAGGTGCACATGTGTGATCGTTTTTGTAATCCTCCAGACCACCCCCGACTTTTTAAAATTAAAGCTTACTGAGATATTTGTTGACAGCCAAGCAAATATAAGAAATAATATAGAGAAATCCTATGTACCTATTATTCGTTTTTCATCAATGATAACCCCTTCATAAAATTATATTGTTGTAATCATATTTGTGTTGATACAGTCTGGCATTCCTATTCACAATTTCCCAGTTTACACGTATATATGTGTGTACTTAATTCTATGCGGTTTTACCACATTTAGGTTTGTGTATCCACCACAAGGAACTGAGATACAAAACTATTCTACCAATATAGTATTCCTCAAATTTCACTTGTAACAGATACTTTGCCTCCCTCTTTATCCATTTTTTTTGTCCTTGCCTATAACTCTCCCCAACCAAGAGTCTTCTTTCTACCTTGTTTTGTGACTGCAAAAATATTATTCAAAAGGAATCATGCAGTATGTAACCTTTTGGTACTGACTTTATTCACTTTTATTCAATTCTTTGAAATCTGTGCAAGCCATTGTACACATCATCAGATCATTTCTTTTTCTTGCTGATCATTATTTCATGGAGTGGATATCGCCCAGTTTCATCCTTCATTGATTGAAGAAAACTGGGTTAATCTTGGTGTTTATCTATTAAAAATTAAGATGGTATAAACATTTGTGTTGGCTTTTGTGTGAATGTGAATTTTCATTTCTCTTACTTCACAAAGATACAGACTCAGAGAAATATTGTCTACTATAGGAATAATGACCACACAGGGACAGAGATTTAGCTCAGCGGTTCAGTGGCCTGCGAGGACCCGAGTTCAATCCCCGGTACAAAAAAAAAAAAGAATAATGACCATACAAATGCCACAAAATCGTCAGATAGCATTCAGACTCAGATAAATGGAATATTGTAAAATAGAAGACACTTTCCTGAGTTGTTGCCCCAATTTCCAGAACCATCAAACCATGCTATGTGAAGATACTAACTGAATAATTTTAGATCTATTTTGAAGAGAAGCCTGAAATCTGGGATTATATATGAAATTTATTGTTTAAATATTTTACATTTAATTCTTCATATTTGGAAATTTGTGATCGCCAAATTAAATAAAACTACAAAACAGGTTGACTGATATAGGCCATATTTTCTTTTGCACTTTCAAACTCATGTAATTAAAGAGCTCTGGTACTAACTGTACGGTGCTCATGACTTCATTGACTTTACCTGTGAATGGTAACTTCTGCTCATTTATAAAGGCATTTTGAGATCCATGGTAATCATGAGATCAAAAGAAACAAAATATATTAAATAGGTAATCAGAACTTGCATTCGTTTATGTATCAGCAATAGAGATCCTATCATATGCCAGTCTGTTCATGCCATGGTCACACAGTCCGCTGGAGATGAAACTAGCCTCACTGAAGGGGTGGCCTTTTGCAAGGTCCACAGAGTGGTCCATAAGAGTGACTTTGGCCCCAGTGCTCTGGCTTTTTAACCACACATTCTATTAAAAATTATTAGCATCTTCATTTTATATATGAGATGGTCTCTGATTTGTAAGTGTAAATTTCTGGATTTTGTTGAAAACTTATAGAATCAGACATGACTGAGATCACATTCCAGCCTGGAGCTGAAGCATAGCTGACCCCTAGGCAGAGTTGGTCCTCCCATTTGGACACATTCCCTGCAGCCGGACAGACGTGTGGATGTGATCTACACGACCTACAAGAGCAGGTAGTAAGTTCGCTAGTTATCTCTTGTTTATGATCTCACGGGATTTTTGCAATTATTTTTCAGGTATGATTGTTAACTAAAATTGTATATATTTAACATGTAAAAATGATGACTTTATATATTTATACATTTGAAATGACCACTACAATTAATTTAATCAACAAATGTACCTCTTCACAGTTACTCTTTATATGAGTGTGTGAGACACTTAAGATCAATTCTTTTTAAAAAATATATATATATCGCTGTCAGTATTCTGCATGACATTATTTCTACAGGTGTACCTTCATTTTAATGTGCTGTAGAAATTAGCACATTTTTATTGAAGCTTTTTGCATGTATGCTTGTCATAGATATTGGTCTGTATTTCCTTTTTTGTATATATTGCCCTTGGCCGGTTTGGGTGTGAAGGTACAAGGAGCCCCATAAAATGAATTTGGAAGTATTACCTCTTGTTTCATTTTTCTGTAAGAGATTGAGAATAATTAGAATTTTTCTTCTTTCAAACTTTTATAGTATTTAAAAATAAAATTATCAGACCTCAAGCCATCTGGGAGGAAGCTTATTGATTGCTAATTCAATCTCTTTACTTGTTACTGGTCTGTTCATATTTTTGATGTCTTTATGAAGTACATGTAAATATTTCTGAATTTATCTATTTTTCCCAGATTACTCAGCTTGTTCATGAATAGCTATTATTAGTGGTATTTTATGATCCCTAATTTCTATGGGATCAGTTCTTGCATCATTTCTCTCATTTCTAATTTTATGCGTATTTTTCTAGGATTTTATTAGTCTCACTAAAGGTTTGCCAATTTTAATTTTTTAAAAAAACTTGGTTTTCTAGATCCTTTCTATTTTTCTAAACTAATTTATTCCAGCTCTAATATTTATTTTTTCTTTTCTTGTAATTAACTTTGCTTTTATTTTGTTCATTTTCTAGTTTCTTGGGTTTCTAATGAAGTGGTTTTTTTTAATACAAAACTGTCATTATAAAGTTCCCACTTAGAAATCTTTACTGCATTTCACAAGTTTTATAATGTTGTGTTCTCATTTTCATTTCTCTGAAGATATATTTTGATTTCCCGTTTGATTTCTTCTATGACCTATTAGTTGTTCAAGAGAGTAATTTCCACATACTTCTGAATTTTCTGGTTTTCTTCGTGTTATTGATTTCTAGTTTCATGCTATTGTCGTTGGAATTAACTGCTTGTTATTACTTCCATCTTGTTAAATTTGTAAGGTTTGTTTTGTAGCCTAATACATAATCTGCCCTGATGGATGTGTTTTGCTGCATTGAGAAGAATTCTGTTAGGTCCATTTGATCTAACGTGTGTTTAAAGTTCAATATTTCTGTATTGATTTTCTCTCTGGAGATTTCATCCTTACAAAAAGGAGTGAAGTCCTCTAAAATTATGGTATTGCTGTCTATTTCTACTGTCAGATATGTTCATATTTACTTTACATATACAGGTTCTCTGATGTTAAGAATATATATGCTGAAAATTTCTACATCTTCCTAATAAGTTGAACACTTTATCATATACAATGACATTTTTTGTCTCGTAACTGTGTTTATTTAAACTTATGTCTGATGGATACTTGTATATATTATCTTTTTGGTTTCTAATTGTATGTATTACCTTTTCCCATGCCTTCATTTTTAATGTATATGTATTCCTAAATCTAAAGTGAGCCTTTTATAGGCAAGGTATAGCTGGATCCCAATTTAATCCATCTAACAAATATTTTCTTCATAAATTGTAAATTTAGTCTATGCACATTTAAGGTAAATATTGATGGCTGTGTTCACTATCTTCATTTTGCTGAATAATTTCTCACTGTGTTATACTTCTTTTGTTCATTTTCTCATCTTATTTTCCATTTTGATTTGATGATTTTCTTTTTTTATTCATTATATTTATTGGTACCTTTTAGGTATACAGTATGATGCCATTCACCATTGAGAATTTGTACCTGTACATTATATATCTTGGGTCTTATTTTTTCCCCATCCCCCTGCCTTCCCTTCAACCCCTTTAACCCCTCCCTATTTACAAAGACTTTGTTCCCATTTTTTCCTTTTCTCATATTTATTCCTTTCTCCTACTCCTCCCACTGCCCCTTTCCCTTACACTTTGGACCTTCTCCTTTTGGACATATTTCATATTATCTATTATACATTTTGATCCTTATTTGCACTTTCAGTTTTTCACACCAGAGAATCTGTTCAGAATGTATATATGTGTGTCCTATTTATTTCACTTACTGTTATGGCCTCAATGTGATTTAATGATTTTCTATAATATATGCTTTGTTTCTTTTTTTTCCTTTGTGTTTATTTAACTTCTACGATTTTTCTTTTTGTTATTATCTTTATTTATCTATTTTAAGTATTAATTTATATCATTGTAGGGAAATTCTTAGATCTCCATTTCTCTACATTTGGTTTCTAGATCATTGTGTTTCTTTGATGGTATCATGTTTTCTTAATTTTCTATGTTACTCCAAGTTTTGTGTTGTGTCCACATTTGAAGAGATTATCTTCTATTCCAGCCTTGAGTGGCTTCAGAAGAAACCATCTTTAGTATTCAGCCTAGTGTTAGAGATTTGGTGACTCTATCAACCATATCTTTGGATGTACCTACTTGTTTCTTGCTACCTCTCAGGGGAGGTTTATGAAGATTGGAAGTATGCCTTTGATCTTGCAGCACCACGTGTAGCTAGCCTCTTTATTTTCCATATGTTCTGAAACACTGAGATGTTCTATTTAGTGTGCTCATTCCCAACCCTCAAGAGAATAGCGGATGGTCTGCATGTGCTTGTGAGCCATCTACCAAGGCTCATCTCCACCATCCAGGGTGCACATCCATAGCCATGGATGGGTAAGGGGGGAAGAACCTTGGATTATTGCAGTTCCTCTATGCCACTTGAAAGAGTCCCACACATGAGGAATCCCATTCAACATGTGGACGGGCATTCTGAGGGAGTCCAGCAAGTGAACTGTAGGACACATAACCCTTAGCTGAGTAGTAAGCATTAGTTTCTCTGAATCCTTGTCCTGCGCTAATAGGTCATCTGGGCACTATATTCTCTCATTTTCCTCTATGAAAATGACCATGTACCAAGGGCTTCTCTCTTTACACTTAGTTGTGCCACCTAACAGGAATTTCAATTTGTTTTAAGTGAAATTCTTTTACTTGTTCTCTTGAATGTATGTAGTCTTCAATATTTTGTTTCAACAATGGGTTAGAACTTCTCAACTGGACTCTTGGATTTCAACAAAAATACTTTGCTCTTTGAATATTTGTCAAACAGTGTACTGTGGGAGATGATGATGAAAAAATTACTATCTGACAAATTGTTGCTACTACTTGCTCCAGGTTTGGGGCAAGATTTACTTCCTGCTTCCAGTATCCTTTCTTCTCAGGAAAATCTGGAGCAAGGAGACCATTCTGTGCTTTTACCTTCTTCTCTCCAGATGCTGTATTGCAAAATTATAGACGAGGAAAAAAATCAACATAGAAAATTGTTCAATTAAATTGAATGGTAGTACTCCACATAACATTTTCTCATTTTTTTAAACAAAAGACCTTGTCTAGTCTCAAAACCAAATTATAAAGTTTGTGTCCTATTTGACATAAGTGAATGCTCCATGAATTTTATTTTTGATTCACTTAGCAGCCATTACATAAGTAATGCTAGACTGTTCTGGGTTGAAATTTAACCAAAATTTCTTAGTTATTTATGTCGAGGCTCAATTATAGAGATTTTAAAAATGAACAAGAGAACCTCCAACAGTTGTCTCTTTAGACTTACCAGAAAAATATCCATTGCCATAAGTTAGTGTTTGGAGTATGGTGACCCAAAATCTGACAAAGTGACTATGCTGTGATAAAAATAATTATGTAATTTTTTTTCCAAGATAGGAACTATTAAGACATCACTGGCTCTATAAAATAGATGTCATAATGCCAATTTAACACCTTTTTTTAAACTTTTGAATTGGCAAAATGCTTGCTTAGACCATTATAAAACATTAGAAAATGATCAAATCTCAGTGCATCATAAATGAACTTTACTCCAGAATTCAAGATTTAATTTCCCCACATTTTGCAACATTCTGAAGTTCATAAATCTCCACAGAATATAAAAAGTATCTTGATATTCTTAATGTAAGATACTTGGATAAAAGAATTGTTGTTTTTTAAAAATTTTTTCCAACATAACGCTACTTGAAATACATTGCTTCATTCACACATGAATTCATCTTGTAAGGAATATTTGTCATTTTTTGTTCATAACTTGGCCTAATGACAAGGGTAAGGAAGAAGAAAACGTTGCCTAAGGCATTGACCAACCCTACAAAGACTCTATTAAAAAGAAAAAAATACTCACAAATTTACTACCAATCTGTCTATATCTTTTACCATGTTATGCCAGCTCTCATGAGAGATCTATAATATTCGAAACTTATGCACAAGTCAAAAAAGCAACTTTATAACATGGAGAGTAAATGGTAAATGCAGATCTTTTAAAGATATATATTTCTCCACACATACTTGATAGAAAAAATCAGAACCTTAAAAAAAATTGAGTTTGCCTTTGTACCAAGTTCAATGAACATTCCACTTGGTTAGTTCACTAAATATTTACCAAACATATAACTTGCATAATATAGATTTAGTTGCTATGTAGTGCACTTATGAAATCAGTAAAGCTACTAAACAAAGCAAAAAAAGTTGAGATGTTTAAATTATGAAATAAAGGTATAATTGGCTGAATTAAGTAATAGTTTATTACTTACTATTTCCAGGTTATTTATATACTTTTACAACTAAATTTCTGCCTGAAAAATAGAAGTTGAAACAGACCTGCCATTTATTGAATGCATTTTATGTTAAAAGCCTCTGAACCCTCAATCCACATAAATTCAGAACTAGTATTAAATGAACAATGGTTCTGCTTAGATTTTAACCCATTTTTCTAATTAACTGCTTTACACTGAAGTTTATTAAAAATACTGAAAATATCCAAGACCTGAATTGTGTGGCAATCCCTGATGGTCACTCAGTGTTCGTGTTCTGTCCTGCTGCTCTGTACATGTTCTGCTATACTGGATAAATTCCTTTGCCACATTTTCTTATGGCTGAATTGAAAATGATATTTCTTACATAGCTGAATAAATTCTCGAAGGATCGAATAAGATATTAAATGCACCTTAGAAAATATAATGTAATTTAAGTAGTGCTATAATAGTGAATCCAATAGAAAGATTCCAGTTATATAAGTACAACTAAAATCTGAAGAATATTAACACTATTTCTACTCAAGAATACAGTAACCAGCCAGAAGTAGCAACTCATATACCCTTCCAATAACAACAACAACAACAAAGAAATCAATGAAAATATAACATTTGTTGTTTTTTTTTTTTCCTCTCTTAAACTCATTTAAGGGCCAGTGTTTTAATGTCCTAAACAGGTCCATGGTCTGAGACACAATGACCTTCAAAATATGATAAGATATGCACTCTTCTTTAGTGTGACAAGGTATAGCTAGAGACAGTTAAGTAAGCTTCAAGCGAGGGTGATGATCGAGGGGACTGATGAGAGAGTAAAGTCCTTGAGAGCTTCGAATGTGAACCTTCTGTCCAGCTTGACCCCCATGAATCCTATTAAATACTCACAGAAAATAAGAAAATATTGGGAAAGAACAGAGACCATCACTCTCATGATATACGTCTGAGAGAGAAAGCAAAAATCCCTATGAAAGGGCCATCAAAAAACACAGGGATCCTTCACCTCTACCTTCCCTGTAGAACAAATGCCTTGGCTTCAGTACAAGGGCAATGAAATGACCACTCTTGTTATTTAAGAAAAGTCACTGAAGCATGGTAAAGGAAACAGAAACACATCTCTAAAGAGGTGGCAGGAATATATGGTAGGGTTACGATTCTGATCTCAGGGAAAGAAGGAACACCAAAGGCAACACTCATGAGAAATAAAGGCACGATGCTTGTCTAGGGTGTAATACACTGAGAGTTAATCAGAATAACAGGGAACACTCTACTGCCAAAATAATATTTATCATGTTACCAGTCACTTGCAAAAGATGGATTCTCTCTGAAATTCAGAGCCAAAAAAAAAAAAAAAAAAAAAAAAAAAAAAAGCAGAGTAGAGACTGAAAAAAAAAAAAACTTCTGGTGTACTATCCTCCTTGATAAGCACAACATACTATTAAAACATCTTCCTTTCTATGGTGAACTAAGAGTAATCATCACCCTACAAGATGCAAACTCTGCTCTACTTCTAATTATATTACCACAATTCCATCGGCCAAAGCCTAACAAAATAAAGTTTCCAATTTCTATATGTCCATTTTCAAACCACTATTTCAATATATGCTTTCTTGTTTGATGACAACAAAAACACAAAATATTTGACAAGATGGGCCAGGAGGTAGGTTACACTTGCAAGAGAGAAGCCAATCATTAAAACTGAACTCAAGCACGATATCGATGTTCAAACTGTAAGAAAGAAAATTTAAAATAACTAATATAATTACATTCAAATGGGAAAATTTTGCTAACATGTAATATGAAATGATGGAAAGTATAAGAAAAAAAGAAAATGCCAGAAATGATAAACACAATGACTTGATAATTTTTTAAGTATATCATTAGGTACCACATAAGTTTGAAAGAATTATCAGTGGAATTAAAATTACAAAAATAGAAATTATAGACTGAACAAAAAAGAGAAATATCAGCAAGGACCCAAAGACCCCAGAGGGGATCTCTTCAGCTGCCTGCCTGCCTGAGATCACCCGGCGGGTGCGCGACCTCCCAGACTGCGCAACACAGACCCAGCAAGGACCTAAAGACACCAGAGGGGGTCTCTTCAGCTGCCTGCCTGCCTGAGATCACCCAGCGGGTGTGTGACCTCCTGGACTGCGAGACAACAGACCCAGTAAGGAAGGTAGCAGCGCGGGCGCCCTTGAAACACCCCCACGACCTTCCCCCCCCCGTTCTCAAACCTCCTGATTGGGCCAGTCCTTAGACCAACTCTGCAGAGGCATAGGTTCTCATGAAGGGTAGTTTTCTGAGCTCCCAACTTTGAACATCTTTAAAAAAAGGGCAGGGGAAACCTGTAATAGAACTGAGTGGAGTTCAACCCTGAGGGTAGGGAAACTCAAGTTAGGCCTTATAGACTGTGTTCAGTCTCAGTCGTTGGGAAATGCCATTGGCTAGCTGAGACCAGGGGATTCGGTTCTGCATATGGCTGTACATTTGGTATAATATGAGAACAGAGTCAGTCTGAAAGAGGCCCTTCAAATTCTTTTTTTTCTCTCTCTCTCTCTCTCAATCTCTCTTTTTTCTTTTCCTTATTCCACCCTAAAATTTCTTTCTTCTTTCTGTCCTCTCTCTCCAACTCAGTCTCTTGCTTCACCATATTGTGCCTCATCTCCCTTTTTATTCCGGCTCCTGCCCTAACTCAGACTTCTTCTTTTATTATTTTTTGTATTTAGCAGGGGTTTCTCTTTATGTTCTTTACTCCAGTCATTTTACCTCACTCATGGCTCTGTACCTTCAAGGGAAGGCAAGCGCCTGTTATTGTTAAGGGGATATATTCTTGTCCTTATTCCTTCACTGTCTCTATCCCCGCTGAAGCTAATAGCTTTGTAAAGATAGTAAGGTAATTCTACAACCTCTGGATTCACTTCAAACCTGCTCTAAATCTTTCACTTATCTAATCCTCTTGTTCTAAGTCTAACCCCCCCATCCTAAATGGTAAAGATGATATATTGAAAAGCATATTCACTGCAAACATACTATGGGCTGCTTCTTGAAATTAATTTAATTCACATGAGTTAAAGGTGATATATTAATGACTATCACAAGTGGTCAGTTTGCAAGCTGTGCTTCATCCTATTGGGCTGCTGAATGTATCAATTGGGATAAAGGATTGTGATTGATTTAAAGAATTGTTTTATCTGATATTATGAAAATAAGGATGTCTATTAGTCATTAGAAACTCAGAAGCTAAAACACAACTATATTAGGAAGATTTAAGTAATACCCAAAAATTAAAGAAGGACAACCCAACAATAAAAATAAAAATGAGAAAACACTTAAGCAAGACACAAAAACAGATTTTCAGTTCACCAATGGCAAATAGTAGGACAAATGAGGATGAAAAGTCTGATAGTGAACCAACAGGACTCCCTGGACCCATAGCACAGGAGGTAACAAAATTGATCAATCAGGCTCTAGAAAAATCCAAATCAGAAATAATTTCCCAGTTAACCAGAGAGATGATGAGCAAAATAGAAGTCATGATTCGAGACTCTAGAGCAGAAACTGACAAAAAAATAGATGAGCTCAAGACCATGAAGGAAGCCATGAAGACTCAGCATAAGAAAGAAATGGAAACAATGAATGCCCAACAGAGGAAAGAAATGGAATCCATAAAACAGATTCAAACAGATATCCAGGAGATTAAAAACTCTATTGAAAGTGTACGCAACAGAATAAAAGATTGCGAAGATAGAATTTCAGATATAGAAGATAGGATAGCAGTCAGTGACCGTGAAAAAAGAGGTCTATTAAAAACAGTAAGGGATCATGAGAAATCAATCCAACAACTCCTAGACGATACAAAGAAAAATAACATAAGACTGATAGGAATTCATGAAAAAACAGGAGAAAACACAAATGATATAAAAAAGCTCTTCACAGAATTAATGACAGAAAACTTCCCAAACAGAAGGGAAGAATTAGACATACAGATAAGTGAGGCATATAGAACCCCAACTAGCCACGATCAAAAAAAATCTACACCTAGACATATAATAATCAAGATTCCAGAAATCCAACAGAAAAACAAAATACTACAAGCAGTAAGAGAAAAGAAACAAATCACATGCAAAGGGAAGCCCATTAGAATCACAGCAGACTTTTCAACACAAACCCTTAGGTCAAGGAGAGCCTGGAGTGAGGTATTCCAAGTCCTAAAAGAAAAGAATCTCCAACCTAGACTTTTGTATCCTGCAAAACTCTCTTTCAAAATAGATGGGGAAATAAAATACTTCCACGACAAAGAGCACCTGAGAAATTTCATGAACACCAAACCAGCACTGCAAGGAATTCTAAACAATATCCTAGAAAAGGACAACGAAATTCACAATAACATGAGGCCCAACAGACCAAATCAAATAGGCAAGGCAAGAAACTAAAAGGAGATGGGAGAAAAAGTAAAAAGAGTCAACAAATGGACAAAAACATGACAAGAATAAGTCAAAATATATCAGTTGTAACCATCAATGTTAATGGCCTCAATTCACCAATCAAGAGAAACAGATTGGCAGAATGGATTAAGAAGCAAAATCCAACAATATGTTGTATACAAGAAACACACCTAGTGCAAAAGGAAGTCCATAGACTGAAAGTGAAAGGATGGAAAACAATTCTCCATGCGTCAGGAGTCCAGAAAAAAGCAGGGGTAGCAATCTTATTCTCAGATAAAGTAAATTTCAAACCAAAACTCATTAAGAGAGACAAAGAAGGACACTACATCCTTGTAAAGGGAACAATTCAAGAGGAAGAGCTGACAATCATAAACATATATGCACCAAATATAAATGCCCCCAACTATATAAAACAAATATTAAGTAACATGAAAAACCAAATAAGCACTAATACAATTGTAGTGGGGGATTTAAATACCCCACTATCACAAATTGACAGATCTACTAGGCAGAAAATCAACAATGAAATAATAGAACTGAACCAAGCTTTGGAACACATGGACTTAATAGATGTTTATAGAGTATTCCACCCCCAAAAACCAGAATATACATTCTTTTCGGCTGCACATGGATCATTCTCCAAAATAGACCACATACTGGCTCACAAAACAGGTCTAAATAAATGCAAAAAAATTGAAGTCATCCCCTGTTTATTATCAGATCATAGTGCAATCAAACTAGACATCAATAGCACAAGAAACTATAGAAACTTCACAAGCACATGGAAACTGAACAACACTCTCCTAAACAATCAATGGATTACAGAGGAAATTAAAGAAGAAATTAGACAGTTTTTACAAATAAATGAGAATGCCAATACAACATACAGGAATCTTTGGGACACAATGAAAGCAGTTCTACGTGGAAAATTCATAACATTGAATGCCCACACTAGGAAAACAGAGCGGGCTCAAATAAACAACTTAACGATGAAACTTAGACTCCTAGAAAAACAAGAGCAAGAAAAACCCAAAGCTCGAACAAGAGAGGAAATTATAAAGATCCGAGCAGAAATCAATGCAATTGAAATTAAGAAAACGATACAAAAAATAAATGAAACAAAGAGCTGGTTTTTTGAAAGAATAAATAAAATTGACAAACCCTTAGCTAATCTTATCAAAAAAAGGAAAGAAAAGGCTCAGATCCATGCAATTAGGAATGAAAAAGGCGAAGTCACAACAGATCCGAAAGAAATCCAGAGGATCATGAACACCTACTTTGAGAACCTGTACTCTAATAAAATGGAAAACACAGAAGAAATGGACAGATTTCTAGATACTTATGAATTACCAAAGTTGAACGAAGAAGATAAAAACATTTTAAACACCCCAATCACAATCAGTGAAATTGAAAATGTAATTAAAAACTTACCAACAAAGAAAAGCCCAGGCCCTGATGGATTCACTGCTGAATTTTACAAGACATTTAGAGAAGAACTACTACCATTACTCTTCAAACTTTTCAATGAAATTGAAAGAGAAGCTATACTTCCAAATTCATTCCTGGAAGCAAGTATCACTCTGATTCCCAAACCAGAGAAAGATACAACCAAAAAGGAGAACTACAGACCAATCTCCTTAATGAATATAGATGCAAAAATCCTTAATAAGATACTAGCAAACAGAATACAGAGGATTATTAAGAAGATCATCCATCATGACCAAGTCGGATTTATTCCAGAGATGCAAGGGTGGTTCAACATACGAAAGTCAGTGAATGTAATACATTATATTAACAAAGTCAAGGACAAAAACCATATGATCCTCTCAATAGATGCAGAAAAAGCATTTGATAAAATTCAACACCCATTCATGATAAAAACCCTGCAAAAAATTGGAATAGATGGTCTATACCTCAATTTAATAAAGGCTATTTATGAAAAACCATCAGCCAACATCATATTGAATGGCCAAAAACTGAAAACCTTCATGTTAAAATCAGGAACAAGACAAGGATGCCCACTATCGCCACTTCTCTTCAATATAGTTCTGGAAACATTAGCCACAGCAATTAGACAAGAGAAAGAAATTAAAGCAATAAAGATAGGAAAGGAAGAAGTTAAACTATCATTATTTGCTGATGATATGATACTCTACATTGAAGATCCAAAAAACTCCACCAAAAAACTTCTAGACTTAATTGACAGATTCAGTAAAGTATCTGGATACAAGGTGAATACCCAAAAATCAATAGCCTTTCTATACACAAATAACAGACAGACAGAAAGAGAAATAAGGGAAAAAATTCCTTTTACAATAGCATCCAAAAAAATGAAGTATCTAGGAATCAATCTAACAAAAGAAACAAAAGATCTCTACACTGAAAACTACAGCACTCTGAAAAAAGAAATCGAAGAGGATATAAAAAAATGGAAAGATATCCCCTGCTCCTGGGTAGGAAGAATCAACATAGTGAAAATGGCCATACTACCGAAACTGCTATATACATTCAATGCAATGCCAATTGAAATTCCAACACTATATTTCACAGAACTAGAAAAAAGAATCCAAAAATTCATTTGGAACCACAAGAGACCTAGAATAGCAAAAGCCATTATAGGCAACAGTCACATGGCACCAGGTGTAACAATTCCCAATTTGAAACTATACTACAAAGCCACTGTGATAAAATCAGCATGGTACTGGCAAAGAAATAGGCCTGAGGATCAATGGAACAGACTGGAAGACACAAAAACAAATGCAGATGTACTCAGCTACCTCATCTTCGACAAAGGAGCTCACCATCCTCAGTGGAGGAAAGATAGCCTCTTTAATAAATGGTGTTGGAAAAACTGGATATCAACCTGTCACAGATTAAAATTAGACCCTTATCTTTCGCCATGCACTAAATTAAAATCCAAATGGATTAAAGATCTAAATATTAAAACAGAAACATTAAACCTGCTGGAAGGTAAGTTAGGCAGAACTCTGGAAGACATTGGTATAGGAAAAGACTTTATGAACAAATCCTCAGTAGCATGGGAACTAGCAGATAGAATCAACAACTGGGATCTCATCTTACTAAAAAGCTTCTGTACTTTAAAAGAAACCATCAGCAGAACTAAGAGACAATCTACAAAGTGGGAAAAAATTTTTACCAGCTGTTCCTCAGACAAAGGACTATTATCAAGGATATATAAAGAACTCAAAACAATCAGTCCCCTCAAATATAAAGACCCGATTCAAAAATGGGCATCCGAAATGAACAGACATTTTTCAGACAAAGAAGTAAAAGCAGCAAGAAAATATTTGAAAAAATGTCCCACATCACGGTCATTCGAGAGATGCAGATGAAAACAACACTGAAATTCCTCCTCACCCCACAAAGAATGGCTGCTATCAAGAAATCACACAATAACAAATGTTGTTCTCCATTGTTGGTGGGAGTGCAGACTAGTGCAACCACTATGAAAATCAATATGGAAATATCTCAAAGAGCTTGGACTGGAGGATCCATTTGACCCAGCCATCCCTCTGCTGGGTATCTTTCCAAGAGAACTAAAAGAATCATATCACAGAGAAGTATGTGCACCCATGTTTATAGCAGCACAATTTGTAATAGCTAAATCTTGGAAACAGCCTATTTGCCCATTCATTGGAAACTGAATAAAGAAGTTGTGGTTTTTCTATAAAATGGAATATTACTCAGCCATAAAGAATGAGCAAATAGATTCATTCATAGGAAAATGGATACATATTGAAGATATACTCCTAAGTGAAATAAATAAGTCACACATGTGTAAATAACAAATAGTTTCCCTGGTGTAAATAATCTGCAACAATGCATAAGATTCTAATAAGATTACTGACATTTAGAAATGGGAAGAAAGGAGCTAAAGGTGTAGGGAAGGTGGAATGGGTAGGGGAAGGGTAATAAGGGAAAAGAAAATAATGTGAGAGAATGAAAAGATGAAAATAAAGTGTTTGTAGATGGGGAGAGGAGGAGGGTGTGAAGGGAGGACAGAGGTAAGGGGAAAAAATGAGAATCAAGACCTGTCATGTAAAGGTACAAGATCCCAACAATGAATGTAACTGTGCTGTATCCCTAAAATGTACCAATAAACTCAATTAAAGCTGAAAAGAAAAAAAAAGGAGAAATGTTGTGGGAAAAGACGGAAAGAGAGCCTTTATGAGATGATGCATAGCAAATCATCTAACCACACAACTAAGAAGTAACACCAGGAAGGACATAGAATAATGTCTACTTATATAAAATTCAAACTGCTAAATATAAAGTGCAAAGAATCTTAATATTTGCCATCATGAGAAAAAAGGTGCATATAGACTATATTAAAACAACAATATTCCAAAATACACTTTGAAGTCGTGTAATCTGAAGGATAATGGAATAACAGTGCCAAAAGAATATGTAAAATCCACTAGTCACAAAAGCATACTTTTTGCTTCCAATTAAAGAAGTCAGATCGCTTAAATATGTTTATCACTTCCTCCTGAGAACTAAAAAATGTGACTCAAAAACTAAGTAAAACATACTTTACATTTACTGCAACAGAAAGTCTACGAGGATGTTAATTAAAAGAACGATGATTTTTGGCAGAGTACCAGGAATTGGAAAGTCAGTGAGAAATGATAGGTGATACGGGATGAAGAGAACCGCTCTGTATGTGATATGACGAAGGATGAAGCCAAGGTGAGAAATAATCCTTAGCAAGTTCTGACACTGAGCTATGCAAAGATCATGTGATATGACAGATTAGATTATTGATTACTACTAAACCGAGACTAAATATTCATATGTTTTCACTACTCTTTAATACCCACCAGTTAGCTATTTCCTCCCTTAAAAAAAGTTTTTCCTCTTCTCATTAAAGTAAAGCAATGGTTTCTCAGCCTTTTAGCTAAGATCAAGTGTAAAATGGGACAAAATAGCTCCTGGTATGAGATATGATTCAAGTTTGGGTTTCTTAGAGTACAAATCATTAGGATAACTCTTGATCCTATGAGCTGTATACCTCCCTACATGCACACACACACAACACACACACAACACACACACACACACACACACAACTCTGTCAATTTTTAAATTCTTTAACTTTCAAATAAGGACAGGCAACCCAAGTTCATTACAGTAAAAACTGAAAATAAACATGTAAGAAAGGACTTCTGAGAGACAAGAAATCTGGGAGACAGAGCTTTAATGATGAGGAATCTCGGTGGAGGTAGCATGTGGTAGAAGGCAACAGTAGAGGAGTGGTTGGATATGACCTGTGCACACTGCACGTATGCATGTGAATATCACCCTGAAGCCCCATAATATGTACAATTGGTGTGAACAAAAGCTAAAAAAAGAAAATTAAAGATTGGAAATATGAAAAATATCACATGATGTGAAAAGCTAAATTTTAAAAAACTCTCCTGAAGAGCAAGAACACAGAACAGACAAAAAATAAAAGTGAGAAATAGCACTATAGCAAAGCTAAGCACAGGTACCTTAGTGTGCAGTTGTTATTTTTTAAGGAGAAGAATGAAAATGGAATTGACTTGATCAAAGCACTAATTCATAAATAATTTTCCAGAACTGTTAAAACATATATATTCATAACAAAAAGAACAAGCAAATGCCAAACAAATAAATGAAAATAAAAGTACAGCCAAACAAAGTATCAGTTCATACTAAATAATATCAGCTATTACTTTCAATCAGAGTTTGGGTGCTGAAACACTAGCTGAGTGATCTACTAAGGTGCAGAGTTGTGCTTGTGTAAACAACCATCCAAGGAAGTGAGAATTCCTTAATTCCTCAACCCATGGTCCTCCTTACACACACACACACACACACACACACACACACACACAGTTTTTAGGTCACATTCTGAGTCCAGAGATGAGAATGGAAGATTTTTCTGTGTTTTGACAAAAACTTGAATTTGATTTCTTTAGCTCCGTTGCTTGAAAATTTCCAAATTGAAGAGTGCCTTCTGTTTTTTGACAGGATCAGGAGACAGTCATGTTTTTTGCTGAAGAACAAAATAATAATTATTTTAGTTTTGAGGATACAATATAGTCCCTTTTTCTCTCTCTTCACTCTTCATGCTACCCACATACTCTTACATATTTTTCTCCTCTTGTCCTTCTCTACATCTAATTTTTCCTCTTTCTCCTTCTTCTACTATACTTTCTTCTTTTTCTTTCTCTTTCTTCTCCTTATTTTTCTCTTTTCAAAGAAACTTACAATCTTTTAAGGAAAGTAACAAAAATCAGTAACCTTTAACAATATAACAAGTATTAGTTGTGGGGCTATATAAAAAAGGGGAGTAGGCCCCAATCTGCTAACTCTACTCCAGGCAATTATCATTTTAGGAAGACAGAATTGATGAGATGTCTCAAGATCAGCCTCCTGGATTGTGGGGCCTCTTTCTTTCTCAGTTTAAATGATATAGAACTTATAATTCATCAAAAGAACTTAAAGACTTGAGGTATTTATTATCCCTACTGGAATGTGAATTTTCAAATTTGAAGTTCTAAAATTATCTCACAACCATTTTCTGAATTGCAGTTGACCTACTAGCTGTGCTTTAAATCTACTATATGAAGCTGCCTTTGCTACACTGTGTCTGTACTGCGGTCGGCAGTCGGATGGTTCCTGAGATGCCTACTTTCTTGTGTGCCCATCCTGCACAATTCCATCCCACTGAATGTGGGCAAGTTTTGTGAATTTGACTAATCTTTTGAATTTGATTTAATTAAGGACAGATTATTCTGAGAAATCAGTTTAATCCCCTAAGCCTCGTAAAGAAGTACCAGGCCCTTCCTGGGGAGGATGATCTAAAGCAGCACACGTTCTCTTACTTGCCCGAAGGAGAACTCTTTCAGGTTATAGGAGGCTTGTGGATTGTACCAGACTCCACGGACCTCAGACAGACCTTTAGGAAGTAAAAGTGGACCCCAGAAAACAGCTGGTGAGTATCAATTAACTTAAGAAACTCTATTCTGCCAACATTTTGAAAATGAATCCTGAGCTACAAAAACCAGTGCTCTTGGATAACACATTTTTCGCATCATCAGGAGGCACAGGGATCTTTCCTAGTTAAACCAGGATGGACACGGGATTTGCTGAACTGCGGGGTAATAAAAAGGTTTTCAAACAGCGAAGTTGTTGCAATTTACAACCTCAGCAATAGAAAATTAGAACAATTGGCAAACAAAAACAAAACTCACACTTGTCTTTTTTTTAAAAAACTTATCAATTCCATCTTTCTAGTTTTGCTTTCTCCAGGAAGATTTACATGTAACCAGTTTCCTTTACATAATAATTCTTCATGTATTGCCAGCTTTGGAAAATATGAGTTGCTCCAGGGAAGTAAAAACCAATATAGATAAACTTTTATCTTTATATCATGTCTTAGCTCCCTAGTTGAGGAGTAAGTTCCATTAGTAAAGGGGCCTATTGCTCTACTTCTTAATAACCTTCGCAGACCCTAAAAGAGTCATTAAGGATAAAAGATGCTCAATTTTTGACAGATTGTTAAAAATTTCAATTCATATTATATCATTATTAAACCATATTCAAACCATCCCTAAAATATTTTGAAATAAACACTTCAGAAAGCAGGAAGAATCAATTTGCATACATTCAGCAGGGCGTCGTGGCACATGCCTATAATCCCAGCATTCAGGAGGCTGAGGATATATTTTGAAATAAACACTTCAGAAAGCAGGAAGAATCAATTTGCATACATTCAGCAGGGCGTCCTGGCACATGCCTATAATCCCAGCATTCAGGAGGCTGAGGAAGGAGGAT
>NW_022900941.1:26922328-26953332 GCF_012274545.1 Fukomys damarensis | reverse complement strand
AAAAAAAAACAAAAAAAAAAAAAAAGACATTTCTAAACCCACAGGTGAATGATGTAAACTGGAGCTGGGCTGCGAGCATTTACTGCTCCCTCCCACATCTTTTTCCAGCACCTGCACCAACCTACAGTCTTCTTCTCTCACGTGGAGAACCATAGGGTGTTTAGCGACCATGTAAAACTAGCAGTAGCTCCAGAAAATGAATGAAGGCAGGAAATGAAAGTGACAATGACAGTTTGTGGTTGTTTGATTACTTGAATGCAATGAATGATTGCCACAGTTTCCTGTCAACAAGTGTCTGTACAGAAAAATAAGAAAGAAATCAAAATAGTCACTGACCGTTCAGGGAAGCCAAGATTTCAAGATTCCTAAACACCTGTTTAGAGTCCTTGAAGGAATCAACCACTCCTCCAGAGAGGAATTAGAAGGGTAGAGCTGAGATGAGTGGGTGTGATGTCGGATCATCATTTTTACCTCCAAGCAAAGGTGAACCAGGGGAGGGAAGACTGGATCAAATCACTCAAAGTCCATCCATTGTAAAAATTCTAGAAATAATACAAGATAAGGAGTAAGGACCTAAAGGCTGAATGCAAATCACATTAATCATTGAAATATGTGACCTCGAATCAATTAGTTTACTTTTCTTTGTGTGATTCTTTTTCATTTACAGATGCTTCCCCATCGTTTTACCCGTGAGCCAGAAATCTGCTAGTCCTATAAAGCTTGGCAGTAGTAGAGGTGATAGGAATTAATAGGTGTCATAAACAAAGTTGTGTCTGGATCAAGAGAGACAGGAGAGCACGGAATGCAATATTTAGCTGACTTTCTCAGCCGAATGAATATATTTACCCCAACACACAGTCATCTCATTTTCCCTAGACATTTTCCACTCTCAAGCTACAGCCCTTACCATTTTCCCCTTGAATTTGGATTTAACGTTACCTTTTGATTTATCATGGTTTAATTTCCACTGCTATCTACTCTAGTTAAATGCCACCTCCCTCTTCTGCAGCAGGAAGCCCTCTCAACTGCCTTCGTTCCAATAAGCTCTCCTTCACTCAGAAAATTATGAGTCAATATTGCATGGTTCAGCCTTTCTTCTTGAAATGCTTCTCTTGTTTTTTTTTTTTTTCTTTTTTTTTCTCCTTAAGAAAGAAAATGCTTCAGAGAAATATGGCTGTAATTAGCAACTGACAAAAATATCTAGGCTTGAGCTGAAGTGGGAAATCACAAAGGTTAGTTACTTATTTTCCCATGCATTTACCATTTGTTCTCTTTTCTCAGGGAAGTTGAAAGACCTGAGGTTCAAACTTAATAAGGCCCCATACTGTTTCTAAGAGTATTTACAACATGCAAAGTATAAGCCAGTGCATTGCTTATATTTAAATTTGTTTTCACTCATCTGAGCTATTACACAGTATGCCATCCCTAAACCCTTTATAATAAGGAACACACGTTTCTCAACCACAAAAGGGAATGAAACGTTCAGCAATTTGAGCTCTCTGGTACTGGGAAGGTGACAAAACATTTATATGTATCCAATCCATTTCACTGATTTGGCTCCAGCATTAAGAGGGACTGCCTGAGGCACAAACCTTTTGCTATACACACATTCTTGGGAATTAGCAGGTGAACCAAATGGCCCATACTGATGACAGCAACATCTTTCAAAAGACTCAACTCTACTAAATGGATTCCCCAAATACATTTTCTCCTTCTGAACAATATCATTTTTAAAGTTTAACTTCTACTACAAATATTTGTTGCCTTTGTTAACAGAAAATTCCAGGAAACCAATGGCTGAGATATAAATAAATATTTTTCACTTTTATAAGGAAGGCTATTTAATTTACTTTCTACTAGTTATCTTCATATTTATCACTGTTTTCTAAGCTACTCCATGGCAACTTAATCTAGGAGAATAATATCATGATGAGTAAGGTATGACAAAGGGATTATTTAAAACACTAGTCTGTATGTATATTAAATGAATAAAAATAGTTCACTATCTATGTTGTTTTTCTTCATAAATTGAAAGAGATATACAAGTTGGATTATAGTTTCAATTTTGTAAGCAAATAGTTGTGCTATCTAGAGGAAGTGATGTAATTTTTAGGCTTCATTTCCCTTATTGTATTGTATGACAAAGATTTAACAATATAGTATTTAAGATCTCTTCACTACATTTTATTATTCAACTATTTGAAAATAACTTCACAGCATACATTGAAAATATGCTTCCAAAGATTAAAAGCAAGAATTTTACCTTTAAATTACTCTTGTAGGAGAGCTTGTATTGATTGTGTATGTTTAGAATACTGTCACTATCATTCTTTATATAAAAATATCTTTTTAGTGTAAATAAAAATTAAAAATAATGCTTCCCATTCAAATAAAATGTCTCAAGTATTAAAAATGATTTCACATTAAATATATTACAGAATACCTTTGTATGGTCCAGAGTAAATATTCCCATTTTAAATATCTCTTTTGTCTAGAAGATAAAAGATGTAAGTTAGAAAATATGGAACCCGGTTTTTTCATTTTAATTTTGGTCTTTTGATATACAGTTTGTATGGCATTTTATTTTCATTTAGCAGCCCTAGCATAGAAAATTCGCTCCATTCACTTTACACTATTATTTAGAGCTGGCTGAGTGCTGTTTTTGTGTCATATTCTGCCCACTCCATTCCTCATGAGTCATGGGCATATTTTTCCAAGTTTCCAAGGTGAACACATGTGTATGTAACCACTGGAAATTTCCTGGTGGCGTGGAGGACTTATTTGAACACTGATATAACTTTCATACATACATTTAGAAATGAAAAAGTACAGAACCCTTAATCTTTAATATATATATATTGATGTGCAAAAAATAACAAAAGAGCAAGATTTTAAAAATATCTTCTATATTATCACTGTGCAAGCAACACCTGTTACTTCCCATGCCACCCACAGTGTAACATTCTGATTTCCTGGTCATGTGGGGTTTGGGAACTGTATTAGAATCAAAATACACTTTCTCTTTTGGTTATTTATGTTGCATAAAACTTTGTCTGGCTACTGTTACAGTTTTGGGGTAGACATCTATATCCATGGACTGGAGAACTCCTGCTTGTAAGAAGTTCAGAACATGTGGGATTATGTTACAGGTATTACATTTTTTTCTCGGCCTTTCTAGTATTTTGTAAGGGGCCTAAAGTTATTTGTCTTTGGTCTTAGCAACCCAGGAAAGTTGAGACAGATACGGAATTGACCAAAATGTGCAGTTTATTCTACGGAGTGTTGAGAATCAGCATCATCCATATACTCATTAATTCCATAAATATTTTTTGAGTTCCTCATTGTTCAAGGCACTATTTCAGATGCTGCATATATACTTTGAACAAAGAAACATAAATATTGAAGGTAATTTCAGAGTGAAGCGATGCTGTAAAAGGCGGGAAGAAGGTAAAGATATCTTAGTTGGGGAAGACCCTACCTTACTGAGGAGCCTGAGGAAGTCATCTGCCGGAATGCATCACTTTTTGAGAAATACACATAAATTCAAGATGTCTTGATTAATAAGCAAACAATGAAATTGTGCTTAGGATGATACCTGGGAAGAATGCCTGGTTCCATAATTAATCTACTTCCCCAAATGCAGTATTAAAAGGGTATTTTTTCTTCTAATTTACACATGCTTTCCTCTGTTACTAGTCACATGTCATTGAGGAGAAGAATCACATTCGATCTGCTCTCTTAATCTTAGCAGAGTTGGCTTAAAAACCTATTTTCAACTTATGTATGTAATATCATATGTAGTTTTTGCAACTATATCTTGTTTTAATTAGGGTACAATATAATATATAAAGTACTACAGATTTTTCTTATAATCAGCACACTAAATATGTGCCTATTCTACTACTACCTAAACCAAGCTATGACACATTTGCATTTCTTCAGAATATTCCTTCATGTCCTTCCCAGCCGCTCTTTCCATACTCTTCTAGTTCTGATCATTTTGAGTAAATATTGCTATTGTTTTGTTTCTTTTATGAGTCTTACTAAGTTCCCCTGCCTGTCTTAGAACTCTCAGTGTTCCTGTTTCAGCATCCCTAGAAGCTGAGCACATTGGTGCATGCCAATGTGCCCCCAGCTGAGTTTGGTCTGTTCTTAAATGTTGTGCATAAATTGAATTGTATATTCAATGTGTGTGTGTGTGTGTGTGTGTGTGTGTCTGGCTCCATTCATGCATCATAACTTTTTTGACTTTTGTAAATATGGCTACAATCTTACTTGTTTAACACTGGTTTGTTTTTTTCAATTATTTTTGAATAGGCAGAAAACCCACAGGCTGTGGAGATGAAAGCTGAAAACAGAAAAGCACTGTGGTTGTCAAAGTAGGCTCTCCGGACCTGGAACATCAGCATGAGCATCTTTGGGAATGTGTTCGAAATGCAAATTCTCTTTTCCCACCACAGCCTAACTGAATTAGGAACTCTGGTGGTTCCAGGAATCTTTTTCTAATATCCCTTAAGGGAATTTTAAAGCACATTAAAGTTTGGGAACCACTGAATGAGAAAAGGCATAGAGAAGGTATAAAATTCAACTAAATGGACCTGGGAATCATGGAAGTCAAAATGTGTTTGCTTAGGTTTTTCTTAGGTCTCTTGAGATTAAAGTGGGAGCAGTGCTCATGAAAACAACTTGAAAACCATCTTCAGGATTAATCCATACCTTTGCTGCTATGTATGTTAGTGATCAGTTCTGACAAAGACTCTGACCTACCCCTTCATATTCCGTCACAGAAGATAAATGAGAGATTATATTGCAATGAACAGTAGAATCAACATAAGGGCAATAGTCTAGTTCTCATACATGAAGCTAAACTCCAAACTAAATTTGGACAAACCAACTCATTTAAATTTTCAGAATAAGTTAGACCTCTTAAGAAATAACACAAGACATTCTGTAGTATAAGAATTGTTTGAAAGTTATTGAATATTACAAAAACATTGATGCAAGTATTTTATTTTCCAAATCTATGTCACAAAGGGAAATAGATGATAAGGAAAATACTTATGAAATATTAATTATTGGCTTAAAATGCTTTTAAAAGATCAGCAATCTATAGGAGAGTTTGAAAGAAATTTCACGCAATTCAAATAAGACAAAAAAAATGAATAGAAGAAGTTCCAAGAGGACTGAGGATGTTTTCTGTGATAAAGCCATCCCTGTAAAAGGGAGACTATGAATAGCGGCATCTGACACTGCAGTTATTACTTTTTTGTATTGTAGTGGAGCTAATTTTAATTCCAGAGAATCCCCACAATGGACATACTAAATAGTCACAGAATAGTATTTAAATGAAGAAAGTAAAATTAACTAAATACACAAACACATATATACAATATATTAAATATATAATATATATTATACTATAATACGTTACACTACAAAATTCATTTTTGTTATAAGAGACTTACCTATCAAAAACATGGCTGTTACACCTTTATGGCCACCCAAAATAAAAAGACAGAACAATAAAGCAGAAATGGATGAAAATAATTTTTAAAACATACATTTAATATTGATCATTTCTGCCTGGTGTGGTGGTGCATGCCTGTTATCCCAGCGCTCGGGAGGCTGAGGCAAAAGGATGGCTGTGAGTTTGAGATCAGCCTGGGCTAAGTAGTGAGTTCCAGATCAGTATCGACTATATAATAAGACCCTGTCTCACAAAACAAAACAAAATAAAGCAACAATATATATTTTATACATATATATATATATATATATACACACACACACACGTATGTATAATTTCTCTTGAGCTATCAGTTTATATATTATATGTAAAAATCATTTTTCCTTTAAATCCAAACATTCTATAAATCAAACTTTTAACTAGTTTTATAATGTAAGTCACCCAATAATACAGCACATAAACTTTTTCCTGGAGAAAACTTGCTGAGTCCCTTGAAAAGTCTGTTCATCAGGTTGAAAAGAAGATTATCAGTTGGAAAATACTAGAGGTTAACACAGAGATTTTGAGTCAAGAAACTCCTTATGGAGGAGACATTTCCAACATCTTGAAATAGTGATGGTCATCAAACCAAAGAACAGTTCTTTCTTCATGTAGTTTCTGAGAGACTATATTTTCTGTCTTACTGCCAATACCACTTGCAGGACAATAACAAAGAAATGGAAGAATAGATTTCTTCTTACCAAAAAAGGTAAACATTCAAAGGGACCGTTTTTCCTATAGATCTAAGATACATGTTATGGTTTATGCCGGGAACAGCCTCGTGAGCTCATAGGTAGGGACCTGGGGAGGTGATTGGACGAGGGATGCTCCACTGATGAGTTTATAGCTGAATGTGGTATTGAGAAGTGAAGCCTGGTTAGAGGAGGTGGGTCACGGTGGCACAGCCAGGCAAGATCAATCTCTTTTCCTTCTCCCTCGAACTTTCTCTCCCTCTCTCCCTCCCTCTACCCTCCCCCTGCTTCCAGTTGCCCTTCCAAACGATGTTTATCCTTTGCTATGCCTTCTTCCACGCTTCTTTGCTTTAGCCCACTATATATTAAACCTCTACAAACTGCAATTCAAAAATAAACCTTTCCTTCTGAGATTTGTGAGCATTGTGTATTGTGCCTCAGTGATGAGAAAGTAACCAAGACAATAGACAAGTGAAATATTTTTCTTCTTGCTTCTCTTCAACGTACTATACTTTCACTACTTGGAGTGTTCCAGATGCAATCAGTATCAATCAAAAGCTTGCTTGAAATGCAGAGATTCAAGCCCTAGTCTACAAGTAGTGATTTAAATTTCTCTTTTAACAAGATAGTCATTGATTTCCATGCACATTGAGGTAGGAGAAGTAATAAAACGTAGCATTTTTACTCCCTAGGCATGTCAGGTTTGCTTGATTATTCAACTAATGTGGGAACACATTTGAATTATCAAGCCCTCTCCCCGAATGATTGAATCAGAATCCTCATCTTTTTTAAGTACTAATTTCTTATGAGTAATTTGGGAAGTTGTTACTTTGAGCAGTCAAGAAAGGGCTGATTCTACGTGCTTATAATCTAAAAGAAGTGTCACCTAACATAGAATTTTGCTGTCTTTGCATATTTTTTTACGTTTTCCAATTTGAGTATATTTGGTTATAGCAAAATAAATAAATGCCAGCTACAAAGAATAAAAAGGGGAAACAGTGATAGAATGGGACAATGAGAAGCATGAAGAAGATTATGTATGTACCTATGTATAATGCTCTTTATCTTTAATGCATTGTGTTCATATGAAATAACTAGGCAAATCAATAAAATGAACTTTTCCCCTAATGGCTAGGTATCTTCTAAGGTGTGCTAGACAAACCGAAATTAGATTTTTGTGCCTTTAAGAGCTTATATTACTCTTATAACACATAGACTAAATTTTGTTTTGTTAGTCTGAATTTCTATCCTCTATTAGGTTCTCTAGAAAACAGATTCTGAGTTGAAAAGGGTGTGCAGTTATTTCATCAGTGATGTTGTCTAGGTCAGCCCTGTGGCATGAGATTGAAGGACATGGGGCTAATACATTTTATTCAAAGAGCTGCATCTGATTCAGTAACAACAAAAGCTACCAAAAAGTAGCTTAGATGATAACTGTTAGACATCAACACTTTGAATCTGGAGAAATAAATGCAGCTCACACAGCATCTAGTCCAGTGGCAGCCACTGCACTAGTAACTAGGTTTCCTCTTTTTAAATCTCTAAGAGGCTGTCAGAAATGCCTGATGTCTGTCTTTATCCCAGAGACTTACTTAAATAATAATGTAATTTTCTTTGTGTTCTCTAGTTTCTTCTAGTGCTTGACAGCTCTTAAATAACTCTCTCCATATACTGATTGTTTGGGGAACTGAAAACTACAGAAATTTTTAAAAAATCTGTTTTACTCACAGATAAAGATTTCATTCTGTGTATTCTGACAGAAAACTCTCAAAGATGTCAAAAATTCACTAGGTCATTAACCAAAGTCCATAGTACTACTTAAATTTTTGGTAAGTTTATGTGATTCATATTATAATTTTCTGAAGGTGCTCACATTCATAACTGGATTATTAATTTTTATTTATTACACATACTGTTGTATAATATTTTGTCTTACTTAATATTTTATGCTTATGATTTTAAATATGTATTAGGCCAGTTTTTATCTTATGTGCCTTTCTAATATAACTGAGGTTATGTTTTCTTGCAAAAAAGATAATTTGTATTTAAATTAAAAGTGTAGTTGCTTCATCAAAAACAAAACAATTGGCCATTGTAAATAGACCTTGTCACCATGGGATTCAAATACAGCCTGGGAGTTACGGTACTGATGATGTTTCTTTTACAAGGAAAACAATGTCTTAAGTACAGACATTTGCAAACTGGGAAAATATCTATTTTTAATTCCTAGTCATACTTTTCTGTCTTTCAAAGGAGTTTGTCAACATTGATATCTATGTACACTCAGAAAGGGTATCTGACTTAACTAAGTTGATTCTAAAATGAACGCTACGATTTACTTACTATTTCCAAAATGAATTAAGCCTCTTTGAAACACACCTAACATGCATGAACTATTTTATTTTAACTAAATACTCAGATACATTCTGGAATCACAACAATAAATGCCACACAGTCCTGGTCCACCAGGGGTTCAAATTCTAGTGGACGAATTGTGCTGAGGTTCAGTGATTAGGAAAATCAATAGAACTGAACAAATGTCCCATTTTCCATTTACTTCAGTTGTCAAAGGGTCGCTACTGCAGCAGCTCTAACTCCACAGACTTTTGCTTCAAAGAGCTGATGAACAGTACATATATGGCATAATATTCCCCAAAAGAGACTTTTCTATTGAATTACTTCAATAGCAAAGAAAACAACTTACTTAATGAACACATTTGTTTAAGAATTAAACAAGGATATCCATGTTTTCTGCCAGTAACTATGTATTCAATGTCTTAGGAATTGGAAAAAAAAAGCTATTTCAACTTATTTTTAATTTACATGTATTAATTTTTTTTTATGCTTATGATTTTAAATATGTATTAGGCCAGTTTTTATCTTATGTGCCTTTCTAATATAACTGAGGTTATGTTTTCTTGCAAAAAAGATAATTTGTATTTAAATTAAAAGTGTAGTTGCTTCATCAAAAACAAAACAATTGGCCATTGTAAATAGACCTTGTCACCATGGGATTCAAATACAGCCTGGGAGTTATGGTGCTGATGATGTTTCTTTTACAAGGAAAACAATGTCTTAAGTACAGACATTTGCAAACTGTGAAAATATCTATTTTTAATTCCTAGTCATACTTTTCTGTCTTTCAAAACAGTTTATCAACATTGATATCTATGTACACTCAGAAAGGGTATCTGACTTAACTAAGTTGATTCTAAAGTGAACGCTACGATTTACTTACTATTTCCAAAATGAATTAAGCCTCTTTGAAACACACCTAACATGCATGAACTATTTTATTTTAACTAAATACTCAGATACATTCTGGAATCACAACAATAAATGCCACACAGTCCTGGTCCACCAGGGGTTCAAATTCTAGTGGACGAATTGTGCTGAGGTTCAGTGATTAGGAAAATCAATAGAACTGAACAAATGTCCCATTTTCCATTTACTTCAGTTGTCAAAGGGTCGCTACTGCAGCAGCTCTAACTCCACAGACTTTTGCTTCAAAGAGCTGATGAACAGTACATATATGGCATAATATTCCCCAAAAGAGACTTTTCTATTGAATTACTTCAATAGCAAAGAAAACAACTTACTTAATGAACACATTTGTTTAAGAATTAAACAAGGATATCCATGTTTTCTGCCAGTAACTATGTATTCAATGTCTTAGGAATTGGAAAAAAAAGCTATTTCAACTTATTTTTAATTTACATGTATTAATTTAATGCATTAATGGGTTTCACTATTATATTCTCACACATGCATACAGCATGCAATGGTGAAATTAGTTCCTCTTTGCCCACCAATCCTATCCTTCCCAACCTCTGGTAATCACTGTCCTGCACTGATTTACTCTTTTAACTGTACATATGAGGAAGAGCATATGACACCTGCATTCTGTATTTGGCTCATTTCATTTAACACGATTTCCTCCAACTCCATCCATTTTACTGAAAATGACATACCTTCTTTCTTCTGTATGGCTGAATAATATTCATCTATGTGCATTTAACATATTTTCTTTACCTAGTTATCTGTTGATAGGCACCTAGGTTGATTTTATATCTTAGCTTCTGTAAATTGAGATACCATAAACATGGAAATGCAAGTATCTCTTTGGTAGGTTGATTTCATTTTTTGATATATACCCAGAAGTAGGATAACTAGATCCATATGACCTCATATACACATCCATTTTTAATATTTTGAGGAACATGCATACTATTCTCCATAAGGGCTTTATTACAGTCCTGAGAACAGTATATAAGACATCCTTTCTCTACACACTTGCTAGCTAGCATTTTCGTCTTTTTGATAAAAGCCATGCTAATGAAGTTGAAATGATATTTCACTATAGTTTGCATTTACATCTCCCTGATGGCTAGGGATATTAAATATCTTTTTATATATTTGTTGGTCATTTGTAGTTCTTTTGAAAAGTGTCTGTTCAGATCATTTTCCCATTTTTAAATTGAATGAAATACTTTTGTCATTAACTTTTTAAAGTTTCTTACCTTTTTTTTTTACATATTAATTCTTCATCAGATGAATCATTGACACATATTTTCTTCTACAGGATTCTTCTTCCTTATATTGATTGTTTCCACTTTTGCTATGTGGAAACTTTTCAGGTTGATTTTATCCCATTTGTCTATTTTTGCTTTTGTTTTAGTGTGCTTTTTTTTAACCAGATCCCCCAAATAATTGCCTGTACAAACAATCTTGAAGTGTTTTCCTTGTTGCAGGTCTAGCATTTACACATTTGACCCATTTTAAGTTGAGTTAGGTTCAATGTGAGAGATAGGAATAAAGTTTCAATCTGTTGCATGTGGATATATCCAGTTTCACTTAAATGGAGAGTCTGGATATCATAATGGAAAGTTTGGGAAAGAAGAACACAAGGATATTGTGTGACAGGAGAGCAGATACCTGTGGGACACATTATAAGTATCAGAGTGAATTGCTAAGTAAAGGATGCTAGGATTTAAATGTCAGCATTCTTCCCAACAAGAAGCACCTGGTGGAGGTGAGTAAAGAACAGGCACTTGAAATGCTCTAGTATTCACCACAGCCTGAAGGAAAAGATCTGAGTTTAAAGCAGTTGTTCATATTTCCGGGGTCAGTGATTAGCTAACATACAATTGTGCTTGTGATTGTCTGTGAGTGTGTGTTTGTGTGTGTGTGTGTATTTGTGTGTGTGCACACAAACATATATGTCTGGTCATTTGCACTTGTACCTATATGCAAGGCATTGGCATAAGAAAACCCCTTATGAACATATCTTCGGCAGCAGGAGAACTTGCACAAAGAATCAACATCTGGGATCTCATCTTTTTTAAAAAATTTCTGCACTGCAAGAGACACAAGCAACAGAGCCAAGAGACAACCTATAATGTGGGAAAAAAATTTACCAGCTACTCCTCAGACAAAGGTCTACTTTCTAGAATATATAAAGAACTAAAAAAAAAAAAATCAGGCCCCACCAAATACAAAGACCCAATTCAAAATGGGTATTTGAAATGAACAGACATTTCTCAGACAAATAAGTGAAAGCAGCAAATAAATATATGAAAACCTTTAAAAGATCACTGGTCATTTGAGAGATACAGGTGAAAACAACACTGAGATTCCACCTCACCCCACAAAGAATGCTGCTATCAAGAAATCAACCAATAACAAATGCCAGTGGGGGCATGGGGAGAAAGGAACATATTTTCATTGTTGGTGGGAGTGCAGACTAGTGTAACCACTGTTAAAATCAATATGGAGACACATCAAAGAACTAGGGTAGGAAGCCCCATGTGACCCAGCTATTTCCCTGCTGGGTGTCTTCCCAAAAGAATTAAAAGTATCATACTGCAATGATATATGTGCACCCATGTTTATAATGTAATAGCTGAAATTTGGGAACAGCCTAACTGCTCATCAACTGGAGATTGGATAAAGATGTGTTTTTTCTATAAAATGGAGTACTAAGCCATAAAGAATGAGAAACTAGCGACATTTATAGCTAAGTGGATGCAGATTGAGTACATACTCTTAAGTGAAATTAATAGGACACACATGCATAAATACCAAATTATTTCTCTGGTGTGATAAACTAAGAGTGTAAACAAGAATGAAAATGTATAATTGAAATTGTGTATATTGTATATTGTAATTACAATATACACATTGTATATTGTAAATTGTAATAGGAAGATAAGGTCCAAAGGCATAGGGCAAGTTGGAGGGATAGGTATAAGATATAAAAGGAAAAGAAAAAATATGAGAAAAGGAAAAAAAAATGGAAATAATGTCTGTTAATAGGGAAGGGAGGCCAGGGGAATGGGGAAAAAATAAGCAAGATAGGTCATGTAAAGGTATAAGATCTCAATGATAAATGTAACTGTATTGTATACCTAAAGTATATCAATAAAGAAAAAAAAAACTTTTCATTTGGCCCCTGGTTGGAATGCTCCAAATTCAAGCTGTTATAAAAAGTGGTGCAAGTTAGTGACACTTATTATTTAAATTACAACAAATATCTCCCAAAACAAATAATTTGTTCCACATACTACTGAATAAAGTCAAAAACATAAAAGTTTTACGTGATTAATTTAGGTTTAGTGCACTTTTTTAATGAGGTAGTTAAAGTTTATCAATACATACAATTTTTATTCCAATTGTGGTAAAATCTGTTCATATTTCATTTTCTAAAAGTACATACCATTTAAACTTTCCATTATCAGGAATAATTAATGTAAGCCTATCAAATTTTAATATTTTGACTTAAGAATAGGCAAAAAGACCTATATAAATTTCAAATTTATTTGATGTGATACCTAAGTAAGAATGTTTGATGATTGAAAATTTTTTGTTCTAGCTTTATTTCTTCAAAGATTAGACCCATGAGCTCCTGGGAGATGAAAAATTCCCACTGACTCCTTTTTTCTTCTAAGAATGAGTTCTATTGACTATAGGAACATGGCTTACTCTGTTTTCTTATGGGCTTGCCCTTGCTGTCTTTGCCTTAGCCGTAGAAATTAGTTCCCACTATCTTTGCTATAAAGTTATCTCTAAGGCACTGGTTTGCAGGACTGTACACTAGGTGTTTTAAAATTAAGAATTACAAAATTTCCTTTTACTTAAATGTAAAATTGGAAATATTAGTAAGTGAGGACACTTTCCACCAGTAATATTCAGTCATCTGTCTATTGTTTTCATGAAGGACACAATTCCATAATGATTAAAGTAAGGTCTTTGGAACTCAGATATCTAAAATACAAATCCTAGTAGTGTGCTTACCTTCTAATATATATAAAATTAGTGACACACTTAAGATATCATTGACACAAAGTATAAAATATTACATCTTCTTTTTCTTTATTCCTTTATGGTTCTTCTTTTCTTTGAGAACAAAAATTTCTCTAGTGCGGCTGATCTGTGCTGCTCTCTAAGCAGCCAAAGTGTACCTGGAAATGCTGCAGTCCATCTCCGGCAGTCAGGCTGTGTTTCCTTGCTCCCATCTCAGAATGGATTTTGCTCAATGATGTCATAACTTTTGCATAAGCTCTCCTAGGTTCCCACAACTTCATCAGAGATGCAGGTGTGTAGATATGAACATATGACATTGAAAACATTCCAGTTATTTTCTTTTTTCCTCCCATTGTTTATTGGTACATTTAAAGGGAACTTTCATTTATAATTGGGATCTTGTACCTTACATTATTGGTCTTGGTTCTTATTTTTTCCCTAACTCCTACCCTCCTTTTACTCCTTAACCCTTCTCTATTTACAAAGACTTTTTTCCATTTTTTCATTTTTTCACATTTTTACCCTTATTTCCTTCCCTTCCCTTTCCCACTTCCCCTTTAGCCATTTTCTTCCTATTTCATACTATCAATAACACCATTTCAACCTTATTTACACTTTTGGTTTTTCATACCAGAAAAACTATTTGGTACTTACTCAAGTGTGTCCTATTTATTTCACTTAAGAGTGTAGCCTCAGTGTGCATTCATTTAGCTATAAATGTCTCTAGTGTTCTCATTCTTTATGGCTCAGTAGTACTCCATTTTATAGAAAAACCACATTTTCTTTAACCAGTTGATGGGCATTTGGGTTATTTCCAAGTTTTAGCTATTACAAACTGTGCCACTATAAACACTGGAGAACATATATCACTGTGGTATGATTCTTTTAATTCTTTTGGAAAGATCCCCAGCAGAGGGATGGCTGAGTCAAATGGGACCTCTAGTCCTAGTTCTCTGAGGCATCTCCGTATTGATTTCCACAGTGGTTGCACCAGTCTGCACTCCCACCAACAATGGAGAAGGGTTCCTTTCTCCTCACAATCCTGCCAACATTTGTTATTGGTTGATCTCTGGATAGCAGCCATTATTTTGGGGGTGAGGTGGAATCTCAGTGTTGTTTTCATCTGCATCTCTTGAATGACCAGTGATATTTTAAAGTTTTTCATATATTTATTTGCTGTTTTTACTTCTTTGTCTGAGAAATGCCTGTTTATTTCAGATGCCCTTTTTGAATCAGGTCTTTTTTTTCGGAGTGTCTTATCTCTTTGAGTTTTTATGTATTTTAGATAGTAGACCTTTGTCTGAGGAGTCAGTGATATTTTAAAGTTTTTCATATATTTATTTGCTGTTTTTACTTCTTTGTCTGAGAAATGCTTGTTTATTTCAGATGCCCATTTTTGAATCAGGTCTTTTTTTTCAGAGTGTCTTATCTCTTTGAGTTTTTATGTATTTTAGATAGTAGACCTTTGTCTGAGGAATAGCTGGTAAAACATTTTTCCCACATTGTAGGTTGTCTTTTAGCTCTGTTGGTGGTTTCTCTTGCACTGTAAAAAATTTTTAATACAATAAAATCACACATGTTGATTCTTTGTGCAAGTTCTCATGCTGCTGAGGATTTGTTCATGAAGTTCTTTCCTATGCCAATGTCTTTGAGAGTTCTATGAAATTTCTTTCACAGTAAGTTTAGTGTTTCTATTTCAATATTTAGATCTTTAATCCACTTAAATTTTCTCTTAGTGCATGGTGAAAGATAGGGATCCAGTTTTAATCTTTGGCAAGTCGAAATCCAGTTTTTCCAACACGATTTATTAAAGAGGCTATCTTTTCTCCACTGAGGATGGTTGGTTCCTTTATCAAAGATGAGGTAGCTGAGTATGTCTGGTGTTTTTACTGCATCTTCTAATCTATTCCATTTATCCTTAGGACTTTTTCTTTGCTAATACCCTGCTGTTTTTATTACAGTGGTTTTGTAATACAGTTTCAAGTTGGGGATTATGATACGCCCTACCTACAACATTCTGTTGCCTAGAATGGCTTTTGCTTTTGTGGTTCCAAGTGAATTTTTGAATTATTTTCTCTAATTCAGTGAAATATACTATTGGGAATTCAATCAGAATTGCATTGAATCTGTAGGGCAGTTTTGGAAGTATGGCCATTTTCACTATGTAGGCCCTCCCCTTTGGCCTAGCACAGCAGAGGAGCCTGGCAACAGCTTGCAACCCTGTGGTGGGCCTGCTTCTTCTGAGCAACAGAGGGGCACAGAAGCACCACGAGACCCTCTGGTAGGCTGCCCCTTTGACACGACACAGCAGAGGAGCCCAGGAGCGAGGGCACCAACACAGCAGTGTCTGTGCCGCCCCCAATCCCTGCAGAACAATAGAAAGAGGGCCTCTCTGGGGCTCCTAGATGAAAATTGAAGCCCACTGAAAAAGTGAAAAAAGTCTCTGTGGTAAAGGCACACCACACCAACATAATTGTTTTAAAAGAAAATGATTACAGTCTCTAGCCTTCCTATTGCTATTAGTTTGTTCTGTTCTTGTGTATATTTTCTTTCTGTGTATAGATTTGTTCTGTCTTCTCGTCTTTCTGGGGCTCCTAGATGAAAATTGAAGCCCACTGAAAAAGTGAAAAAAAATCTCTGTGGTAAAGGCACACCACACCAACATAATTGTTTTAAAAGAAAATGATTACAGTCTCTAGCCTTCCTATTGCTTTAGTTTGTTCTGTTCTTGTGTATATTTTCTTTCTGTGTATAGATTTGTTCTGTCTTCTCCTTGTCTCTTCAACAGCTTCCTAGAGATCGTGTGATCTTCCTGTGTCCTCTGACCTCACTTCTAACTTTTCTCTATCCTATCTGTCCCTCCCTCCCCAACTCCTTCTAAGTCCCCACCCTGAAGGGTAAAGTTGCTATATTGAAGAGTTTATTCACTCTGAACATATTTTGGGCTGGTCCTTGATTTTGATTTAATTCACACTGCTAAAGGTGATAGATTCATAAGTACTGCAAACTGTCATTTTCTAAGCTATACTTAATGCTATTGTGTTGCTGATTGTATCAATTATTTTCTAAGGAGACATTTAAGGACCTTCATAAAGGTTAATAGATTGAGGAAAGGGAAGAGACAAGGGCAGAGGGAGCTATTGGACTGGTTTCCAATCTCACAGCCATAATCATAGTTTATACACAGAAAAGGAACTGTGTACATGGTTAAAATAAAGAATAGTAATTGCTTCTGTTTTATGAAGTTATTAGCAATTAGGTATTTATATAAATCCTAGGTTTTCCTAAGTGGTCATACAGTCAAATGCTATTTTATTTTTTATTAACAAAGTAATAAATGATTAATAGTCCCATTCTGTCCTTTAATTTCTGAGTCCGTCTTCTCTTTGCTCCTTGTGGTCATTTCGGAGAAAAATCAGGAGGTCCAAACTGTACCTGGGATGACCAAATTAAAATATAGTTATAGACAGATGGACAGTAGATGGATAAGTGAGAAGGGGTGTAGAGATAGGAAAGACAGACTGCGTATTGACTCGTACCTCAAAGATCCTGAATTTAGAGGCCAACCAAATCATCTAATAAAACTTTTTTTCCTGAGACTAAAATACTGATAGTTAATAGAACAAAAGGTTTATGTTTCATGGGTCTCAAAATGAGCTGTATGATAAGAAGAAAGAGTTAATAAAAATAAGTCCTCAGAGATGACCCTGTAAAGTCTTTCCTCTGGTACCAGACAAATGAAGACTAAGAGAAAAAAGAGGACAGCATGGAGAAAAAAAATTTTACTCTTTCCCAAAAGCGCTTTTTGAAAATTACTTGGAGACTTAGAGACTCTGTTGACTTTAATTAAGTGCTCATTAGATTGACAAACTTTTTAAAAAAGTGATCCTGCTTGCCATGTGGGTTTTCTTATGCTCTCCTGGCTTTCATTCTAAATTACTTTACAACTCATTCAGAATAACTTGTTTGTTCAAGGGAAATTACTCATAACCCTTTAAAGAATTCAGATAGATTTTTATGTCCTGTAGTCACTGCTTTATTATTTTTACACAGTTTTATAATTTTCACTGAAATCTCTTAACTCCTCCCTGCAAAGTCAATGTCTTCCCAAATTGGACTTAATTCCTTTGTTACCAGTGGGGAAATAACTTGTAATCTTTGAAATCTCCCAAGTTAGACACCACATCAGGCATAATTGAATAGGTAGCATCCCAGAAGCTACAGCTAGACCCAAACAACTACATTTTTTTTCTAATTATTAATTTCTACAGGAAAATATTTGAATGAGTTATTTATAATTATATGGATATAGTAATACTATTTTCTGAAAGAACCCGTTTACTTTTGAAATTGTTTTGATATAGATTTGTCTTAAATAGCCTCAGCTTCTCAAGGCTAAAAATCTAATGTTAAGGAAACTACTGTCGAAGGATTAGCATTAGGATATAACTGTAGGCCTGGCCCCAAAAAGACTACTTGTGATTCTTAATTAACTATGGCCATAATTGTTCATCTCCTGGACCCTCTTTTCTAGGTTTATGATTCTCTTCATTTGTTGTAGTATTAAAAGATGCTGTGATCATTAACATTAAAATGGGATATTTTAAAACATAAGATTTAGAAACCAAAAATACACTGATAATTTCCTATTTCATTCATACTCATTGCTTTTAGATCTTTTGACTCAATTGGAATTAACGTGTGAATACATGTATCATTTCAGCAAGCTGAAAGTTATGCCTAGTCTTACATGGTTTTGCAGGATGTCACTAATGGCAGAGTGGACTTGCCTGGAGATACAATAGCAAATGCATTTTATTCATAGTAATATATTATTTCACTCAGAAGCATGAGACCATAGTATCATTAAAATATTAATTTAAAAGTTAAAGTGATAGAAATAAACAATATTATAATTCTTAAACTGACTAAAATGTTCTATCTTATATCTGATGTTATATTACCTGAATTTCTGGCTTTTTTTTTTTTGGCACTTGAACAAAACAACAAAAAAATTGAGATACCATGTCACACTAGCTAGAATGGCTAAAATATAAAAACTGAAAACATCAAAGATTGGTGCAAATATGGGACAATTATCCTTTTATATTTTATTGACAGGAGTGTAAAATGGTACAACTAGTCAGCAAAATTGTGTGCGTTTCTTTGTAAAATTAAACATATACCTACTCTATGAATTAACAATTCAACTCCTATATATTTACCAAGTGAAATGAAAGCATGTTTTTCAAATAAATTTGAAAAGGAATGGTTTGTAGCAATTTTACTTACAATACCTCCAAACTGTAAGTGAAAGGAAATGTTCTACAGGAGGAAAATGGAGAAAGAAAGTAGTATGAATTCATGCATTTGAGTAATTTCAAAAATAGATGGCTGATATGTAAAGAAATATGGATGGATCTTAAAAATAGACTCTGAAAAGTACGATGGGTCTAAGACATAATATTCTATATTTCCATTTAGATGAAGTTTAGGAATAAACAAAGGTAATTTATGGCAGCTAGAAATCAAAACCATTGTTTCTTTGGCCATTGAGAATTGACTATAAGGTGCAGGAGGGAGCCGATCTCCTGAGGTGTTTCAAATGTTCCCTGCCTTGATTGGGGTGGGAGTTGCATGTGTATAAACATTTCTCCACTAACGCATTAGATTGTACACACAACTACATTTATTAAATTACTTCACTGAATTACATGCACAGGTTTAAGTCTGTGAAATTCTTTAAATATACATGAACCTAATTTTTAAAATATGTGAAAAGGTTATTATTATATCCAACTTTATTATATCCAACTTGATTTTTCATTCCTTAGAAATATTGTAAAATTCACTTTACTGATATACATTTTATAAAGGCAATTGGAGATATACTTGTATTACTAATAAACTAAAATACTTATAAATGATTAGTTTTAAGGAAACAGAGAATTCAGGTCATGAAAGTAAGGTTTGTTTGTCTTGATGATGCTGTGCTTTGAGCCAACTTTCAGTTCACGTTTTATTTTTTAATCCTAAAATCACAGAAGACAATATAAATCATTTTAATATTCAACAAACATGCATTTGTCATAAGGCTAATTTAAAATTAATTTAATTTTCCATTTTTCCATTTTTATGTATCTTCTTTTCCTTATTTCCTTTCTCCTCCCCTTCCCTCTTCCCTTTTAGCCATTTTCTTCCTATTTCTCACTATCACTTATACCATTTCATTATATATATCACATGCTGGTTTAAGGAATCATTTAAATTGTTGTTGCATTTTATGGATATAATTAACATTCTTTTTTGTTTTTTGTGTTTTGTTTTGTTTTTTGGTACTGGGGATTGAACTCAGGTCCTTGCGCTTGCGAGGCAGGCCACCGAACCACTGAGCTAAATCCCCGGCAACATTATTCTTTATATTTGGAATATGCCTTAATATATTGATCTAAAATAAAAATATAATCACACATTTAGTTATTATAGTCTATACTAAACTGAACAGATGATTTCAAAAATTCAAGTACTTTAATATATGCTGCCATGAGATTCAATAATTTGGGTAATCTTTAGTAGTTAATTCCTCTTTTGATGTTTTTCATTTTTTCTGTTCTGAAATGGTACTTTAGATTTCTATTTTCTCAAAAAATTTGGTAATTTAGTGAGCAATATGACATTGTACAACTATGCATCAGTTGTCTAACTTTCAAATTTCCAATTTCTCATCAAAGATTTTGAAAGTTTGTTGTCCTGAACTCAAAAATGTATGTAACACCTTCCAATCACTACATTAATCCAGATATTCACAATGAGGAGTGGTTTTGTATGCTGCTCTTCTTTAATAATATTTTAATGCCAACACAGGTTAGTACTTCCTGCAGTGAAAATTTAAGAAATGTCTTTAAACAGAATTTCTGTAATAGCTGATTTTGCAAATGGAGTATGCATATATCAGTCCTCTACCTACTCCATTTTGCAAATAATGCCATTGAAATTCTACTTTGAACACATCTGCCATGTATTGTTCTGTGATCAAGCTAGATTTTCTAAAGCTCAACAACCACTGATCTATGCTCTTGTATGCTTAGTTTTTGGTTGCCAACAGATTTAAAGGAGCTTGTCTTAAAAACTGAGTAGGTTTTTGTTGTTGTTGTTGTTGTTGCTATTTTTATTTAAGTTGTATAGCTCACTTCTGTCTGCCTATGTGCATTTAGATATTATCGCGCAAACTCCATATATATTCAATACTCAAAAAGTAAAGCACAAACAAAATATGAAGCCATCAGAAAATGTGCTTCACTACAAACAGCTCTGTATTAGCTGAAGGCAGGTGCATATTTAGTTTTTGCTCACATTTTGCTGCCAAATAATTAATTTTGGTTTATCTAAATTAGAAACTAATTAGTATTGTGTTTCCAGAGTTTACAGGTCAATTCTATTACAGTGAGAATCAACCATTTTGAGGTCCATTATGTTTGACACATAGCCATAGTCTAAAGGAAAAGTTTATGCGTGTGTCCTTGCCTTAGGTACAAACGGATGAAAAGTTTAGATGAGATTTCCATACTGACAGCTACCGCTGTAGGAAATGGGGTAGAAGGTGGGTAATAGCTGATACCAACATGCCTGGTAGACAAAAAAGGGCCCGTTTTCCATAATTCGCTCAAACTCCAAACAGCAACTTAATTTTCTTTCAGTTTTCAGTTTGAGATGCACGGCAGGGATCTCCTCCCCAAGCAAAAGGCAATATGAGGTGAGAAGAGGAGCGTGCTGCCAGCACAGGTATAGGCCTGCATAATGGAGCTGCGGCACTCAGAAAGAGGCTTTTCATTTTAACAACTGTGATCGTGAGGAAGGGAGCATAATGAAGATGGCATAATTGAAGGGAGAGAAGGAAACATTAACCATGCACTGAGAGGAAGACTGTGGGGTTACTCTTGACTTCCTTGTTTGACCAAGTGTTCAAGCTGCCTGAGACATCGAGAAACTCACAAAGGTGAGCACTTACGGCACCACAACCTCCTGGAATCCAGAAAATTTGTTTTATTTTATTTTAATTATGTGAAGTCAAACTGCTTTGAATTGTTCCTTTTCTTTCATTTCCTTACACATGTTCAAGCCGAGATACCGGCACCCCAATGAGGATTTAAGTTAAATATGGGCCTAAACATATCTTTATTTTTTATTCATTATTTCTTTACCACCAAAGAATTCCATCTCCTGTACAGAAACACTTAAAGAAGAAAAATTTGAAAGTATCAAACAAAGCAAAAGAAACACGAGGAAATCAGAAAGGATGTAAAGAAAAAAATAATATACACTAATGTCTATAAGAGAGCAAGGCAAGCAGTTTTAAAACGTGATTACAAGAGATTAAATTAAAAGTGATTATGCAATCTTACTACTACATTTGCAAATAGTATAGAAAGTTGAAACCATTGCAATTTATATTTACTTAGTCACTGAGGTCAAATAAACTTTAATTCCAGCAAGTGTCGTGTGATCATGAATACTTATGATGGAATCTCGAATTGTAATATAAAATGGAAGACGGTGAAGAGAGGGAAGGGAATTGGGGTATAAAAAAGAATTAAGATTTCGTGGTGGATTAACTAATGGTCAACTTGGTATGACGGAACTGAGTCACTGTGTTTCTGGGTGTGGAAGACCCACCTGAGGATTGTTGCCAATGGCATAAAACGAGAATTGGAGGGGAAGATTGTATGCTGCTGATTTTCCTGGAGAAGCTTGTTGCAGTTGGTTTTCCTGACGGAAAGTGGGCTGCTCTCATTGTCAGAGAAGCTCCGGTTCTTGCTGTCACCAGATCGCTGTTGTTCTCCTCAGGGGGGTCGGTCTTTCCCTTGAGAGTGGCTTCCTGGCTTCAGTGCAGATCCTTCAGCCTGATGGTACAAATTCTTTACTGCTGCATGCTTTCTAGCTTCTACCACTGACCGTTAGGCCTTTCCAGCGCAGATACTTGATACACATTTGAATGAGACATTGCCATGATCTCTAGCCCTCTCGCTAGACCCCTGGAGGACATTACCTTGGGCTCTAAACCTTTAGCTGGACTTGTGGGGGACATTGCAGTAGGACTGAGGCCCTTGGCTGAATTCTTTGGGACTCCAACATGTGGACAGATCTTTTGTACTCCTCTGCATTTGACTTTAGGAGTGAACATTATAAAATAATCCAATAAATTTCATGTCCAGTATTAAATCTATTCTCTTGCAAACCTGACTAAACAATTAAACTATGTACATGTACCAACTCCCCATGATGAATGTAACCATTTTGTTCTACAAACATGCACTAATAAAAATAAATTTGTAAAATAAAATAAAATTTTTAAGTAATTTTTTAAATTACAGTTAAGAGATATTTTTAATTGTTAATGAAAAGTAATAAAATATATACCATAATTTTCTCTCAAAGTAGTGTAGCTAATCATTTAAGTTTGTAACCAATACATTTCCTGAACTTGTTAAACCTTCAAAAATTCTTAGGAAAAACAACCAACAAAATTGAATGCACCGTGGACTTTCCTGCTGTTAGAGAATTCCTGAGGCATTTTTAATAGGAATAAACAACCAATCTCTAAAGGAAAATCATATTTGTGTTCTTACCTACAGGAAGCTCATGAAGAACCCACTGAGAATAAGAAAGTCACTGTTTATTTTACTTAGATTTTTATGTCTTTGACTCTATTGATCAATATCATCCCTGGATAGGTTACTGTGGGATTGAGGCTTTGCTTCATTCAATAATCCCCAAGTTTCTTAACCCCTCTTGCTTTCTAGAGAAAGGTGAGCAAAATACTTTTAAAAGAAAGCTTTATCTTTTTTCCCCAAAATGCCTTGAGAAATTCCTTAGCCATACTTTAAAGGTATATGAATGCTTTTAAAATGGATCATGTTCTTATCTAGCCATAGGCTACAAAGATCTTAAACTCATTTGTTTAGCTTGAAAAAAATCAATAGAGTAAAAAATATGACATTCATGTAGGTAACAAAAAATAAAGACCATTTTATGGTGTGAAACATATTTAGAAACCAATATTTTAATTAAAAAACAATATGCATATGACCTCTATCTAATTGCAAATTTGCTGATATTTCTATCTGCATGATTTTATGTATGTATTCATCTATAAAACATTCTTTGAGCTTCTATTATATTAGATCTTATGTCAAGTAACAAAAATTATCTTTCTCATGTGGGATCAAGTCCTAATAATTTGATGTTTTATAATATGGAAGTTATCATGAGATATAATACCTGAGAATTGAGGATGAGATGATGTTACTTAAAAACAAAAGTAATGAACGTGTACCTTTTATTTTAAAAATACAGAAATTAATTTATCAAACTCTTAATTATACTATTAAGAATTTTATTGTAGTCTAATTCCAGGAATTTGGTAAGCCATATGTGTTATATAGAATTACAGGAATATCTAGACCATCCATTTCAAAATTACTGTAGATGAAATTTAATTGATATAAAATAATTTCAATTTGTTGCAGACTCACTATGTAATGTTTTATATGTCTTCATACAATATTTCACATTAGTATCTCCAGATAGTAGAGAAATCATGTGCACTATCTGAACATTCATAAAATTTTCTTTCGATAAACTTAGTTTCCTTTATCATTCCCTAATTCTAGAGAATACATGTCTGTAAAGGAGTTTCCAGGAGTCATCCAATGTGATGGAAATGAAACTCTACATCATAGCTAGATATTGCACTTATATAAACTTTCTTTGCATTCTTAAATAATATTTAAAATTAGTTCATATGTATGAAAGCCCAGATCAGGTTCCCTCAATCTCGTCATTATGTATTGCATCATTAGAACTCACATGTCTAAAAGACAGTAATTGGGGTGCTTCATACATTTTGATTGCAAGCCATCAAATTTTATAATGTATATAAAAAACCAAGAAAGCTATAATTAAGTTTTCTGCAAAGAACTCACATGACAAAAGCGATCCATGTATTTATTTTTAGTGAGAAAATTATAAAACTACCTGATGTATAAATTACAGGACTATTTCTGGAATGAGTATACCAAGTGTTTCTTCTTCCAGTCTTTCAATACATTCCAAGAATTAGAAAGTTCTCTATGCTTTCAAAGCAGTCATCATTTTTGTTTGTGTGTTTTGTTTACTTCATTACTGAAACCACATCCCTCTGATTCATCTTTGAATTGTCTTCTAGTTTTCTGTGCTCATGAAATGTTGCAAATTTATCCTTTTTTGTATTTTTAACATTTAAGTTCTACAACATGATGTGATGAGACACACATAGTAAGTAAAAAAGATTATGGCATAGAAAGTTAACTTGCCTGTCATCTCAGTTATCTTGTTAGCAAGAGCAGCTAAAAGTGAATAGACTAAATCCCATACACAGTATAATTTTATTTTCTATAATTCTCATGCTGTATATTAGGTCAATTCGACTTATTTCTATATTTCTGCTGCTTGTATCCTCTGACAGAATTCTGTTGCTCTCATCTCTACCCCTGTGCTGCTTCCAAGTCTAGGCTCTGAGATCAAGTCAGTTTCCATTACCTCTACCTGAAATATGACCTTAGCTTTCTATTAGCCATTCCTAGGATCTCTTTCCCCATAGTCAATTCATTTTGCACATTGCTGTTTGATCAGAACTAATGACGCATACTTCTAAGCATTTCAATTTATTTTCAAGTTTCAACTTTTTATTTAGTCAAGGAAACCCTTTACGTTTCACCTATTTTTACATTTCAAACTTAAGTATTTATGCAAATTATTCATCTATTCACTTATTTATTCAACAAATATTAAATGCTCCCCATTCTAAGAGTTATTCAAGGCATGGTGTTTACAGCAATAAACAAAATAAGAGAAAGCCCTAACCTTCATTGATATCTCATGCTGTTAGATGCAACTGATACTGTGCTATTTTACAAGTTGTTTTGATCAGAGCTGATTCATTCAACTTTCTCAACTCACCCCAATTGCTGATTCTCTTTCTTAGCTGATTGTGCATTCCTGAATATTCAAAGACAATTGTCTTCTCCAAAAGACATCTCCCTTGGGTAAGTTCCCACTTTCTCTTAGGAGGATTCTTGTAACAAATGTTCATCAGATATAAAAGCACAATGACCTGGCTCCCTGGTCACAATTTGGGACAATACTAAAGAGCCTCAAAACTCTAGCATTTCTTGCAGGTGGGTTGAGCTTTCAGTTGCACATTAGAAGTCAACATCTATTTCTGCCCAATTCTGTCTTTCACAACTCAGTATAATGAGATTTCTAAGTAGCATTCTCATTCTGCAGTTTCTGTCTCAGAGGAATTCTTAGGAAATATTTATCAATGATATCAAGCAAGACATAAGACAAATAATTACTAAGGAAAAAATATATCTCATGGCACACAATGTGGCAGATTATATTTCTGGTTGCCAAATATTGTAATACTCATTTCTGTGGTATGTACACCTTTCTCCATTGCATAATTATATTTCATCACCTCAGCTGTATTTCTGGCTTTGAATAATTTGATATGTTTGGAAGAGATGTGGCACATTCAGGCAAAATCTTTAAGAACTAGCATATGATTCATTAATTTTTTTTAACATCTCTCTACCAACATGATCAATAATGTTCCATATAGAAGTTTCTCACTATCCTGAGTTCTAGGGAGAAAAATAAAATGTAGCCAAGCCAAAATAAACCCCTCTGGATAAGTAACGTATAAGAGATTCTAGCTTGAGAGTCTGGAAGTGCTTCAGCAGAGATTAATTTAACCTATGTAGAGCAGCTAGTGATAGATGTTATTGATTAACAGAGTAGGTAAGGGAAATAAATAAGTATGGAGTTGGGATGGAGCAGTCATTTAAATAAATAAAGTTGTCAGGGATGGAACAATAAAGTTGTTGGGAATAAAATCAATGATAAGATATTTGAACAGAGCCCTAAACTAGATAAGAGTAGAATTCAGGTAGATCTTTGGAAAAAGAGAGTCCCAAGAAGATAGTACTCATACAAAGCCCTGAAGTTAAAGTCTATTTGATGTGAACAGGACAAGTAGGGAGAATTCAAATAGGTGGATATTTCTCAAAGATAAAGTAAAATAATATAGAAAACAGATCATCCAAGGGCTTCTAGATCATTAAAAGAACATTTTTTCCCCTAAGTAAGAGAGGCTTTGAGTTACAGGACAACAGAGAGAAGAAAATTTTCTGGTCACGTGTTGGACATAATTTAAAGTTAGATTAAACAGATTTCCTGACAGGCTACATGTGGAACAGTATAAGAAAGAAGTGTAGATGACTTTTTTGTTTTCATCTGAGCAACTGAAGGAATGAAGTTGCAATTTCATGAGAAACCAAGACTACTGAAGAGAATTTTATTAACCTAAGACACCTGTCAAATATCGTTGCTTAATTATATGTCCTTCAGATTTTTTATACTTTCTTACTTCTACGTTTTTACCCATATAATTCTCTAATCTCTGTATGTCTACGTTCTATTGATTCCTCCATGTTTAACTCATCTGTTACTCTCCTCAAGAAGACTTTTTTTGAGCATCTCAGTGAAAAGTTCAGTATCTTCTACTACCATAATATTTTAAGACTCTTTAAAAACACAAATAACTTTTTCACTTATTTTATATTATTTGTATAATTTCTGATTTAACCAAAGTAAAGTATAATTCTCACTTAAATTACTAATCAGGGCTGATTTGAGAGAATTATTCTGCTAAGATTATTTAATCTCTGTATTAAATCCACCCCTCCATATTCACAACATTTCTTCTCTCTCAGATACAGTTTCAGACAGTAGGTAATTTCCCTGTTAATAGTTCTGAATATTAAAGAAAATACTCAGTTAGATCTATGGTATAGTTGTAGCTTCCTTGCAATTTCTAAATCAATCTTTATAGAAATTATCCCTCTTCATGTAGGGCAGAGAGAGTATTTGAGTCAAGAGGCCAAGTATTTATTCTGCTGAAAGAATATCTGCCCAACTCATGCATGCAGTACTTACCCTGTCTCACTTATTATGTTTTGAATAAACTACACATATTCCAACTCTAATCCTGTTTATCAACTCCATTGGATTAAGAACTATCTAAATTAGTAGAGCAAAATCATGAATACATTTGTTTGTGTCATGGAGATGTGACACTCGGTATTATATATGGTCCCTAGCCCATTCCTCTGTGGCATTGTTCCCCTGTTATACTTTTTTCAATCATAAATTAAATAAATTTCTCTCCCTTCATCTTTCTCATGATTTTTCTGCCTTAGAACCAGGTAAATTTGGACTAAATTAAATGGATGGTGTTCAATGAACCTTCATTAAACTGTGTTAGATACAGTGTCAAATGAAGAGAAAGCTGACTAATATAGATAAGTGGTATTGAGAGTGGAGTTGTTGCTGCGAATATACATGACCACATGATTTAGAAGGTTTTCAAAGTGGTTTGTGGAAGAAGTTTGGAAAGCTTTGGAGATTTGGCCTATGGGAGCCTTGAAATGCAATAAAACTATCTTTTGTGATCAATGATTCTAGTCAGAGATCAGAAGATAAAAATGTTAATAAGAATATGGAAGTAAAGTCCATGCTTAGGAGGAGTCAGGAACAAAGACACCTTTAGCAGTTAGAATGGTGATGACTTTAGCATAAAATGTCTCTATATTTTTACCTATCCTGAGACTTTATTTCAAAGTAGCCCAATATTCAGGCTGTAGCACTGGTACTGATGGCTGACTTTTATGAGATTTGTAGAGTGATTCATGGATAAAAGCAGAGCAAAAAAATTTGAGCAGCTTAAATTTGTCTCAGAAGAAGCCATGCATATTAAATTGGGGCCAAAAGACTGATAGTTGCTAAATATATTAACAACATTAAAAGGAGGCCATGTATTTTGTACAAGGACAATAAAACAGATGACTTGTAGGAATCTCGGAAATCAGCAAGACCCCTTCCTTTGTAGGCTTAAGCGGGGGCAAAAGTATATTTTGAGATGAGAATTCCTGGGCCACCTGCTCAAGAATGGCTTCTCTCAAAAGCAAAAGGTCCCAAGTTCTATCCCAGGTCCAAAAAACAAAAAAAGAAAGGCCTACTAGAGAAGTGTTTCCTCTGGCTTAAATTTAGTCTCAGTTATCATGTTACTCTGAGACCACTATAACTGTGCTCTGAAAAGGCTTACTTAATTCTTTTGCTGCACCCCTCAATGTTACTTATGTGATACTGGCCATAATGGCACATAGAACCCAAGAGTTGTAGAGTCAGAAAAATCTTCCACCAAGATTTCAGAGAAAGTTTTAGGAGGCTAGAGATGCCAAAAATATGGAATGTTTTCTGAGGAATGCTGCAAGCATGAGTGAGGCCAGTCAAAGAGAGAGGCCAGTTGTGCTTCAATCTGCAGAGCCATGGTGAAGACACCTAAGCCTCTTGGAACTCACATGTGTACCCTGGATGCTGAGCATGGAGCTATAGCACTTGCTGTTTGTCCTCCTGTGTTTCACCCTTCCTTTGATCTGAATATAATCTTTTTTAGAATAGGAATGCCTACAGTGTACTATTGCACATCAAGATTGTTACTTGTTTTTGAGTTTTAAAGAATAGCAATAAGTGTTTTCCTTGAGTCTTAAAATAGACTTGCATTTGAGCTTTTGAAATACATTGGATCTTCTGAAATTTTGTAAAAGAGACTATTGCATTCCTAATTGTACAGAAGATGGTTGTATTACATTTAGTACAATTACGAAATATTTTCTTTAATTGGAGATTACAGATGATTGAAAAGATTCATTTGGATATGATGTTGACAAGGAGTGGATTGCAAAAGGTAATCCTGATTTGTTAACTTTATTGGATTGAGAAATGTCTGGTAATTTAGTTTAACATGGTCCTGAGTGTGTTTGTTTTGGTCATGGATATTTGAATGTGGAAACTTTAGAATATCCCTAGCCATTTCCTCTCCATTTGTACTCCCCTGAATGGTTCCCAGCAAACATGTACTAAGTAGATTTGCTTTGCCATGTTCTTCTACCATGATATTTTTCTCTTTGATCCAGTTGTTCATGGATCGAATTCCCAAAACTGAGAGCTAAATAAAACTGCCCCTTCTTTAAGTTGTGGATAGAGATAGATGGATAGATAGATAGAAAGATAGATATCCTGATAGGATTAATCATCACACTTAGTGGCCTGGAGGAATCTCATATATTTTTCAATGACTAGATCTCTTGACATCTTCAAATATGAATGGAATAAAGATAATGGTAATGATAAAAAGAGGAAATTTCATTAAGTCAAATATTTGAAATGTTAAAATTAGGCCAATTTAACTAGTATGTTTAGATTCCAAAAAAATTTAAATATTATCTATGTACATTACTTTGAGCTAATTATATATTTCATATTAGATTTGCCATGTTAATAATTTTTGAATTCACAATATATTTATATATTATTTGAAAATTCATAATTGCATTTTGGTGCAGAAAATATGTAACTTTTCAAAGAGATATTAGAAAGAAGAACAAATGCAATTTAAAATACTTACGATATTTCCAAAATCATGGAGTCAATGGAAATATTGAAAATCACCTTTTACACTGCATTGATAAAAAAGAACAGTTGACAAAGCAGTTAACAAAGAAGAAATAAATTCCATCCAAGAAAATATGGAACCATCTATGGAACATAAATTATGGAAAGCCTAATTCTGATAATTATTTTAGAAATGTTCCAAATACTAAAATATTTAGGTTGTTATCTTTTTATCCTCAGCAACAAAATAAGCAATAAAATATGCAGAACCAGTACAAAATCCTATTTCCACAAATGAAGTATGTAATTACTTCATGTAATATCCTCAGCAATTCCTATTTCATAGAACCTCACAGAATTGCCTTTGATGCATAGACTTTGACTAGTTCAATGTTAACCACCTTTTACAAAGAAGTTACTTATTTCATTTCTGTTTTTATAGAATGTTTCCATTTGAACTGAAGAAATAAATTTTATTTTTGACATTTATAAAATTCAATGAAGAAAATTTCTTGGCCATACATCTTTTGGCCCTAGAGAAAGAGTTGCCTCTGTGCCATTATTGACATTTTGCCAGCCTATCTGGCTTACAAATATGTGAAACAAGAGAGGTCATTGGTGGAAGAAAAAACAAACAAACAAAAAACAAAGAAAAACAAAAACTATGATCAAGAGAAAACCCTTCAGGAATTAATTGAAAGGAAGGAGAATTTGGTGATGCCTTCTACATTTCATTTTAAGAAACCTGTTTTACATTATTTCTGAAACCCTACCCAATGTAACCTTGTAAATTAATCTACTTCATAAAATTTTTAAAAATAGCAGAAAATTGGCAACAAAAAGTGGTTGCTGACATAAAGGACACATAGCTAAAATTATTGTCCTGATCTTGGAAACAACCTATTTGCCCATCCGTTGGAAACTGGATAAAGAAGTTGTGGTTTTTCTAT
>NW_022900941.1:26883933-26921816 GCF_012274545.1 Fukomys damarensis | reverse complement strand
AAGGGGAAAAAAATGAGAATCAAGACTTGCCATGTAAAGGTACATGATCCCAACAATGAATGTAACTGTACTGTATCCCTAAATGTACCAATAAACTCAATAAAAAAAAATTATTGTCCTGATATATCATGATCAACAGTTAAAAGTCTACTTTAATTTTTAACATGTTTATATCCAATTAATGGAAAGAACATATAGCCAGGGTTATTGAGACTATGGCTTGTCCTAATTCTGCCAACTTTACATAAACTTTGAGAAGTCCTTAGTCTTTCTGAGCAATAGTGTCCCCAAATAAATGAAAGAATTACACTAAATGTTAATCTTGGGTTCCTCTGTGGCTATTAAGCTAGGTTTCCTAATTTCATTTTCACATGTAGTCTAGTAAGTTACAAATCATTTCTCATGCAATTCTCATCAATGTATTTTCTTTATCATTAATATTGCACTGAATATGTTCCCACAAATTAACAGATAATCTTAGAAAACCTTCATTGACTACTCTCACCGTAACTGCCTCAGACCATTAACAATTCTATCTTCAGCTACATGGATAAGGAAGGTCTGTGGCTGCAAATCATCTGCTCTTGCACTTGATTTCTCTTATTCTAACTTGTCTGACTCACCTAACATTCATGACTGTCATTTTGTATCAATATTTCTTCTATTTGTTCACTTTAAAGTGAAGTTTTAGGGCCCCGTACTTAGCTCAGTGGTTCCACTGCCTGCCTTGCAAGCACCAGGACCCGAGTTTGATCCCTGATACCACAATAAATAAAGTGAGGTTCTAGACTTCATTTGTTTTCTGACTCTACTTCATATGTCTATCTAGAGTGAACTCCAGTTACTAAAATTAGGGTGCTCTTGTATTCATGTCTCCTTGTTTTATGTGACACAGCACAGCTAGTCAATCACACACTCAGTGTTACCACATCCCCAGCTTTTCTAACTTGTATCATTTCAGTATTTTTTTAATAAGAAAAATCAATATATTTATATATTTATTTTCAATATTGTGTACTACACACAACATGGTGCAATTTTTTCTTTCATGCATTACTATAGCAAATATAGACATAAGATAAGTAATGAGGTTGTGGATTAAGTTTTAAAGATAAATAATTTATTAAATAAAAGAAACAAGTTCTTTGTGATAGGTTAGAGCAGAAATAAATTTACTGGAAAATATCACTAATCCTAGTTTTCAAAATGTAGTCAGACTAGAATCTGGGTATCTTTGGAATATGTAATGACTTACTTAGAGCAGTTATATATAATTTACTCTTGACATGATGCTAACATAACTGGTCACATCAATCAAACTAATTGAACAAATCTTCCATGCCACGTAGACAACGTCCCAGTTGGCTGTGTTTTTCATTATTCTGCTAAATACTTTGGCTGTATATTGACTTGGTGGCAATTTGGTTGTACTTCCGATGAGTTCAATGCTGTGTGTCTGATGTGTGTGTCCTAAAGCTCTAAGCTTAAAGGAAGCCTTTCCATAGAGTTTCAAAAGATTGCCAACTATTCAAACTCTGCTTCTTGGAACTCTATGATTTTTGTATGTTCTTCCAGAAAGCTGTGGTTCCACAAATCATGAGATCATATAGCACAAAGAGGCCTTTGGGACAGCCCTTGGTGCAGCGTTTGATTGTGTATATTTATTTCTTTGGAGTCACTTGTGTTTATATCAATATATTTATGTTGGTATTGTATTCCCATTGTACCAAGAGGTCTTTAAGGACTTGCTCTGTTTCTTTTTTTGAACTCCCTACAGTCCAGTAGTGCTCACTAGACTAGCTTTTTCAAGCAGTCTGTGAAAAATTTTTATCATACCAGATAACTAGATAGAATTTACAAGAGTAGAAAAAACCCTGGCCCTCTCTTTTCCAATAAATATATATCAGAGTACAGGTCATTTTACAAGCCACGAGGTACTTTTTAAAAAAAATGTTCAATATGCTCTAATTTTGCTTTCAGCACAAGTATCATGATTGTTATTTGTCAGTTCATATAGCTGCAGAAAATATGCACTTTCAGTAACAGAGTCACGGGTGAGAACACATAGCTTGACTACTTTTGGATAACAGTAAAAGCTAAACCTTAAGAGGAACAAGATCCAGGACTCAACCTGTCAGACGCAGCACCATATCCTCCATACCTGACACATGATATTCAGGTGATGTTCATTAAGTAATTACAGAAACAAAAGAAAAATAAATCTGTTATTATTTCTTCTAATAGAATTTCTCATAAACAAATTTTGGCTAACTTTGAGAAATGAGCCCTTAATTTTTTTGCTTGTTTTTCTAATATATTTATTAGGTGTGTTTCAACATTTCTGAAAATTCTTTATTATAAAAATCATCTCTCTAATAATTATCTTTGTTGTTTAAACATATTTGTTTATCATACAGACAGACACCGAATAATTTACTTTCTTTCCCCTCATTAAATATTATTTTACCTTTTCCAGATTCAATAAAATATAAAAAGGGCATGCGCTGATTACACAAGGCTCCTAATAATATTGTATATGTGCTTTAAAATATTTATTTTAATTTGAATTCTTTAGAGTTTACTAAGGGGTCAAAAATCCACTATAAAGAAAAATAAAATAATCCTATTAAAAATGCTCAAGATGCTTACCAAATTACTTAAAAGAACAATTTCTTTTCAATATAGCATACTCTTTCTGATTAAGTCTAAATAATTCTAAAACTAGAATTTTGGGGATAGAAATATACCTGACATATTTATGACTAATGTTCTTTTCTGGTCAACACATTCTTAAGGCTAAAATTATCATATTTCAAAAAACAAATATTTTATTATGATCTATAAATTACCAGCTTTTGAACTTACCTTTATTGGACAGATGGCAGGTGACAAACTGATCTCAGCCAATATAATCTGTCAAAACAATCTGCCATGAGCAGGTGTCAGATAATTATCTAAATGAACAGATATGTAAAGTAATAAACAAAGTAGAAATAGGTCCTGAACACAGGAACTTAACAAGCACCTAAATTTGAAACCTAATGTTAATTATACATATGATATAAAAATTAGCTAATGCTTAAAGCAAAGGATAATTTTTAATTATTCTATTTTCTTTTTTCTGTTTCTGTTTTCTTTAAATAATTTTTGCTTTGTGAAAACAAGTTTTATGACTATCATTCAAACAGAACTGTACTGTGGCAGTTAGAATTTTTGTTTGCCAAATATATTTTAAGTGTATATATAAAGTTTGTTAAATTCAAGCGTATTGTAGTATATATAAAACCATGCAAAATATAAAATGCATATAAAATATAATCAAATGGCAAAAGTGATTAAATGCACAATCTTCCTCTTCCAAATAAGTAATTTTATAAATTATGAATGACATTCAAATATATTGAATCATAATATATATTTACATAAATGAAAAGTGTCTGCTTTACTTTACTGAGAAGCTAATGGTCCTCAATAGATATGTAGGAAATTATTTGTTCGTGTAGCTAAACATTAGCATTGTGAGTGGTAAAATTATTTTTTTTTTCCTGACATAGTCTTAGCCATTTTGATTTTGGTTAAATTTATCATAATAACCTATGTTGTCATTGGCAATTTCAATAAGCAACAGGAGGCTCAATTAGGTGAAACTTCCTGGAAAGAAGCTGTTGTTTAAGTTTTCTCTACTTAGGACTGGATATCTTTGCCTCTAAATGATCCTTTGCTTGTGACGTTTAGCTTATGTAGATAAAGCACATTAGCCACTTCCAAGTAGGAAAGACACGTGATAAAAAAGCCTATTTTTGACAGGCCCCTAATATCTCTCATAGAGCAGGCCCTTTGGCAGTAGCCATATTTGCTGAAAGCAAGGACTCCTGAAAATGTTCCTTGGGGTTCTGGCCCCATCCTCCTGATTAATTGCAAGGAACCTGATTGAATTTTGAATGAGCTCTGGCAATGTTTCTCAAACATTTGGCCTCAGGATCCATTTACACTCAAGATTATCAATGTCCCCCAAAGAGCTGTTGATTTTATCTCTCAACATTTCACATATTAGTGATTAAAATGGAAGCATTTTAAAAGTATTCATTAATAATTATTTCCAAATAAAAATTATAAAGTCAAACCTGTTAATGTAAGTTGCATATTTTACTGCTACTATATTGCTCAAAAATTTTAAATTAAGATGAGTAGTCTTTACATATTGCAAGAATGTTCACTACTTGATACTAAAAGACAGGTGAGTTCTTTTAGCTGCTTATGCAATTGTGCTATAAAGGTGTATTAGTTTAGTTGTAATATATGTAAGGAAAACAACTTTACACATGTAATTTGAAAATAGAGAGGAAATTTTAAAAGTATTAGCGTATTTTTATATTCTTTAATGTACCACATTTTACAAATGGTAATTTCTTAAAAATGGTATGCAATATATAATTTAATACAACATCCATGAACTTTTTCTACTGACATTAATGTTAATTAATCTACCATATGTTTTTTTTTTCTCATTGAGTTCATTGGTACATTTTAGGTATACAGTACACATTCATCTACCATATGTTTTGAATGAATCTGTTACTCATTCAACTCTTTCAAAAGTACAGTAAAAATTTTATGTCTAATTTTGTGAGAGAATGGAAGTGAAAAAACAGACGATGTCTTACTATTTTGTAGGCAGATAGTTTGATACCTCTGTAAATATCTCAAGGTCCCCAGACTCCCCAGACCACACTTTCAGAGTCCCTTCTCTGAAAGAAAAGACTACGTGACTTAGAGGCTCACACTTAGCACTAAGGACCAGATCAGCAGCAGTCACAAGTGCTCCCATAACAAAAACAAGTGAAGATGTTAAAAGTGTGGCAAAAATTCAGTGAAGAAAAAAAAAAACAAAAACTTTCTCTGCTGTTAACTTGTAAAAATGTGGATCACAGATTATCTGAGCTGGTGTTTAACAATATTAAAGCTAATGACCCTCTTCAGCTAGAAGAAGCCAGAGCTGTCTTTGCCCTTTGCTCCCTCACAGAAGTAAGGGGTGCTTCTTCAGAGGGGGAAATATTGCAAAGAGGTAAGTTAATTAGATATCTTGTAGGCAGTTAGACAGGGCCACCCTCAAGGAGCCAACACAGCAAGGAGCCAACATGGAGGACAATCAAGACACATTCACTGAAGGCCAAAATTGTAAAAGGAGAGAAACTACTATAGCTTTCTGTTTCCCCTGGGGATAACTAGCAGTGATTGATATTTCAAATAGGTATAAATCGCCTGGGTGGAGGGCCAAGGTCTTAACCCAGCCTTTTCAGGAAATATCCTTGACCCCCACCCTTACTGAAAATCCTTGTATGCTTGCTACATGGCTTGCTCCCTCATTTGATTCCCGTTTAATCAATCTTACCTGGGTGACTGTACTTGTAATCTTATTGGTTGGTCATGGTTCTGCCCCACCTCAAGCCCACCTTGTAATTTCCCATTGGCTCTTATAGTTTTAATTCCACTTTGTACCTGCCTCACCACATGGCTTTGTTGTATAAAACATCTTGGAGAAGTAGGGTGAGGGTGCAACCCAATTTCCTGTCCCTCTTCTGTCTCTCTTAGACAGAAGCTTTCTTTCCTTCTGTACATTTTTTCTACTCTTAAACAAACAACAAAAAATATTAAGGTTACAACCCAAATCTGAAGTTTTATGTGAACTTTTCTAATTGTCCGCTAAATCTGTCTTATATACTAAGTACCTTATATACGAAACAAACTCCCCCTGTGGATCCATGTCTGGAATGTACAGGGCAGAGCACCATTTCCACACTGTATGTGGCTGGAGATATATCTCAACTATGCAAATGATGAGTGAGCAGAAGAAATCGGTCCAAGCTATACTCTCCTATAAACTTGATGCACCAAATCTGGACATTTCCTATTTGATCCTAAGTGTGGAAACAGTGAGGTGGTGAAATCAACCCCCATGGATCTGAAAAAGCATCACTATAGTAGTGGGCAAGAGTATTTGAAATTGTGTTGGACCAATTTTCAATAGAGATATCTATGTTGTACATAACTGAAAAAGATATTTTAAAAATGGTGCCATGGGTGGATAACTCATGATATTCAAAATGTCAGGCCCAGAATTCCAACAGACAATCCTTAAAAACACCAGACAAAAGCAAACCAAAAAGGAATATCCATAAACAACACCACTGGCAGCTCAAAAGACAACCTCAGATAATCTGCCCCTCCTTAGGTATATGTACCACTCCTCCTTCTAAAAGGTTTTCCTGACCACCGATGTAGATCTGGGCCAGGGTTTAAGACAGCCATGATCCTACAAGATTTACTCAGCAGCAGAGCGCACAATTAGTGTGTGTGAAGCCCTGGTTTTGAGCCCCAGAACAAAACACCCCAAAAGAAGTGTTGCAGCACACTACTGAAATAGGTCTCAACCATTCTCCTATCACTTTGGCTTTTTGGAATGTTTAATTTGGAGCAAGTCAACACTGTATTAAAAGTAAGAACAACATGAGTTCATAATGCTATAAGAAAACCCAGTCTAAACATAACAGAGGACACATGCAAAAAGAGAGGTGCATCACTAATCCAGAGAATTTTTATCTAAACCCTAGACACGGACATTTCTGGCTCAGCCTACACTGTGTACCAAGGATTTGAACAACAGACAACAGCATAAAATAAATTCTTATATGTATAGTAATTCCTTTTTTTTTTAAATCTGTTTGTTCTTTGGTCTTCAACCCAAACGCTGGTTTTTAGTGCACCTTTATTGCAGATAAAATTGTTCTGTTAGAGAGATTTTTACTGTCACCTAGTACGTATTCCCATCAGATATCTGGAATTTTTGCATTCCTCTCTTTGGACAAGAATCCTGTATCTACGCGTCCTCCAAAAACTCATGCATAGTATGAGGCTTTTCAGAGGTGGCTGAGTCTAGGTTATGTTTGGATTAATTCACGCTAGGATTAAGGATACCCCACCCTGGGTGTGAGTGCCACCTGCCCTAAGGCAGGTAACCTGGATAAAGTATAAGAAAGAGTAAGAAGGTTGTTGTTGTCACTGTCACGGACTGCTCCTGCTGCCTCTTCCCCACTTTGCTGGCTTGCTGATTTTCTACTTTGCTCCCTGCAATGAACTGTTTCTCTCTGCAATACCTCTCTGTGATGCTACCCTGCCTTGGAGCCAGCCAACTATGCAATGAAACCTCTACAAAATGTGAGCTAAAGGAACATCCTCCTTTAACTTTGAGTGCTGGGTATTTTGGCTCAACAAGAAAAGTAACTAAGACAAACTTCTTCTGTTATGTCTCACTCTTGTTTTTCTAAAAATTGCTCTTTTTTTTCAAGTAAAGCCCTTAATTTTCTTGATTCTGCTGTTATTGGTCTATTTCTCCCCTCCTTTATTCATATCTTGCCTAGACACTATGATGTCAAAGTCAGGATAAACCCAATCGCTGGCTTTCGATGTCCTGGTTCTTTGTTCCTTTAAAGTGTCTATTGAACAAATCCAAATTGGAATGAATCCCAAAATTCAAAACTTTCCTCTCTGCCTATACCTGGATATTGGGTTTTTCTGCAGAGCATGAAAACTATACAAAAATGCCAAACAAATTCATTGGCCTTGACCTTATCTCAACTCTAATCTTTCAGGACTCTTACTGTCATTCTTGATTAACACCTTTTTTTTATTTTTCTGTTTTCCTCAGTAGAAATCTTAAACATTCATGCCTTTCCCCAGCATTCTAGCCACCACTCCCCACATCATTCTCAAAGTGGCACATCTGAGAAACTTGAGCCATCATGTGAACTTCTTTTACTCTATTTTCCCATCATGTACAAAAATGTTCATATTTCCATACTGTAGGACATCATTGAAGAAATGGTTCCCAATGATATCTGCCTCCTGGTTTTCATGGCCTGGTGAATTCCCATTCCCTAGTGTGTAGGATGGATCAGTTACTTGCCTCCAAGGATTAAAAGATGGAAAAAGTGATGCCATATTACTTCACATATTAGGTTATAGAAAACAGAATTCTATTTTGTATCCTCTCCTTTCTCTGTATCTAACAATTCCTCTGCTTTCCTCTTTCTGATGAAGCAAAACGCTGTGTTATAAACTGCCTAGACAGAGCTAAACTGCAAGAAAAGGATGGCCTACAGCAACCTATAGGAAATTAAGGTTATCATCCTAAGAGCTCATAACAAACTAAATCCTACCCACAACAAGCAGGTAAGTGAGCTTGAAATCAGCCTTCTCTAGTTGATCTTTGATGGTTGCATCCCAGGGCCATGCACTGACTTTCACCTGTGAGAGGAGAGGAATTACTGGCCTATCCAAGGCACACCTGGTTTTTCAATGTACTGAAAATGAGAGATGATAAAAATGGTTATTTTAAGCTACTAATTTTGGGGTAATTTGTAAGGAAGCTAAAAGTAAGTAATACACAAGCTATCCTTCCTTGTAGGCTTAATGAATCAGGTATTCAAGATCAATGTTCTCCATTGATGTTTTGAGCTTATGCCGTTCTAGGCTTTTCTCTGTCAGTGTTAGTTCTCTTCCCTAAATTTTCCTAACTTTTCTTTTACTAAATGAATGCACCTTCTCACTATATATCTCACTATATATCATCTTACTTTTCCATTTTTTATCTCAGCTACACTCCAAAAAGATTATTCTGCTTTGATGTCTATATTCTGATTTGAGCATTCTTTTAACCTATTAGAAACTGGCTTTCATACCCATACATAAACTCAATCACAGACACATATCATGTCTAATGAATGATGATTTTCAGTGTCCAGATTTTATGCCTATTTTCCTTTAAAATCATAAATATTTTCTTTCCATTCTTAAAGTATCAGCTCCATTAGTTGATCTGAAACACTGAAATACTACTTTATTCTCTACCATGCTAAAAGCTTTTATTTTTTCTTTTGCAGTTTTGTAACTTCCTGTCTTCTATTTCAGTGGTTCTAAACCAGAGCTGACTTTGCCCCCAGAGGACATTTGGCAATGTGTGGATACATTTTGTTTCAACAGAACAGACTTGGAGTGCTATTGAAGTCCAGTGTCAGAGGCTAAAGATGCTGCCAAATATCTTGCATTGCACCGGACATCCTCCCACAACAAAATGTTACTCAGTGCAAGATGCCAATAGAGCTGAAGTTGAAAAACTGTTTTGCTTGACATTAAAAAAAAAAAAGATTCCGTTTTCAGTTTTTTCTTGTATCCTTTTCTTTTACCTGGAAAGTCTTCCTCTGCTCTTTCTATTCCAACTACCACTTACCTTCTGAACATTTTCAAATTTACTGCTCCAGTAGTAACATTGCTATCTTGCATCTAAAGGCCCACTAGATATGTTAACTGAGCATGCCACCAGCAAAACTAAACTAATATTCCCTAAAACTACAGGGATTTAACTTTCCCATTAGAAAGACTCTGCAGTAGCCCTGTGTCTAGTAATAGCATTACCATCACAGTATGATAAGACAATACAAAACCTGAGATGATTTACTTCCCTTATCCAATCCTCTATATTTCATTCACATGCCTTTTTCTGTTCCAATGTTCCTTAAGGTCATCTTCCCATCACTATAACAAAATATATGAGCTACAATGAACTTATAGGAAGAATTACACACATAATTTATAAAGTAATACTTATCAATGCTTATATCCTAATTCACATAGCTGTTATTTTGGCAATTTCAGCCTATGACTTAGTGGCCACAGTGCTGAGGGCATATGGAGGTCAGCACGTCATGGTAGGAGTACAGGACAGTGTGAAACTGCTCAGCTCATGACAAAGCAGCAAGAGAGAAGGAGAAGGCTAGTGTCCCAGAATTTATTTTTGGGGACGTACAAACAATGATGGACAAACGTCACTAGGGTCCATCTCTTCAATGTCCCACAACCTCTCAATTACATCTCTCTAGAACCCAAACTCTTAATATGTGAGGCTTTGAGGGGGCACTTAAGAGCCAAATTATAGCACCTCACAAATATCTCTTGGACCTTCAAACTTCAGATAAGATGTCAGCCCGTCTTGGGCTTCTGCTCTGCCCAAAGACAAGGCTGAACTGGCTGTGCTTGCACAGATTTGATCATTTATCTAGCATAGCATTTTGAGGGCTGTTCTGGAAATATTTCTTTATATGTGCGTCCTTTGATAAGTTTAAAAAAAAATTTTTTTTTTTTTTTGGTACTGGGGATTGAACCTGGGTCCTTGGGCTTACAAGGCAGGCCACTGAAGCACTGAGCTAAATCCCTGGCCCAAGTTTTAAATTTTTAATAACTAGAAGTCTGTGCCTTTGTGTGTGTGTGTGTGTGTGTGTGTGTGTGTGTTCACAAATGATGGGAATTAGGATAATAATTGCAGGCAACTTGACTTGAGAGATATATACCAAGCACTGCACAACTTATTATTTAATGCTTGCAAAAAAGCTTCAAGATAAATACTATTACGGTCTTTTAAAATAAGTAAACAGAGCAACAGAGAAATTAAGTAAATTGTGTAAGTCATATCTGTGAATAAATAGATTGGCCAGGGTTAGCTCAGTAGTGCCGTCACCTACCTTGCAAGCACAAGGACCTGAGTTCAATCCCTGGTACCAAAATAAATACCTAAATAAAATAGATTAGTAATTAACAGTCATGTATCTATCTCTACAACTCACTTCCTTAGCTACTAGCTACTGTTAATTTTTTTTAGGCTTATCTCTGTTATTTTCCTATTCTACTCATGCTGCAAATTAGATTAATGCAATAAAATTGATGGAATACCATTAATAAATTAATGTATAGCACACATTTGGTATGATATATTAATATGCTATATTATTATATATCGCATCACAATATAATTATATAATGTACACTGATAAAATAACACACCCACTTTAATGTTTTTTGAAGTAAAAAAAAGTACAAAATTTTTTTTGAAAAAGATTTTTTTATTTTCCAGATGCAAGATACCTAAATCTGCATGGCAAGTGTTGTCTTGGTCTCAGTTTGTGGAACTGCAAGGTGTAATGAACGGAGACAAGTACGGAACACATCAGTGAAAGAAACAGAAGAATTAATAGGTTTAACAGGTGTTTGCCCCAAAGTCCATTTTGCTCTCCATGGGTGTCGTTCCATGAGCTTAGACTTCGGCACATGCTATTAGAAAGGGTAGAAAAATAACTGCATCTTGTTTTACTCAAGAGCAAAGGAAACACATATCAGAGTTCAGAGTTTGCTACTAAAAATAGAGCACAGAGATGCTCTGAAGGCACTCCTGATCCACAGAATGCATCCCGGTTGAAGAAGGTGGGCTGGGGGAATCGAGACCTAGTGACAGCATCCGGAGGAGGAGAAAAAGGCGCTGACGCATTCTTGGCAGTACATTCAAGGAAGCCACCCAAATTCTCCATCTCACACCTCAGGAAGGCCTGGGTCGGTTCTTTTTTAATACCATTGATGCCACTCTCCAAGGGTGACTTATTTCATACTGAAATGAATAAATATGATTTGGCTATTTCACTAAGAGACCTTAAAAATCAGTTTCCTGTTGCTTGGTTAAAACATTGGGAAGTAAGAATAAAGATATATTTCAGTTATTTGAGAGACAGCTACACATGTTTCCCTATAACCTGAAGTAGAAGTATCGTTCCATTAAATAAAAGATGGGCATCTGAAATGAACAGACATTTCTCAGGCAAAGAAGTAAAAGCAGTAAGTAAATATATGAAAAAATGCTCCACATCACTGGTCATTTGAGAGATGCAGATGAAAACAACACTGAGATTCCACCTCACCCCATAAAGAATAGCTGCTATCAAGAAATCAACCAATAACAAATGCTGGCAGCATTGTGGGGAGAAAGGAACCCTTCTTCATTGCTGGTGGGAGTGCAGACTGGTGCAACCACTGTGGAAATCAATATGGAGATACCTCAAAGAGCTGGGATTAGAGGTTCCATTTGACCCAGCCATCCCTCTGCTGGATATCTTTCCAAAAGAATTAAAAGAATCATATCACAGTGTTATATGTTTTCCAATGTTTATAGTGGCACGGTTTGTAATAGTTAAAACTTTGAAACAGCCCATTTGCCCATCAGTTGGAAACTGGATAAAGGAGATGTGGTTTTTCTATAAAATGGAATACTACTCAGCCATAAAGAATGAGAAATTAGATTCATTCATAGGAAAATGCATACATTCTGAGTATATACTCCTAAGTGAAATAAATAAGTCACACATGTGTAAATACTGAATAGTTTCTCTGGTGTGAACAAACTATAATAGTACATAAGATTCTAATGAGATAATTGACCACATGAAACAGGAAGAAAAGGGCTAAAGGTGTAGAGAAAGTGGGAAGGTAGGGGAAAGGTAATAAGGGAAAGAAAAAAAATAGGAGAAAATGAAAAAATGGAAATAAAAGTTTGTAAGTGGGGAGAGGAGGAGGGGGTGAAGGGAGGGCAGGGACAAGGGGAAAAATGAGAACCAAGACCTGTCATGTAAAGGTACAAATTCCCAATAATGAATGTAACTGTACTGTATACCTAAAATGTACCAATAAACTCAATGAGGAAAAAAATAATAATGCCTTTTCAAGGGAAAAAAAAATTTCTATGATGTCTCTAACCTCTTAATAGACTGCTGCAAGAATTTGTCTCATCACTTACAATTTGTTTCTCTTTGTTCACTGGAATGTGTGAACCTAGTAACTGACTGACACAAATCATCCTTGACACTTTCTTTGGGGGACACCCAGTCACAAAGAAGACACTAACTATCTCAGTGCCTGCTCCCTGCTCATGGAACAAAGGAGAACTTTTAGGAACTGAAGTCAAGACAGGCTACATCCAGGAGAGTACAGAAGTAGCACCTCATTACAAATTCATGTCACTTGATTTTATAAAATGGTTCTCCATTTTTTCTTGCTTTTCCTTAGTTTTTAAGTAAAAATTCCAGAGACAGATGATATAGGAGAAATAAAGAAATACTGGCTAAAGGCAGACTGGGTTCTTTCCTCTATCACTTTGAATAATTCTCAATCTCTAAATAGGCAAAATGGAAGATAAAACTTACTCTGCCAAAGATTTATGAATATTAATATATAACATATGCAGAGTGGCCCTCAATCTTGAGTCCTTAGTAAACCAAAGATATTTCTTTTCCCAGTGCAACTGTATTTTAGGATAAGCCAAGTAGAAAAATGTCAAAGTGGAAATATGTCTTTTACTGTAAAAGAGAAAAACTTTTGTTTTCTAAGTTTGTATATTTTGTTATGCTAACTCATTAGGATATTCTCACAAGCAGATGTAATAACAGAGTGCTAGACATATCGTAGCAACTTAATAATGGCTTATGATTGACAAATATAAAATGAAGTAGAATTTGGATTCTGACTTATATCCTTGGATTCCTTTTTGTATTATTTAGAGTACGAGGACAGGCTGCAAAATCACAGAATACTCTGGGTTTTCTTTGATCTGGGTTTTGTCTTGCAGGACTAAAAATTGTTGTGGAATGAAATACCTTCTCTCCACACTGCCAGAGCTCATTTATTTAAAAAATACTACAGTATATTTTAAGATTATAAAAATTATGCATTTAATTGCAGAAAATTTAGATTTATAGAAGGGTTTAAAGAATAAAATCACCATTATCCCCAAACCTGAAAAAAATATTTACTAATATATGACTTTTTAAAATATTTTTGTTTAATGGATGTATTTGTTCATATAACTATTTATATATAAGAATAATATATAGCACATATAAGCATTCATGCTTATATATGCATTTAATAGAAGTTGATAATTTACTTCATTATTTTAAAATAATTTTATGAATCTCCTAGAATATTAAATTTGCTTTTAGAAGACCATTTTTTTCTGTTTTGATAGTATTTCACAGTCTAGCCAGTTCAGCTCATTATTCACTGATTAATTTGGACATTTTCTATTTTTTAAATATATTATTTAAGCTGTGATTCATATTAATAAGCAAACATCTTTGTGTACATTCTTGAAATTTTCACAAAATATGTAGATTTCCTGAGTCAGGACACAGAATTTTAAGTTTCTTTTGGGATTGTTGGCATGTTGGGGTTCTAAGCTAAATCCTCAAGCAATCAAAGCAAGTGCTGTACTACAAAATACAATCCCAGCCCAGAAATCATTGTCAACCAGGGATTCTACAATTTGAAAATAGATCTGTAGCTTATTTGGTCTTTTAGTTGTTTCAATACATATATTTTACCAGAATTTTGTTTATGCATTAATCTTCGTATGTCTGTAGTGTTTGTAGTTTTATCATTTGATTTATTGTGTAATGTTGGACTGTATACACCTTTTGTTTTACACTTGACAATGACTTTCATAGGGGTATGAGAAAGGGATATGATTTCTTGTGTAAAAGACCTGGTAAATTTCCTCAACACCAATAATGGTCTAAATTCTCTCTTTATCAAGTAAAATGATCACTTTGTCATTTACTAAATTCTTGTTATGGTACATCTTCTTTCTCATCTTCCCATTGTGTTCTATTATATATTGATTTATGAATTTATCTTTTCAGTCTTTTTGTTGTTCATTTGCATACAGCCTTCCTTCTACAAAGAATAATGTGCTGATCAGTGGCATTGCCATTACAGGAATTTAGGAATCCAAAATCACAGATCTCATTAGTCACAGTATCTATTCACATGCACTTTAAAGTTTCAGAGGAACTTGTGCAAAGCAATTTGTTTAAGCTTTGAGCCTCTTCTTTTGTTGACCATATGAGGAGAGGAGAGTGTTTTCCTTACAGTAAGAAGAAACTGATACAAATGTTTTCAGTGGTCCATCTAGAATTTGATCAAGACCCTCACAGAAAAGGAAAGGCTGCCCCCACACATTGATGCTGTAATTCCAGCCAGTCACCCTTTGTCATCAGATCATTTTTTTACATAAAATTTCCACCTCTGGAAGGCTTCTGGGTTTTTTCCACTTAAGTCCAGTTTAAACGACAATCACTTAAAATGGAAAAAATAAATAAATTAAAGAAATCAAAATGGTTCTAACACAAGGGCTGGCAAATATAAAATCTAGCTTTTTCTAAAAGAAAACAATTATGTTAAATTTTACATTTTTCAATCCAATCTATGAAATCAAAGCTGCTTAAAACTTAGTGCAGAATTTAATAGTTTTTCAGTGAACTGTTTTGTCAGCTTTTACTGAAATGTAAGCATGAACACCACATAAAGCTAACTAAACTCTTGTAAAAAAAAAAAAAAGAAAAAAGAGAAACCTTCTTGTCTTAGCAACACTGCTATTATCACATAGTGTGTTTCCCATGATAAGCCATTCATTAAAGCATCACCTACTGTTTTTTTCCTCCTCAGAACCAGCTAGAACATGATCTGTCTCTGCATGAAGACATTGGACCTCTGACCTTTTCTGTAGCTATTCCAGGCAAGTATAATAAACAGAGTTCACTAGGTTTCTGTAAATCTCTGATTATGTTTACTGTGGAATCCAAGTGTTCATCTCAGGCAGAAAAATTAAGGTTGATTTTCAAATATTATGTGCAAACTCTAGCTACTAAGCATTCCATAATGAGCACTTTGGTAATTCAAAGCAAATTAGGGTTCCCACTAGGCAAAAATGACATGCACTGCAGTCAAAGATGGCATGTTGTTAATGGAGAAAAGTCACTGAAAATTTTACATAAATCTAGAGAGCTCCCTTCATTTTTTTTTTTTTTTTTAAATCTTAGTGCCCTTCATGACTGGGATTTTGTGTCAGTTTTAAACTATCCTTTCACATTTTTGAATATGAGTTTACAGAATAAGAATAATGAGTTTTGGTACGTTATCAATGGGTGTTTCCTTACAGAGATGCATTTGTGGGAAAACAGTTACTATCCCCAAGATAACACTGAAAGAACAGTTTGATGTACCCAATAGCTGCCAGAGATTAATGTAGGGCTTGATTAAAAATGAAGAATGAACTTTTTATTTTCACCCAAGCAAAAAATCTAATCAGAATTGCACTAATGACTTATATGAAAGAACCGAGATGTTAGTTACTAACTTACGACAGATGAATTATTCCCATTATTTATTTAATTACATAGTAATATACATATTGCAGAAAAGTTTAAAGATTATAACTAAACAGAAAGAAAGATATGAAATGATCATGATTACTATCACACAGAGGTAATCAGGGTTAATAACTATGGTCTCTACTATTTGCAAAAACATAAACACACACACACACATATATATACAGGTTAATGAATATATGATACACAAAAATTATATTCATATATAATAGACATGTGAATATATGTATGAATATAGATATTAATATTTATAGCATTTTTGTGAAGTTAAAAAATACCCTGTGTGGATTTACAGGGTGGGCTGATATGCAAAGATATAAATATATGTGTATATATATACTCTGTGTATATCATAATATTACTTTAAAATAATTTAACAAAAATTCTATTATACCACACACAAACATAATCATATACACATACACATCTATTTCCATGTGAAGAGATCAATATCATTTTTAGTTATATTTACTTTAGTTTATTAACTTTCCTATGATTTGTTGCATTATTTTTGGGCGTTCAGATTGCTTTTAATTTTTTGACTATTGTAAGTAACGTTTTTATGAAAATCATTTATATAACTGTCTGATTAGCTCCTGAAACACAGTGAAATTACTGGGTCAATGACTGTTTTCTTTATGACCTTTTGATAAATATTGCTGCCTTATCCTCTAGAAAGTTTGTATTAATATACCTTGCTCCTGGCAAAATATTAGAGTAAACTTTCTTTCCCAAAACCAAAATAGATGTTATTGTAACAAACTGTTAAATTATTGTAACAAACTTGATAAAGCAGAAGCCAAATATATTGTATGCTAAGCATCTACAATTTTTCATTTTCATTTATCATGTTTTTTATTTCTATTATCATACTTATTTTGCCTTCTTTTAGTTGTAAGACTTCTTTATACATTAAAGATAATGCCTGAGATATATTATACACGTGACAAATTTCCCTCTATTTTGTCATTTGCCTCTCATTTTGTAGTGGGATTTTGCTTTTGTTTTATGCTTCGTCAATGAGAAAAACAAGAAATTTTGCTTGGTCACATATATCAATTCATTTGTGGTAAGCTTATTTTCTGGACACTGGTCTTTTATGTTAGACTCTCATATTCAAATAAATATTATTGTTATATGAACAGTAAAGCTAAAATTCATTGTATTTGAGACAGTTAATCATTGACTCACTACTATTACACTACTTTAAAATCATATCATGATCTATCAATTCAAATACATATCAGTATATAGAATGTATTGTACACCATATGTAGGTGCTTGTTTTTCCACTTCTGTATTCATTAGCACCCATTTTTATTACTCTAGAATCAGTATTTACTCATAGATCAAATATTGCTGTAATTTAGTATATATTACAGTAATCTGTTGTGAGTTTCCCCTACTTATTACCTTTCCCCTTCATATTTTCATTGTTTTTATTACCTGATTTTTTAACATACAATTTAGGACTGCTCCCCCTGTGGTTATAAATTACTTTTAATTTGAAAAAAAATTACATTGTGTTGGGAAGGTTTAATATCATGGTCATTCCACTCATTTAATTTATAATTTCTCAATAAAAGAGCAGGCTATCTCACACTGGCATTGTACCTTTGATCAGCTTTACTCATCTGTATCTATACATAAAGTACTGCCAAAACACACACATACACTCATATTATTGGATTTATTTTTTGTTACCTGTATACATGAAATATATTTTTGCAAACTTCTTTCACAATGTGTTTATAATATAAAACATTCATTTTTAGAGACAATCATTCACAGTGATTTATATAGATTTTCAAGTGACATTGTGATAGGTTTAACTTCCAAGGAATTTTTATCTTGATCTGTCAAGAATTTAACTTTTAGGATCCCATGAACCTTTATAAATGAGTATTAATCTTACTGGATTCTGGTAAAGCCACTGTTCTCCCCATGTGTGATCTCATGGAGTTCATGCTGTGCCCCTACCTTTCCTGTGGTATCCAGTGCTCAAATGATATCTGGCAGAGGTGGCCCTCGATCTGTCAGACATCAGTTTTCTGCTCATTCTCTGCAGGTTCCACTCTCTTCAGCGGCACTCTGGTTTTTACCTCATGTTTGCTTTGTCCTTAACCACTAGATACATGCTGCAAATCCATGTGTTGCATCATGATAGACGTAGGATGTTACAACTTTCAACACCTCTACTGCCCCCCAACTTCTGTAGAAGGACAAAGGGTAACTTACCTGAGTTATACGTTTTTAGGCAATAAAGATAAAATCTTACAAGATCATCTAATCTCCCCTTATTTATTTTGCTCAAGTAAATGAACTGTCCTATTTTAAACACTATGTCAGTATCCCAACCAATTTTTGTGATTATTAATAACAAAAAAGCATCATAAACTGTAATAGGAATGATATCTGAAGCTTTCATCTTAAAAGTCTGTTATCTGATGTTAACTTTCTTTACATATATCAACTTAGTTAATATTTATTGCAAACTCATTAATTCACTTTTATTTATCCTTAAAAGCAAACTGTAACACAGATAAGGAATTTGCCAATGTTCACACAGTGAATGAGGTAAAGCATTGGTTTATCCCAATAAAAATTCATTTATTTCTGCCCTGAGATGTTTCATTTTTTCAAGTTCCAGAGCCAGATTAGTCAGGTTCAAGCGTCCTGCCTTCTAAATGTGTGTTCTCAGAGAATATACTAGTCTTCTTGCCTCAGTTTCATCATATTTCTAGTTACATAAATTGACATCCTTTAATTTGAGAACATAAATTTACTTTTTAAGAGTCAATCTACTTTATTTATTTTTTAAAGTTTATTGGTACTTCTGAGGCGTACAGTACAGTTCCATTCATCATTGGGATCTTGTGCCTTTACATGACAGCTCTTGGTTCTCACTTTGTCCCCATTCCCCTGCCCTCCCTTCACCTCCTCCTCCCTTCCCTATTTACAAAGACTTTGTTTCCATTTTTACCTTTTCTCATATTTTTTTCTCTTATTTCCTTTCCCCTACTCTTCCCACTTCCCCTACTCTTTTAGCCCTTTTCTTCCTATTAAAGTCCAAAACTTTGTCAGTGCTATGAGGACACTACAAATAGAAAATAACAAACCATAAAATCTTCTTTTGTGCACAAAAATTTCAAAAAATCATATATTAGCTTCATTCTATGTATAAGTTCTACTTAAAACACATATGAATTTATGTTTAGATTTGGGTAGCATTCCCAAGATATTTCATTATGTAAATGCAAATATTTCAATATCCAAAAAGTAATCCAAATCTGAAACACTGATGTTCCAAAAATTTGGGGGAAAGGATACTCATTCTGTAATTTCAAACTTCTAGGGCAGATGTGATTATTACATTAGTTAATATACATAAAATCCTACTAGAACTTAGTAAATATGCAATAAATGTTAGCTATTAGTATTATAATCACATAGCTGAAAATATAACTGTGTAACAATTATGCAAATTGCCACTATGAGTATATAATTATATTTATTAATATTGCTGCTAAATCAACAATTTTGTAATCCTGTGGTTCAAACATTTTTTCCTCTGTGATGGGATTTTCACTATTTTTCTCTCTTGCAGTTTATTTTAATTCTGTAAGACTGATATTAATCTTGGCAGATAGATGTCATAGCAGAGTCCAGTTGTATTTTAGAAATGTAAAGAATTTTTAAATAGAGCTTTTCAATGCACTTTCACATTCTTGCAACCATTTACCTATATATTCCCACAAGAAATGCTGCAATAAAATGTTTCATGAGTATGTTCATTTAAAGTGAAAATGTACTTGAGACTTTGGGGCTTGAGAATTGCCTTTTATTTATTGGTCCAATAAAAAAATATCATATTATCTACTTCATCTACTTTTTCCGCAAGGTGCAATATTATTACGAATATATTCTGTATGCATTTATGGATTTTATCTTTATCAAATTCAATTTAAATAGCAATTTAATCCAAGAAATCTGGTTCAAATGGGATCAAAATAACATATGATCATTTTGTACTTCTAAAAGTCTGCTTTCTTTTATTTAGAAATAGTTGTGGCAGTTTTTAAATCTATTCTATTTATTTGAAGCCATTCAGTCTAGATTTTAGTGTGAGTGCTTATAAAAATTCATTTTACTGTTTGCTTTGTTTACATGTCACCATATCCTAATAGCATCCTATTTCTCATATCTAAATAATCTTTTTCTAACTACCAAATGCAGATCTAATTTCAAGTTTGATTTTGTTTTAATCAATACAAACAGTCTTTCATTAAATAGTCTAGCCCCTTCATTTCTGCTTAAGGAATAATTCTGTTTATATGGTTAAAATACTGTTACTGTCTTGGGGGGTGTCAATTACAAGTGACACAAAACTTGGCTCTTATCTCTGCAGCTGCACTGACCTCTCATTATATAATAGAAGTTTGTACACGGCAGCAAGGAATTTAAAGGAGAGTTTTGTCAAAGGGGGCCAGGAACTCATTAAGGGCGGAGCTTCAAACATGGACGGTAACAGTTGCTCGTCTATAATTTAAAGGAGTGAACTCAGCATGGTATAAGGCAAATAGGAAATGAGGGAGATATCTGGGATCAGAGAAGTGGATTTCTCATTTACACGGTCAGCTGCTATAAAATTCGTTTACGTGCTGTGCATCAACAGTGTAAATTTAGTATTTCAAGCCTTTATTTAATTTTATATTTCTGAATATAAGGATGTACTTAAAAATTTGAAATATCTCAATTGTGAAATCTTGGAAATCAACATTTTTATTTCTTTGTCATGACTTAAATGTGTAGTGCCTGTCAACACTGCTTGGCACACAAGCATTAGTTCATATATTTTGTTTTGAGAGACTCCCTCTTATAAAGTAAATTTATATACAGCCTGGGAGGGGAAAAATAGAACTTCTAAAATTTGTAATTGAAATTTCTTTTTGCTTACAGGTTCTTCTCCCCATAAATCAAATAGTAATACTTTCTCTGAAGATTTCACACATGGAAATCAATGAATTTTAAAAATTGGAATCCACGTGATTTGAAACAGTATTTTTAAGATATCCTCAAAATATCACTGTTTAATGAGAGTTAACCCCATTAAAGATTTCGCTTACTATTAATTTCTTAATAAAATACAACATTTAGTTTAGGTAATAAATAATTATTTCCTCTTCATAAGTTTATCTCAATTATTTTCACACACACACATACATACATATCCTAGTTAAGAGACAGATGCTAGGAAATAGGGAGGTAGGCTTTGTACAGAAGGGAAAGGGTTCTGAGGATGGAGGGAGACAGGATGGTGGTGAGAAATGACTAAGATGTGAAAGGTACACTGTATGTGCCAATACCCCACCCCATGACGAATGCATTATTTATGTATTGCAAACATATAGCAATATAAAAATTTTAAAAATTAAAAAAGAATTTAGATTGAAAATGCAATATACCTAATGCATAATTAAAGACTTCGTCAAGTATATGTCCCACAGTGAGAAGTCCCCAGACAATTAGACTATAGGTTCGAATCTATAGGCGGCCATTTTTCTTTCCACTAGCACACAGTTTAGCCAGTAGACACCACTCATAACACTGTAATGACAAGTAGGTGACAGAAGTCACATAGGCCAACTTGTTGCTTTTTGATTACTGTATGGTATATTTTTTTTAGATCTTGAGGCTAAGAACACTGACTGAATTTACCTGGGTCATTTACCTCATTTGTTTCATCCAGTTTTCTTATCATTTCTCCAAATTTTTGAAAACGTCCATTTACCCTCTCTGCACCTCTCTTCTCTGGCTTTCTTCCTGATTTAATTGCTGCTTAATTATTTAATCAGTACATAGTAACCTAATTTCTTTTAAAGCCAAACCCTCCCTTATTTGAGATAACTCTATCATGTCATTAGCTTACTGTATTATATACCATCAAAAAAGAAAAATAAAACTGACTGATACCGTGGGAACATTCCAGTCATTAGTGCTGTTGCCAGATTTTTCCATAGTTATTCAATAGATAAAGCTGAAATTTATTTCTTTCTTTCTGAGTGCATTTTTGGGACAAATGTAGAATATTTGACATAAATATTTACTTTGTCTATTAAGTTAGTATGTATTTATCAAGTAAATGAAGCCAGTACATGCCTTAATTTCCATATCTCACAACTCAAAGAATATTACAGACAATAAATAATGACACATATATATGTAGCACTTTCAGAAACACTCATAACCATTTCCTGACTATGACTCCTGAACATCTGTTGGCAAATGAGAAATCATCACCACCACTTTTATGAAAGAAAGCTGAGACACAATGCTGTGAGGCACTGCACCAAAAGAAAGTAAATCTCTGTTTAGCAAAAAATTAGCCACCCGTGGGCCCTGGAAAGAATCAAAATTCAAAAACTACCTTGGGAAAAATTGTAAATCCTCTGAGTGAGATTAAAACCATGTGTGGTATTAATACAGCAATAGTGAAGGTTGTTCATAGTTACTAGATCAGAGGTACAATACATGCTTGAAATATGAGCCATTTCTTCACTTGGCTTCCAGGGTGCCCTACTCCCTTGATCATTTTCCTCACCTCACTCTTGGCTTCTTCTCAGGCTTACTCACCAGTTTGTCCTCTCTTAATCCTATGGTATTATATACCACTGGGTTTGGTCATAGTATGTGTTTCTTTGATCCTTCAAGATCTATTCAGGCTTGTGGCTTAAATGTTATCTATAAGTTAATGACTGACACGTGAGTTTTAAAGACTTTATTCCAATTTTTGCAACCAGGGAATTTATAGAAGTGACCTGAGGCAAAGTGCAAGACGACTAAAAACACAAAAGCTTCCTACATAGTCTTGATATGTACTAAGCAATTCTTATTACACCGATTTTTTATACCAAAGCTGTTATCCATGTTTTTGTTTTTTTTTTCTCATCTAGAATCCAGCTATGAAGAGGAAGAGCGAGTAAGCCAGAAGAAGAGTTAATTTTGGGGGGTGAACTAAAACAATTCTATTCATATGATTAACTATTTTCCTACTTTCAAAGACTTCCACAGAAAATAGATTTATAGTTCTTTACAAACTAATTTAAAAAAAAAGAAAACCATTCTCACTAGATACTCATCTGCTGACAATCCGGAAAAAATAAATAGAATTAATTGATTGGTTGAGAATTCTTTGGTGAAACATTTATAAAGAACGAGAAATTTGCATAGTTGCTATTTAAACAAGCTGGATAATAACACTTTCTAAGAAAATAAATGAGGAAGAAAAAGCCTTTTTAACCCTGCGGCTGCATATCCTTATAGAATCTCCAAACTGCAAATCAACTATGAATTACTCATTATTTCAGTATCCATATTTTCCAACCAATATTTTCTATTGCCAAAATGTCCTTTTCATACAGTTGAAGTTTAACTGTATTTTATAGTTTTGCTGTCCACATAGATATCCATTGAAAAGTGATGACTATATAGAAATTTTAAAGAATTTTTTTCTTATTTGGCTGACCAAGTTAACAGATGTCTCATATAATGCTCTTTACACTAATTCCTCCCGATGCTAGCAACATTTCCAGTTAAAGACAAAATTACCCTCTGTCATTTCTCAGCTTGACAGAGCCACTAATCTTTTTTATACTCAGTTTCTGCAGTTGAGACATTTTAGAACTTCATAACCTCTGTTTCCTTAGTGAGGAGTGGCTGATCTGTTGTCTACTTTAAGTAACTAATTCATAAATTGTTGATTTGACCCATGTTGTATCACAGAAGAGTCACAATTCAAACCCAACCTGCTGATCTTATATAAAATATAATTTCTCATAAATATACTGTGAACATAGATAGATATATATATATATATATATATATATACAGAGAGAGAAGGATGGTTTTTAATTAATACTATTTTTTCAAGTTTAGAGAGTAGTAGGTCTTCTTGTTCATCTTAATTCTTGTTTGCTCATTTAACAATTATTAATGTAATGAACACAAGAAAATATTTGATATGCTACCAGTTGCTTGCAAATATTTACTCCAAACTGATATACAAGCTTTATTTCAAAAAGGATTCCAAATTATTTGCTAAAATTAATTTTTAGTACAATGAATCATGTTTAGGGTAAAAAATTAGTTGAATTATCTGAAAAATTGTAACTCTCCTGAATCTAGATCTGTTCCCTTCTTATAGATGTCCCTGGTTCTCATAAGGTCACATTCTAACTAAACAACCCAAGAGAAAAGCTGCTAAATATGTGAGCAACAACTTACTGTATTTTAAACACAGTGCCAGGTTGTTAATTTCTCATATTTATTCACAGTATTTGGTTAATGATGGTAGAATTGAGTACTTGATTCAATCTCAAATTTATCTGAGGGAGAAATAAAATAGAAAAGGTACAAGTATGTTTACATTTTCTGTTGTTTTGGTACCAGGGATTGAACTCGGAAACTTGCACTTGCGAGGTAGGCGGTGGAACCACTGAGCTACATCCTTGGCCCTGTTCACATTTTCAGTGTAGCAAGATATAACCTAGGAAAGTATTCTATCCTAATTATACCGAAATTATTATGATATTCAACCATGGAGTTCACTGGCTCCCATGTTTGTGTACTAGAGAAACAATTTTGAAAATCTAGCTCTAATTTTCATAGCTTGGACAAAAACAAAATGAAACAAATAAAAAGAAAAAAAAAAGTAATGAATACGTGAAAGCAAACTCATACCAGTATCCTCAGTATCAGGAAGTGAAATGCAAACAATGAAAGCCTCCAACAGATTGTATGGGTCACGTTCCTCTGGGAAAAGTTCTCTGTGTGCGCGTCTCTAATCCACCCTGGCCAGGATGGGACTCAACTTAGGATCAACTTTGACTCCAGCCCTTGAGACAGGAATATATGAAAGGAGCAATTACATATACTAAAACTGTGAAAAATTAAGGAACTAACTCAAAATAATAACCAATCAGGCAGTTGCCAGCAAGGTCTCTGAACTTAGACTGTCTGGTTCATATGCTGGATCCTCTATGCTATCTTAAGCAATATCCGCACATAAGAATTGGATTAAGGGTAGTAATATGTGTTTTTAATTCTGGATGTTTATATAAGATCTAATTTATAATGTATTGTCCATCATTAATAAGTTTTAATACCATTAATATTTACTCTATTCTAAACAATAAATATTTGAACTCCAACTCTTTGCCAGTGAACCCTATCCTTTAATCATGGGTATGGAATGTTCCTTAATACAGAGTTCTTAACATTAAATGAGATAAGATTACCAGGAAATGGACAATTGAGATGAAGCGTGTTAGTTGCTATGTTAGAGGTTAGCACAGATTGTTCTAGAAAGAGAGACTTAAAAGGGAAATTTATTGACAAACCATGACCCAAATTCTATATTAAGGTCTTTGGATAGTCATCTGAAACATGGGACTGACCTTGGAGGACGTGGTGACATCTAGGCTAACTCAAGCCTCAGAACAGGACTTCTGCTTCCAAGATTACTGGTATTTTACTTAAAATGCGCTGAGGTCACACGGACTCCCTTCATCCTTCCAAACTTCCCAATTTTCTATTCCTTTGTTTCTCTCAAAATGCTTATGTCACCAAAATAATATCCAATAGGGAGAAAAAAATCAAAACAATCAGTAAGCTAAACAGTTGTTAGTTCCTTTTTTCTCAGTAAAATCTCCTTTATTGATACTTTATATAAATAGATATGAATAGATACATGTGAACATGTGTGTGTGTATCTATCTATCATCTATCTATCTATCTATCTATCTATCTATCTATATATATATATTAGTTAAAATGTGAATCCAGAAACATCCGAAAGGAAATTCCAGTATATTCTATAATTTATAGCTATACAATTACATTCTGTATATTTCTGACATTATTAGTATATTAAACATAATTAAATTTTTATAAATGTAGAGTAGGTAAAACACCTCTATACCTCTCAAAACAATATTTGATGAATAATGTGAAAAATATATCCTTCCAACACCTGCTGAGTTCCAACTATAAAATAAAACCAGTAGTAGCAATTTTAGATTAGCATTCAACAATTACCTAACATTTATTAGTTCTTTTAAATGTTTTATTAGAATTGAAACAACCAATATTTGCTCATGTTTCATTAAGTCCCATTTTCAATGTTCAACTCAAACCTAGTGATAAAGGATGGTCCTTTGAGCTTAGTGGTAATATCATCTAAGCCTGAAAATAACAGAAAAGACTTCAGAGTCAACATCTCTTTGGTCTAAGGTAACAAGAATACCTGAATAATTACTCAAAATTATAATACTAATAAAACATGAATAGCGAACCACTTATGTTCATCCAGTATGAATTATTTTAAGCATGTCTAATAAAAGAAAGCTTTAAAAGAGCATTAGCAGAATTTATTTAATTGCAATGTGTGCAGGGCAGTGTTATATTATGTACCTGTGGCTTTTTAGAATCACACACAGTCTTGTGTTTAATGTGTATAATCAAACAAGAAAATAATAAAACTGGAAACTATCCTTCAATGGTAAATTTTAGCCCACTGAGCTGTCAATTGTGGATGGATTCATGATTGATCAGAATAATACACAGTGGCATGGTGTAATTCTTTAGTGTGAAGTTGTAAAATGGAGTATTGCTTCTGTTATTTTATCCAGTTTGCTTTTATATGACAGGGTTTATTGTGCGTTATGTTGTAGCTCATTCCTCTGTTCACAATGCCTACTGATGTGTAATTATGACTTGTCTGAACTGTAAGAAGGAGCAGTAAGTGAAAGGAAGTCTGCAAGCACGCTTGATTTATGAGTCCTGATACTATATTACAGTCCTAATCTGCCTGCTTAACTTAGCTTCAGGCTAACTTACTGTATAACATGCTTAAGATTAGCACTGCAGCAAGTTGTGGAAGATTTACTCTGAAGGAGCTGCTCGACTTTTTCTTTAATGATTTAGTATTTATTTCAGTTACAGGTAGGGCAATAAATTATTTCTTTTATAAAGACCTCATGTCAGAGAACAACTATTATGAAGGCATTTTTTTGTGGTAACAAAGAGAGGTGTATGGAATGCTTTCTCCATATTAAATATCATAATGTTACTGGTTATGTTGTATGATAAAATCAGCCCTATTCCTTCTCTCCTTCTTCTCTTTATACAGTAGTTTTTGCTTCGTGCTACAATTGTACTATGGGAATATCTATTTTGATTTTTTTTTGCAAGAGTAGCCAAAAATAGAAATTACTATGGATGAGCAAATGAAAGCAAACCCATAAAGCATTGACCTCAGTGTCAGCTAGGAAAAATGTAAGCAAATTTGCCTTTTTAAATCACTATTCACGAAGACAGATACAGCTAAAGTTAAGCATCATTGTACCCGTATTGAATTTTAGCATATTCAATTCACATGCTTTTAGTGAATTAAAGTTATAAATTACCCTTTGTTTCCTCAGATCCAATCTAAAACACCAATAAGAAAAATAGTCTCTTCTAAACCTTATTTGTGATCAGGTTTTGCTAAATGTCTGGTGGGGGGGACCAACTTGAAAAATCATCTGCAGCTCTTGTTTTGTATGAAATAAACAGCTTTGACTGTGCATAAGGACGTTAAAGCATCTCTGAGTCATTGCCAAAATATCTTTAAACAATATCAGTGAGATGGTTGTTCCAGAATATTTTCCAAACTTTGTCAATTATATAATTTCTTTTTTTTTAAGTTCTGTCTTTAACCTTCATTCTATTTCTGTTTCTGTTAGATATTGCTTCCATAATGAGCAAAAGATGGTTTTTAAGATCCAGTGAAGAGAAATGTCAATTATTAACTGATAACTTCATGCCAAATAACAAACTTCTAAGACTATGCAGGATTAAACAGACAGTGGACAACGGAAGAGCTTAGATTGTGAACGCAAGTATCCTCAAGCTTACACAACTTTGGAAATTTTGTCAGCACAATGATCTTTTATAATGTACAGTACACTCTATTAGATTCTGGATTTGCAAAATATCCTTTGCAATCTGTTTTGGTCAGTTTGTGATGGATAATTAGTTTATTTCTTTTCTTAACACAAAATCCCTTATTTTGGACTTGTGAAGATGAAAAACCCATGCTAGAACACGTTAGGTGTCGTAATACTATTTAATAAACGTGTGATTGAGTAGGGGGATTTTTCTCATTTGGGCATCACTGCACACGGAATCTGCCAGATTGTGCAGATGATATTTACTGAACTAAAGGCCTGAGTAATGGGAGATAGCCCTAAATATGCACTTCCTCTACCAATTACCAAATTAAATTTGATTCTTAGCCATTGGAATGGATTATAGCTGGAACCGAAGTCGTTTATATGCACTGTGAATTCAAGTCAACTTCTTTCAATTTGGTATTTGTGCACTATTTTTTAATGGTTTAACTATCAATGGAAAAGGAGGAATTGAATGAGCCCATAGACCATGAACTGTTCTTGCTATACCAAATATTTCAAGGCTGGTATGTATGGTTCACACTTAGAATACATACCAAATTTCCTAATCAGTAAGCGCATCATTCTCTTGAATGTACTGATCTAAAAGCATAGTTAGTTATTTGTGATAGTAAAATCATGAACTAAAACAAAAGAATTGTGCCTGGCATATTCTCAACAACAACCTCTCCTCTCTCATATCCAATGAAACTACACATAGACAGTTTCAAGGAACCATGTATTTACCAGAAGTCAGCAAACACTTTTACTCAAAATAGTCACATATTTGGAGGCCTAAAACGATTAATATTTTCTTGACAATACTAAGCTAAAATCCCCAAATATATTCTTAGGAACGGTCTCACTCAAATTTTCTGTTGGTAAAATACATAATAAAATTAAGTTGTCACAGTTGAAGAGATTTTTATTTGTGAAATTTCCTACAATGTGCAAGCTTTTAATAATTCTTACATCAATAGGCAAAGTCAACTTCATACAATGAAAAGTTTGGTAATTTCCAGGGTTTTTCTGCTGGAGTAATTAAGATATTCCTTGCTTTTCTCTGGTCAAATTTCTAAATAGAGAAATTGAAAATATCAGTTGGCCTGAAAGACAGAAAGGCCTCCTTTGGTGATAATCACATTATCCTGAAATGAAGCAATCATGGACCTTCGAAAAGTCATCTTATGCAGCTGCCTCATTATCATCCATTGCTTCTTTCTCTACAGAACAGGATTGGATTGGATATCAGAAAGCTGAATTGAGTTTCCTTCTCCATTCTTTATTCCTTATTTGATATATCCTTATGCATTTTTATCTTCAAAAGAGTTTACAAATGCATTAAGAAGAACGGATTGAAAAAGTTAAAGCAAAAAATATGTAACAGAATGATATAAATTTCGATCTACTACATATCTAATTTACATATATATATATATAAACTTATTATCATCATCAACATGATCATTACCTCAGCCCTGGCCCATTTTATCATCATCCAATGTGTCTTTCCACCTCAGATTTTATCCCTTTAAATAATGTTGCCATTATAGCAGGAATCCAGTTTTGCAAACCATTACGTTTGTGTGGCTACAGCATATATATAACTATCTTGTATATGGACCTCAATGTCTCCCAGTAAACTTCCAAATTGTATTTATCTTCCACCACATTTAATCTTTCCTTTCTTGTATCTCAACAAGGTATCATGCATGCTGCAATCCCTTCTTTAAGAATCTATTTGAGTCAACTCCTTTACAAGAGAATTTAAAATCTGCACCCTTTGGGAAATCTTTCCAATTAATAGAGATTTGTTATGCCATTTGCATCATCCTGTGCCACCTAATCAAACCTAAGCCCTGTGTACAAACAACTATAGCAGTGCAGCTTATGAATCCAATATTATTTACGTTCCTTCTAACTCAGTTTGTTATTTGATGTGTATCATATTTATGCTTGCAATTTTGCTAAGTCTTAAAGGCTAAAGAACTAAGACTAACCATGCTTTGGGAACTTGTCACATTACAGTGGAGATGTGCTTTTGCAGTAGACGTTGTTTAGTTTTCTGAAAATTATTTGATGCATTCATTGAAATAAAATCAGATAGGAAACATATATTGATGCTTTTTGGGGGCTGACTCTTTAAATTAAAAAAAATAATAAGTTGATATCAGAAACTGATCATTTAAGCGATATGTTACCAAGGTAAAAATATATAAAAAACTAGTCAGTCAATTTCAATTTTACTTTTCAATTAACAATTGAAAATAACATATAATGAACTGAAAGCATATGTTCCAGAACACGAAATAAAACCCCAGCTATTCCAGAAAGAAAATGAATTTTTAAAAATCTAGTCAAATACAAATCAAACACAATACCATAATGGAATACATAAATCACTGTTTTATGCAGAAGTCAAAGAATCGAGGCTTTATACTCAGGAAATATATAACTTTTATAGTGAATTATATGTTTGTCATGTGGTTTTTACCAAGGATGATAATCATTACTTTCATTGTTGATCTCAAAGTGATGCTGTTCTCAGTGGCTTACATCGTAATAGATGTTCACATGCCTGCCGATCCCATCCTCAGTGTCTTGCAGAGGGCTGTTTCTTGCTTCTTTTGCTAGGCTTCTGGCCACCTCACCTGTGTCTTGGACTTTCACTGCTCTAAAGGAAAAACGATTAGCAGTTACATTCAGGAAAGGAAAGAAAATGACATTATTTAGCAGAGGTGTTTTTGTCTGTTTTTAACTTTTAAATTTCCAAGTGTTTGTGTCCTCCTTCTGCTGTCTTATGTATGAATTGGGTGACAATCTTTACTAGGTGGTGTGCATATTACTGTGTGTTTATTTATACAACTAAGAGTCTGAAATAAAGGAGCACAGCAAGCATGTGCAGGTTGGAGACATTGCTCAGGTTGAGGGAGGGTGGTTGTAGCAGAGTTTTCTTATGCAAAATTGTGGTTCTGGTATTAACAATGTTTGCTCTTTTCAGGAGAAACCAAAAATTCAGATCTTGCGCACTGTCCAAATTGTTCAACGATGTACAGGCAAAACAAAGAACACACTGAGCTACATTTTATGGATTTCTCCCAGTTTATAATCCCTATTTAAAATGAACAGAAAGTTAATTAATAAATAAATTTTATTAGTAAAAATGAATTAAAAAAATAAAAGTCTGAAACTGGGAATGGGTCTTATATAATTACAATCAACAAGCAATGTAAAAATATATTGTACATAGTAGGCCTAGATAATATTTTTGTTAAATAAATTAAATTAACTACATAATCTTAACATTTTTTTCTTACTTTTTATCATATTGATCTTGTTCTGCACTGACTGAGAAATACAGAGAGATAGAAGTTTTTCAGTTTCATGCTCATAAATGTTGTATGGTTTCCTCAAATACACAATATTCTTCAAAGGTGAAAATTCCAATAAAATATTTTCTATTTGCTCACTTTAATCTACTTTAAAAAACAATACTTATGTATATATGACTTATGCTTTGTGAAAAGTCTAAGTACATATTTTGTCATATGTCTCAGGATTATCTTTAACCAAGAAGAGTAATGTTTTTCTATGGAAACACTGTGGTTGTTTAGTTTCAGCAATAACCACTCTGAAAGAATCTTTTTGCATTATGCTATGCAAAATCTTTCCAAAGTCTCCCTTGATCAAAATATAATGCTGCTTAAATATGTTAGGCAACATGTACTCTACCTATTTGCATTATGTCAAATGAACTGGATCATTCCAATATGGTGTCACATGTGCATGGAACCCTGTAGCATTTTATAACAGGTGTTAGGCAAATGTACTTGACAGAGATACTGACAGTAAGGTCATCTGTAAGCATGAAAACAGAAAATAGCAATATTAGTACATAGTCATTTTGGCACAAAAGAAAGACAATCTATAGGAGGAATGGACTACTAGCCGCCCTCAAAACACACACACACACAAACACACACACACACGCACACACACAGAGACTTACATAGATAGATGTACACACATATTTTAAGACATTTATTTCTCTCTACAACCCTCTTTTTCCCTCCTTCTCCCCTCTTCACTATCTGTCTTTCTTTGTCTTGCTATCTCTCCTTCTCTCTCTCTGAAATATAAAAAGATGAGCTTGGAAGTGTTATTACATGACAAAAAATTCAAAAGAAATGTGGTAAGCATAGTAAAATATTTATTCCTTAATATGGTCAGCATACACATATCTACTAGGAATATTAGAACATTCTACTTTCTATTGTGAATACTGATGTACAGAGTCTCCCTCAGTAGTTATGATTTATTTTATTCTGGATTCTTCACAAGTTCTAACATGGTGTCATTGAACACACTGCATGTTTGATTAATATATGTTCTAAAAGAATCTTAAATTGCAATTCTAAGGCTAGTTGGTCTGTCCAGAAAACACTAATTGATTAAGGATTTCATGATGAATATACTCAAAGAAAATATATTTAGTTGTAGATTTTCAGAGGAAATATCTTTTTTTTTGGTGGGGGGGTGTCAGGGATCAAACTTGGGACCTTGTGTTTGCAAGGCAGATGGTGGAATCACTGAGCTAAACCCCAGGCCCCAGAAGAAATATCTTAATTGTGGAATAATTTGGGGACAGCAAGCATAGAGTATCAGTATATAAATTGTACTGCACTGGTGAAGAATTGAGGGATAAGGAACTAATAAATTTCAGAATTTATGTCTTAAAACTTGCTACTCTGTAAAATTTTAAGTGGTCATAAAATGAAAAGTAATTCTGGATTTTTAAAAAAATATTACATCTATTGAGTACAAATGCATTTTAAACTGTGGTTGCAAAATATAGCAAAATGATTTCATGAAATGATTGCAACTATGTATATGTAAACATCTCTGGATTGTTCCAAATAAACTTCAGAAATGTTTTCCAATTCTCAGTGAGGCAAGCATTTCAATTTTCTGCAATATTAGCAGGGGTAACTAATGATGGCTAATTTTTGCCTGTAGTATTTCCTTCTACTCATTTGTGCACTTTCAGTTTCTCTGGCGGCGGCAGCATTTGTATATTTTCTGGTCAGTAAGCACTCAAGTACAATTGTAAGTGATCAGTTTGCAATTGGCCAACAAGGAGAAAATAAAAAAAAGTATATTTGCACGTATTTATAAATAAATGTCCAATAAAATCTTGAATGCTCTGGGTGCATACAATACTTTCCTGCCTAAATATGTAACTGTATTTTAAAGGGCTAGAGAGCTATAAGAGATACATTTGTTTTTGTTTTGGGTAAGAGGATAAAGCCATGTATTCTGAAGTAGTTTTACTGTATTCTGCAGGGTTTGAGATCCTCAATGTTTATTCCATTCCCCACTTATATTCTTTCATTTTAGTAAAAACTGCTACTTTAACTCACAATAAAATTCAAGATAATGTCTTCTCATTACTTACTTAACAAATCAAATATTTCAAATTATACAAATCAGACATAGAACAGTCTTTCCAAAATCTAACATTACTGTAACAAATTTATCAAGACATAGCAGAGATCATTTTACAGTATAGTCTTAACGATAAAGTGTCTAACATTTAAAACTTATAGAAATTAAATGTTGACTCAGAACATTTAGTAAAATTAAAACTATGCTATATTTTAAATTCAAGGAAATACGATATAGGTGAAATGAATGACACTTTCGTCCTAAATTAAATTATTGCCCAGAAAACTTTGTAGTACCTTGGTAATGCTATAAATGTTTAGCTCTACTGACAGAGTCATATGAAAGGGTAGCTTTAGACAGCACCATTTCAAGGATGCAAATCTCTGCTTCCCCGAGAATGACTGTTATTATACCACATACACTGTGCAGAAAATCTACATTCCCTTTTGTGGAATTGTGACTCAGGATCCTTAAAACTCACAGTGTCCTAAGGTAGTGAGTGATCATGTTATGATCCAGTGAATAAAAGAATGAAGGTGAGAATGAGATATCTTCAGCTCTGGATAATTCACAGATCAGCTTTATCTATGGTGCTTAACATTTTATAAAAAAATGATATTCCATGTCTACGTTTAGACCACATACATGTGTTTGTCACGTCTATTTAAATTTTGTTTGACTGATAAATGGTGGAAATGCATTATTCAGATGAGAGGAACTCTAAACACATAGGGTTTTGGTGAAACTGGAGTGCCAAATTAGCTTTAAAAATATCTTACATTATGGCTTAATTTTATGTTTTCTTTGAAGCCCTATTGTGTTGGCTGCCATTCAATAGGCTACAGAAATCTGATAATGAATACAGGAATATTACAAATGAAGGAAGCTTCCAGCTAAAGGGAAACACAGTGGTTATTTTTACCTAAGCAAGGTATAAATGTCCTCTGCTTCAGCTTCCTGTGCTAGAACCACGCATTCTAATCCAACAATTCTTTCAATGTCTCTGAAAGCTTCTGTCTTAGTATAGTATTCTGGGGACAATAAAAATTATGAAAATGTTAATGTAACAGACAAAATAGCCTCAGAGAGCACAGAATGCCCCAATATTTAGAAACAAGAGTCCTCTCCAGGTAGCAAATTGAGCATAACTTGGCCAACAGAAAGTGCATTTGGAAGAAAATAAGTGTGTCACTTTCTTTTTTATGGAATATGAGTTGTTTTATTCTGTTTTACTTTTATTGTTAATTAAGCTTAATGATACAAGTTAAATACACATGATGATCATATTCATGGCATGGAATTTGTCTGAATATGATACCTGAAACAATTTTTTTCCATATTAAGTTATTTATCGGTACATTTTAGGTATACAGTACATTTACATTCATCATTGGGATCTTGTGCCTTTACATGACAGGTCTTGGTTCTCAGTTTTTCCCCATACCCTTAAAAAGTGAACAATGTTACGAGGAGGCCCTGGAACAAAAAATCAACATCTTCACAGTTCATCAGTAACTGCCCCTTAAGTAATATTCTTTGTGTTGTTAAATTATGGATTCTAAAAGAAAATTGGGGAAACATCACCAATTGATGTTAGAAACATCATAAATTCATAACCCAGAAAATAAATATAAAATGGGTCTCAGTAGAAGGAAAAGCTCTGAAGGTAGAAAAAATATGAGAGAAAATCAGGGGAATAAAATTGAAAAATCATTAATTCTCAAAAAGAAGCAGGTAGCATTATCAGAGTAGAATAATTTTCTAGAGATTATTTGCAAAAGTGTGATTGGAATGCAGGGCAATCACAGATATGCATTACAATAATTCAGACCTGACAGTGTTAGAGATTATATCAATCACTGGTCCCAGAAAGCGTATAAGCAAAGTGTGAGAATACAGAATCCAGGGCCTCAAGATGTTTTGAAAATGGCTGAAATGTCTGTCAGTGGATACAGCTATATATGCTTTTGGGGGTCTTACAGGAAGAGAGCAATGAACTGTAAACCTAACAGCACTCTTACTGACTTCCCTGTCCCTAATCTCATAACACTACTTCCCCTAGATTCCACCCAAAAGATACACATCTCCAGATCTTCAGCTTTGCTGGTTTACAGAAGGTTAAATGTGGTTGCCTTGGATCTGAAAGAGAGGTAGATGTGCAAATCTGTCTTTATAATTTTCTCCTTATTAGGACAAAATACCTGATATCTACAATTTAAAAGGATAGAGATTTATTTTGGTTCAATGTTTTAGTCTATAACCAGATAGCTCCAAGGCAGAAACAGGATGGCAGAGGGGCATGGAGGAAGAAAATGTGCTTTACCCATGGCAGTTAAGAAGCAGAGTACAAAGAGAAGAGCCAGGGACAAGCACACATACTTTGAGATCGTGTCCCCAGTGACCCACAGCCAACCAAGCCCCACCTCCTAACAGCACATTCAACTACGGAACCCATCAGTGAATAGTTCCGCTGATGAGTATTCTCTCCCATAATCCAATCAACTTCCGAACACAAAAGAACTTGTACCTGAAGAGGTTTTTTGGGAACATTAAAAGCATTGCATTCTGCCCCTTGGCTCCAAAGATCCATATCTACCTCATTACACAACATGAATTTAATCCATTTATAAGAGTCACCGAAGTCTTAACATTTTTAACATTATCTTAAAGCCCAATTCCAAAGTCTTCTCTGAGAATTAAGAGAAACTCTTATATGTGAGCTCTCATCAAAAAAAGAAAGAAAGAAAGAAAGAAAGAAAGAAAGAAAGAAAGAAAGAAAGAAAGAAAGAAAGAAAGAAAGAAAGAAAGAAAGAAAGAAAGAAAGAAAGAAAGAAAGAAGAAAGTGAAACACTTCAAACATACAATGGCACACAAGCATCCCCATTCCAAAGGAAAGGAGTAGGAGGATGGAAAGGAATGCCCCACAGCAAGACTGAAACTCAGCAAGGCAAACATTTAGTCCTGTAGCTCCATAGTGACTTCTAAAGAGTATGGTTAATACCACCCCTATGGGCTTGCTGGTTTCAGCCCATGTGGCCTGTCTCTTTGGCTGGCTCCACTTGTAGCCTGCAGCTTTTCTAAACACACTGTCCACATTCCTGGCATTTCCAGCTTTCTAGGGGATTTACTGTACTTTCTACTTCACTCTTACAACTTCAATTATTGCCCTCTTTTAGACAAACTGCCTGCTTCCCAGTTGAAATCTTAATGAAACCCTCCCTGACCTTACAACAACCCCATTCTGTTGATTTCTCTATACGTGTATAGAACTACCCATGAGCTACATACGTGGTAAAATTTTAAATAATTAAATATACACTTGTGCACAACAAAATGCAAAAAAATCAACTAGAGAAATCTGAATAGCATCGATGAAAGTTATCTCCATCAATATCCTTGACATGGCATCTTATTACAGACTTGTAAGATATTTACATTGGTGAAAGCTAGGTCAAAGGTATATAAGCTATTTATGTGTAAGCTTTTGTAACTGAAAATGAAGCTGTAAAAAGAAAAGAAAATGGAGCTGTGGTATCTCCATAAAAGTCTATGGGAAGTCTATCAAGACTTGCCATGTAGAGGTACATGATCCCAACAATGAATGTAACTGTACTGTATCCCTAAAATGTACCAATAAACTCAATAAAATTTAAAAAAAAAGTCTATGGTAGCTGGGTATGGTGGTATACACTTGTAATTTAAAATCTCTGGGAGGCTGAGGCAGAAGGATCTCATCTTTGAGCCCAGCCTGACCTATTTGGTGACTTTGTGTAATTCTGCTTCAAAATGAAAAATAAAAAAAGGCTGGAAGTACAGTTCATGCAAAGGGACTGGGTTTAATACCAGCACTGCAACATCAAGCAACTAAAACATAAAATAAAACCTGATGAGATCTTATTTTCAAGATTAGATTACAAAAATACATGATCTCAATTTCTCTGGTTCTCTGTCTCTCTCTCTTTCTTCTCCCCACTGTTCTTCCTTCTTTTTCTCCTCCTCTTTTTCATTTTCCCACCTCTCTTCCTTTTTCTGTGGAAATCAACCTGGCATATTGTAAACATCCTTTTATTAAGATCTATACATTATTAAACAACTACTGTTGTCTTCAAGCAACAGTCAACAAAAACTTGATTTCCATGCACAGATATGTGAATGGCCTTAGAAACAGAATCTTTAGCATCATTCTGAAAGCCATGTCTGTGGCTGATCTTGAAAGCAGATCCTTCATCAGTTGAGCTTTGATATGTCTGCAGCCCATGACCCTATCTTGAACATAACCTTGAGAGAGTCCCTGAGCCATAGAGGCCCAGAAGAGTTAGACCAGGATCCCTAAACTAAAAACCAAAAA
>NW_022900941.1:26874120-26883918 GCF_012274545.1 Fukomys damarensis | reverse complement strand
AAAAAAAAAAAAAAAAAAAAAAAAAAAAAAAAAAAAAAAACAACAACAACAAAAAAAAACTTTTTAACTTGCTAAGCTTTGGGGGAAATTTGCTTAGCAGTAGCATATAACTTGTATAAAATCATGTAACAGACATCTATATACATTATCTTTAAAACAATCTCCATTCCGCTCTTCAGAGTGATTATAGTGGCATTGTCCCTATTCTCCCTCACCCTAACAAACTTTCCTACAACACCATCAAACCTACATAGCTTCTGAAGGCAAATCTGTCTTTCCTTCAGATTCATTACAGCCATATTCCACCTTGCTCTGAGTCTGTAAAGCTAATGATATGGACAGACATGGATCTTGGTGTTGAACCAATGGGAAACTGTCCTACAAGATTTGAGGCAGGCAAGGAAGTGACAGAAAAGTTAGATTTTTATTTAGTAGCTGTTATGGCTTAGATATAGAATGTATTCCAAAATCCTCATGCATCTGAAAATTGAATAGATCATGAAAGTGCTTATCAGTGGATTTATTCATTGATGAGTTCAGTAGATGAATAATTGTTAGGACATGAGGACTGACTGGAGGTGGGTCTCTGGGGTGTGATCTGTAAGAGTGCATTCTAGTCTTCATCTCTTCCCTTCTGTCCTTCCTTCCTGGGTGCTATGGATTGAAAAAATTTTCTTCTGCCATTCCTCTCTACCATATTTCTGCTTTGGAGCCAGGGGATAACAGACTGATACCATGAGCCAAAATAAGTCACTCCCACTTTAGATGGTGCCTTTCAGGTGTTTTATCCCAGTGATGGGAAAACGACCAAGACAGACTCTGGTACCAAAGAAGTAGGACTGTTGCTATAACTGCACCTCACTTTATGGTTTAGAAACCTCTGAAACTTTTTTATGGAAAGAGTTTAGAAAGATATGGAGATGCTAGCTAGACAATCTCTAAAATTCCGTAAGCCAAATTTCATGGGAGATTCTAGTCAGAGCTCAGAAGACCAGAATGCTGAAAGCAGTTTAGACAGTAAAAGGCCAGGTTCAGAAAGCTTCAGTTGGGAACCCAGACTCATTGGGCAGTTGGACTAGATGCTATGTATGTTGCATCCTGGGAGAAAATTTGTCTCAATTTGCCTTGTCCTCAGTCTTTGTGAGAGACTAAGATTAAAGATGGCAGACCAATTAATCTGACAAAGCAAACTTTGAGATTGCCCAACATTCAGGCTGTGGCATGAGTACTTTTGGTTGATTTTAGTCAGAATTATAGTGAGAATCAGGTGGTTAAAACATTAGCATAACTAGAGGCCACATGGTTTACATCAGGCTGGAGGAAACATGGCTTCAAATTATCTCTGGATTAGCAAGGCCCCACTCTTCATAATTCAATGGATATAAACTTGAAAGGGATTCATTTGAGAAGAGAGCTACTAGGCCCCTGCTCAAAGAGGACTAGCTTGAAAACTGATTTCCCAGGATATGCTGCACAACACTCCGGCACTCAAAGGCTGCTGCAGTCGTGGCCCAAGAGGATCAGGCCTTTGCTCAAGCAGGATGAATGAAACAGCTTCATCAATACAATTGTCTTTCATGCCTCTTTATAATCATATCGCATTCTTTCTCTTCATCCTGTGCTACCATTAACCTCTGGAAGCTACTAATATTTTCTCTATTTCTGTAATGTATCATTTTAAGAATATTACGCACATGAAATCATACAGTATGCGACAATTTTGTATTGATTCTTTTCACTCAGCGTAATTTTCTCGAGATGCATACAAGTTCTTCATTGAGCTGTATTGCTCAGTGGGTGTGTGTCATTGCCTAATCTTTCTACCTGTTGAAAGACATGTGAACTGAAGCTAATTTTTGGCAGTGGTCAACAAAGTTTCTATGAAAATTTACATAGAGGTGGCTTTTTATAATAAGTTCTCATTTCTCTGCAAAAAGTGCTCACCAGTACAATTGCTAGGCATTTGCATGTTTAGTCTTCTAAGTAACATATCACAATTTCTGCAATACTCTTCCTGTTAAACATGAGTTACTGAGCTACTCTACACTCAAACTGACTTTATTATAAACAGGATTATTGAGGTCACTATAGAAAATTCCAAGATATCCCTTCAATGTACTTGGAGTTTATTTGAGTTTCTCTCCATATACAAAATCTTTTATAAAATGGCCTTAAGGAGTGATCAAGCAGGTGCACATTGAATTGAGCTATTGAAATACAAATTGGAAAAATGCTTTGGTGAATCTTTGGTGAAATGCATATTGTGAAAATGCTTTGGTGAGAATTCTAACATTTTTGATTTTGGTATTTGAACTAACTCTGCAGCTTTTTGTCCAGTAGAAGTCCAAAATTGGGTGTATTCAAATATGGAATAGGTCTGTGCCAAGAAAAAGAGATTATGCAAGTAAAATCTCCATAAAGACTTCAAGAGTACAGCAAGATTTAGGAGGAGACAAACTGACTCTCTCCTGTTAAGATGACTTTTTTCCCAGGTCATACCAACTCTTCCTGTCTTCAGTAGCAATTGTAAGGTTACTGTGGCTCTGCCCCTTTCATCTGCACCAGAAACATACTGGGTCCTACCCTTGATAATTCTACAGAAGATTTGAAATGGAAGTTTCACACTTGCCTTTCAGGTGTACTTGTCTGGTCACTTGGTGTTTTAGTTACTTCCCTCATCACTGGGACACAATGCACAAAACTCCCAACTCTAAAGAAGGAAAAGTTTATTTTGGCAAGTAAAAAGAGGTTTCAGTACATGATTGGCTGGCTCCTTGGCAGGGCAGCATGGCAGAGGGACATGGCAGAGAAGTTTCCTCTCACATGGAGTCAGAAGCAGAAAGAAATCAGGGGGAAAGGAAGGAAGATAGACCCTTATAAGCGACATCGCCAGTTGACACACCTCTTCACTTCCCAACATCACATTTAACTCTAAACTCATCAGTGGACTAATTTATGGAGGTTGGGGGATATCTAGATATAAACCATGATACTTGGAGACCCAATGTGTGTAAGCATATATTAACAGTATGGGCTTATTTGGGCTTGATTATAAACAATGATAACTGATAAAAATTGGGTCGAATCACTGTCAATGATAAAATGGGCAGCATAAATATCAATCTAAATGGTGAAAAAAATAATTTCAATGAATAAGAAAGATGTCCTAGCAGTATTAGTGATGTAGCCCAATATCAGAATGAAATTTTTATGTCACATGTTAAAAATCACTTTAAATGCCTAAGTATTTAACATGGCAAGTTAAGAATAATTTTATATACCTACATGTTCAATGTTCTGTTTCATTCTTACTAGAGAAAGTTATTTTTGTCGTCTTTTAATTTCTCTAGATGATTCTTGGACAGGACTTATTTTCACTAATGTCAGTCTCTCTTGATGCTCTTTTTAATCCTCACTCTATTCCTCACTGTGAGGGGCCTGTCCTAAAGTAGCCAAACAGCATATCTCACAGAACAACCCTCCATTCACACCTGACCCTGAACATCTAATTTAAATGCTCATCACATTGCTACTAACCTGCTGCTTGTCCTCAAAGTGGCTATGTTAAATCAGGGCCACAGACATCAGGGTACTATGAAATAGTGAATAGGATGTAACTGAAAAGAAATTAGAGAAGGTAGTCTGGTGAAGTTCTGGAGAGTAGCAAAAATTCAGACAGGTACATCATCTACAATCCAGTCATTCTGGTTTTTACATGCTAGGAATGTCAATATGTGTTTCCTTCTGCTTAAATGCCCTTCCCATGTTCACATGGAAAATTACCACTTCTTATCATGGCCTTAAATATCGTTTTAGCAGAATCATCATCTCTGATCATATGCTGTTCCTTCTGTACCTTTAATGTTGGCCTTAACCCATTAGTTTCCTAACTCCAGCAAGATAAATAACACATTCTATTTTCCACTACTGGATTCCTAAATTTGGCACAGTTCTTGGGACCTATTGTGTATTCAGTACATAAATAAATTTCAAGTGGTTAACGGTGTGAGTAGTTCAATAATAAAAGCCAGATGGCTTTCATATAAAATAGACACAATTTTAGGTAAGGACCTTGTTAGGATCAGTAGATCCAAGAATGAGTGGCAGGAATCCAGCCCCAAAGTATAATATTTAAAAACATGTGTCTAAACTGTAAGAGAGTTGGACTAGACAGAAAGATCATTGTCAGGGGAGAAAGGTACTGCTCCTTTTCTATGACAAATGCTGAGTTCCTAGAATATAAAACATGGACTTAACTTTAAAAGAAAGTCTCCAGCCTAATGATGGGAGCTGCATATTCTGAACAAAATGAAAATGTATTTGATCCTGACACAGACAACATATTTTTCCACTTAAGAACCACGTCTGTTCCAGAATCCAGACTTGTTTGGTGACTGACATTGGGAACATGGTAAGCCAACACCGAGGACTGAAAAGACTGTGTGCAGAGCATCTCTTAAACTTACCGAAACCTCTTCTATTCCTAAGTAATTGTTCCAGTCCTTCTTACTGCACAGAAGGATAACTGAGGTGTAATCTTTTAGAGAAACTTGAAAATTCAACTTTCTTTAATATTCAACTATAAAGAACATTTTGCATATTTTTATTACATCTGCAAAATGTTTTAACTCCATAAGCGTTATATATAGTCTTCAATGAATATATTTTCAATTTAGGACATAAATGTACAGAATACTTTATTTTCCATTTGTCAATATGTCAAACATATGGGTGATAGTGATGCTATATGAATTAAGTTATTTTGTGCAGAAGGGTAGCTTGCTGCTAATTTCAAAAAAGAATGAGAACAAATACTATTTCCTTATCTTTGGCAAGAGTGTTCCCCCTTTATAAGTGGTATAAACCATGCAAGCACTCCATGGAATTGTCACTGACATACTTCCAATAATCTATTTTAACTTCAAAGTTCTCTTCTTAGCATCAACTGCAATATTATATTGATAAACTTAAGTTTGATTTCCTTTTCAAAAATGTCTTAAAAGAACAAAAAGAGGAAGAATTTCCATCCACATGACTAGACCAATAGAGATTAGACAAGAGCTCAGTGAAAACAGTATGATTTTGTAATAAGATAAAATCAGTTCTTGATTGAAGTACACAAGGCACTTTTTAAAATTTTGTTTTGTTTTGTTTTGTTTTTTTGAGACAAGGTCTCACCATGTAGTTGAGACTGACCAGGAACTCACTATGTGGCCCAGGCTGGTCTCGAACTCACAGCGATACTCCTGCCTCAGCCTTCCAAGTGCTGGGACTACAGTCGTGTCCCACCACGCCCAGCCCACAAGGCCCACTCCCGGCCCACCACAATGATTTTGCCAAATCATTTAAAGCCTTGGTAATAGGCACCATTTTTAAGGTAAAGGTTATTAATGAAGTCTATTTTCTCATATTATAAATGATACACTTTGATGAATCCTAAGTGCTAAAAAGTATCTCAATAGGCATCTTCAAAAAAATAAGATAATTTTTCTAGTAGTATGATGATTTGTTTTCAAATTTTTCTATAATTTTCTACCTCTTTGCTAATTTATATTATTTGATACTAGTAAACTACCACAGGATTAATTGCAATAATTTTCTAAATATTAATGAAGCCTTTCTTCAATGTAGTCCCACACTAAACAGCCATCTATTAGTCTTCGTTTTGCTAATCAGTAGAGTACTCATGTCTCGTGAGACCCAGAGTTTTCCCCAAACCAAGCAAAATTTTAAATTTTGAATTATTTTAAGTAACATAAGTTGCATATGACACACATGCAATTATCCTTTAGTGTCTATTGTAATTTATATCTAAAGAATCTAGATGTTTTAAAAAAATTAACCATTACATTCACATTTTCTATTATATCATAAATAAAGAAAAAAATCCAAGTTAAGCCTAAGTTACGCATAGGTCAGTAGCATCACTATTTTAAGTAGATAGATTTCATAAGTGAGTAAATAAAAAGTCCACTCATTCTGGAGAATTATAATAGTGAATGTTTATTTACATTGAATATTGAAAGCAATAATCCCTTCATTACTTGCCAGTCAGAACTTGAATAGAGAATCAAATTGTCAGAAAAGAAAGAACACCTTCTAAAAGGAAATGTTTCGGAGAAATTGTTTATCATAAATATTCTACAGGTTTTACTTTTTGTTCAAATTCAAACTTTACATATCTCTCTGTTTTCTCAAATGCTGACTAAAGAAATTTTTGCAGCGGCCTAACTCCTTGGAACACATTGTAAGTGGGCTAACAACTGCACATATTTACAGGTTTATGCACTTGGGTATCACAATTCTTTTCACTACCAGGTGCCTTTGTGACAGTAGGAAGAAAAGTTTCCTGTCTTCAATTCTGGATTTAGCTGGTGAACAATTCGGCCTTGAGTTTATTCTTCATAAAGTTGCTACTGGCATCACCTTTCTTTGCTTTAGATTTTTTCTCAATTTTTGACTTATTAACTTTTACACTACCATCTTGTAAGATAGTAGAATGCAAATTTTTGATAGTCCTTATCTCTTTCACCTTATAATTCTAAATAGATGGAAATTAAATAAACTTCAAATGGTACTAATTAAATTGTTTTCATTTAGTTTTATTTTTCTTAGTCAAAAACAATTTGAACATATTTTTTCAGCTAAATCTGGAGCCTTAGATCCATTCATTTTATTTGAATTTTCTGCTACTCGATCATTTTCACATCTGCCTATAAGGCTATACCTAATCTAAGTGACAAAAATCCAATGTAAGGAAAGGAAGTGATTAAAAAAAAAGTTTGCAAATTAGAACAAGAGATCTTTTTACCACCTTTAGTTAATGCTAATGCATTTCTTACAATTCAGATCATTAAAATTCTTCACAATGTTTTTGGAAACAACAGTTGTGAGCATACTGTCAGCAATGCAAGCAAACATTCAATGTGAGGTTCTATTTTAATAAAAATCTTGCTATTCTCTTTAGCATATACATGCTACATGAAAGAAATGGGCTTTACTAGAGTTCCTTTTTTCTTTCATTTACAAGGAACGAGATTACCAATGTATGATGGATTTAAATACTCTCCTATTTATTTCACATGGGAATTTGCAGAAAACACAGAATGGGCATTAAAAATAACTAGTGTTTATAGTACCTGGAAAGTTTGCTATAAAATTACAGATTGCAAAGTCAGTTAATTGACAAAGTTATTGTAACACTGAGTTTGTATTTTAGTTTGTAGGAAGAAATCAAAAAAGAACCTGTATATCTGATAGTCATGAGATTCATATCTGTACCTATAACTTAACAGACCTGAATATTAGTCATTTTTTTCCTCCACATGCACTATTTTAAATGCTTAATACAACATGTATCTAAAATTTTGGGAATTGAATGATATCATTAGCAACTGAAATATTACACAGATATTTTATTAGTCACTGTAAGCAAACGGAGCAATTTTGCCTTCATTGTTATATAAATACTACCTAACTACAAACATTTGTTCAATAAATAACTTCAAATAATTGCAGTTAAAGCTAAAATGTAATAAGCAAATATTAATATTTATCTCATAATTCAGAAGATTCTGCTAAATTTTAATTTTAGACAATTATATTTAACCTGAATATATTATTTAATACCTTAAGGAAGACATTCAATAAGTCAGTCACATAAGTTTAAATATCATATGGTATCTCTAATATGAGAATCCCAAATCATAATAAAGAGGAAAATAAAAGGTAATAAGAAATAGATGTTTCACAAATGAAAACAGATCAAAAGGTGGAGAGAAAAGCAACGAAAAAAGAATGTGGAATGTGTTATGTACATGCAACAATTCCCAAGAAATGTAAATGATATGTACTGCAAACATGCACAAATAAATAAAGAATGATAAAGCTTTAAAACAATATCCTTGATATCAACTTGTTTGTTTTCTCTTTGCTTCTTTTTAAAGAACATGTAGTTTAAAAATACATAACAGATTTTTTTGAGTAATGCAGGAAATGGTAGATATTTTTATTTTGAATTTTCACTTCTGTAAACTTTGCCCTCAGCATAAACTAAAACACCCTCAAAGGTGTTATCCAAGTCACTCATGTATACAGGCTTTTAGATCACATCACTGAGGAACCTAAAGAAAGAACATGGGGGGCTGAGAAGAGGTGGGGACTGGGAAGAGAGGTACACATCTTTGTCCCAATGTTCACTAAGTATGCATATCTTTGCACATTCCTCAACCACAAAGCTGGAAGTTGAACCTCATCCTTTGCCCACTTGATTCCAGATGGTGCTATATACTGAAAAGACATGTGCCAAGATCCCAATGATGAGTGTAACTGTACTGTATACCTAAAATGTACCAAGAAACTCAATGAGAGAAAAAAATAAATAAAATGTAAAAAAAGAAAAGATAGGTGCAAAGCACATTTCCATTGTATTGCTATTGCGTTCTTGTCAAAGCCACATTTTATTCATATATTCACAAGTCAGTTTTCTTACTAAACTGTTGTGGATATTACTAAAAAGCATAAACTGGAATTATTCAATTATAAAAGGAAATTTCTATAAAAATGGCAATTGAGGAAGGAAAACAGATATGCACAGATACACCTAGACAACCCAGGCACAGATTCAACTAGACTACCCAGGAGAAGCCAAGGGACCAGGGCAGCTTTCCTAGATCAATGTATTACATCCTAAAAAGATAAATTTGTCTATAAGTGACACTTTCTGTGACAAATAAAGCCCATCTTAAGTTACTTGAAAAAACTAAAAAGATCTGTGGTAATTATTTTAGACAAAAAGATCCAGTCCATGGTTTACATCACTGAAAAGGGTTTTCTTTAGGAAAAATGCCAATAGTAGCAGTAACCATATCTGTTCTCTCTCAGGTGAACACCAATAATTATTTAAAAGCAATAGCCTAGTCATAGTTCTAATCCATGATGGATTACACAGAAACTATTTCTTTGGATAAAATTAGAATTTGGGGTGTGGAGGCAGAGCTAAGAATAAAAAGAACCATATAATATGAAGTTATATAAACCTAGCACCCCAGACAGAATGGCTGACTACGGCATAATTTTCATGCAATAGAATTGCTACTTGCATTCTTTTTTCAAATGCTTTAAATATAGCATATAACTTTTACCAGTAAAATACAGCAAAGCTCAAAACATATGGAAATTCTTCCTTTCGGAAGTTGGTAACCTGAAGAATTAATCGAGCACAATCATTCTCACACAAAAAATTGGATAGAATTTGTTCAACTTCTTGTATGTGAGCTTAGCTCAGAAGCTAAATCTACTCACAAATAAATTTGCATACACTGATATCTCAATAAAGTCTAAGTAGTAAAATGCAGTTGAGTTTGAAGTTGAATTCTATAGGTTACAGAGTTATAAGACAGGGTAATGCTCTTAAGCCACTAATAATCACTATACTAAAATCAAGACTTAGATGTATTTAATATAAATGTTTCTTGAATCTTATTATATTATTTTTGGGGCTATTTGGTCTACTTGGAAAATTCCAATTTGTCACCACTATAGCAAATGGATTGCCACATATCTGTAGTCTACACATATAATATCTGTATTTGGTAGCCATATTTAGGAATTATTTTTATTTTTCTCTAAGCACAGCTTACTTATAAGAGTAATATAAACTGTTTCTTCTAACCTAGCCTTTGGCTTGGTATTGGTCAATTGCTCAGTGTGATTTCAGAATTTTGAATGGCTTGGTATGTTAAATGAATTTTTCAATCTAGATTAGTGACGTAGAGAATGTTATTTCGTTCCAACAGA
>NW_022900941.1:26838321-26873666 GCF_012274545.1 Fukomys damarensis | reverse complement strand
GCCGCCGGTGATCGCAGACAGGCAGGTAGGCAGGCAGCTGAAAAAAACCCCCTCTGGGGTCCTTGGGTCCTTCCTGGGTCTGTTGTCGCGCAGGCCGGGAGCTCCCGCGCAGGCCGCCGGTGATCGCAGACAGTTGTTCAACTTCTTGTATGTGAGCTTAGCTCAGAAGCTAAATCTACTCACAAATAAATTTGCATACACTGATATCTCAATAAAGTCTAAGTAGTAAAATGCAGTTGAGTTTGAAGTTGAATTCTATAGGTTACAGAGTTATAAGACAGGGTAATGCTCTTAAGCCACTAATAATCACTATACTAAAATCAAGACTTAGATGTATTTAATATAAATGTTTCTTGAATCTTATTATATTATTTTTGGGGCTATTTGGTCTACTTGGAAAATTCCAATTTGTCACCACTATAGCAAATGGATTGCCACATATCTGTAGTCTACACATATAATATCTGTATTTGGTAGCCATATTTAGGAATTATTTTTATTTTTCTCTAAGCACAGCTTACTTATAAGAGTAATATAAACTGTTTCTTCTAACCTAGCCTTTGGCTTGGTATTGGTCAATTGCTCAGTGTGATTTCAGAATTTTGAATGGCTTGGTATGTTAAATGAATTTTTCAATCTAGATTAGTGACGTAGAGAATGTTATTTCGTTCCAACAGAGTTTCATTTAAAAGAATACTGACTTAATTTTCATTTTTCTAAGAGTATAATTTATGGGAATATACATTTCATCAATACTACAAATTATTTTTACCTTAACAAATATCTTCTCAATATCTATATAGCATTGTCATGTTGAAGCTTTTACTACCATTATTTGTACTGTTTATAGGAGCAGGGAATACTGGCAAAAACATTTGGCTGCTTGCTATTTCATGGGTAACAAACTCAAATGTCAACAGGGGTGAAGCAGGTAATGTAACAGAAAAACAATAAAAAGTTACAGGACTATGAAAAACTGGACGCAGATTCATCGGGAGATATCAGCTGCTACTCGTTCCTGTCCCCGAGTGTCTAATAAATGTAATATGTCTCCAAGCCAACTTCATCCTGAAGGCTATCAGTCCATACCCTTGTTTAAGCTGTTTGTCAAGCATTAAGTAACATAATCTCTATTAACTGACATGATCTTTACTAAGCTATTTTTTGTTATGAAGTTGAAGTGGAAGACAAATTATTGTTTTCCAGGGTGTTTTCATGAATGCAAAACTTGCATAATCTGTAAGGGTCACACACTTAGAAGAGTCCTCTTTGCTTTTCATTCTGTTGTTACCATCTGAAATCCTTAACTGTTTCTGAGCAAGTGATTCCTACCATTTTGTTTTGCACAGAGTGTCGCAAATCAAGTAGTCTTGATTTGTTCAAGGTAACATTTGAAGCATTTTTCTCCCAAATGAGTTAATATGCTTCTCTGCAGACTTAATTAACTGCTGGGGAGTGTTAGAAATGGAACAGTTAGTATGGCATCAATTTACTCAATTTGACTCCTGTAAATGCAGGGATGTGTAGATGTGAATAAAGGAACCAGCTCCAACCCTTGCTCACTGCTCTCGGAATTTCCAGTCTGCAAAGAAAAGGCAATCTGACCTGATCTCAAAGAGGCCAAGGTAGAAATTCAAGAGGACTCACTTCGAAATTACCTGCTTGATTTATTAAAATAAAGATTTAACAGTTTCCCAATGAAAGACCAAATGCCTTTCTTTCTTTGAAGTATAAAAATGAAAAAGTTTTTTTTAAAATAGTCTAGAATCGATTATTCTGACAAACCTAGTGTCCTCCCTCTTTGTATTTGTATGTGAGATAAAATATCATTTCAATTTTTCATCAGAACTGGCCAACACAAATGCTTCATGTTCAGTATCTGGTCTTAGAGTCATCTCTCTTCAGTTTTGTGTAAAGTACCCACAGACTTCTCCAGTATTCACTAAAAAGCCATCTAATGATTTTGTGGATCCCTAGATACCTGTAACCCACCTATTTCTAGCTCACAGGAAAAAGTATGAGCATTTAACTTTAAATCTCGGGAGCCGAAGTTGTAGCTGGATTCATTTATTTTTCCTACCCGTCAGTGTTTTAGATTTATATACACTTTCCTGTTGTACTTGGTGCCGGCTCCGCTGTTGTGCAGGTATGACTAAGTGCTGTCTGGTTCTGTGGCATCAGGCGTCATTTGTCTTGGGTTCTGCAGGCTGGCTACATACATGACAGCACACAGTGACAGTAATTTGCACTGATCTGCCCCCACTGCTAGCCCTGCTGCCACAAATAGCAATTGATTATTATGCTGCCGTGTTATTGACTGTCACTATGAACACAAGCTTTATTTCATTTTTAAAGTAACACGCAGCAGATTTTTTAGTATAAAAGCAAAACAGGGAAATATTCATTTCTAAGAAATATTTGCAGTCACAATTGTAACTTTAAATTCTGGTCATAAAACATTTACTTTGCCTTAAATCATCACGAACAAAAACTTTATTGTGGTATTTATTCTGTTGCAATGTAAATAAATGACTTCCAAAAGCCATAAGAAAATCAGTATAAAAGTGAGATATTTTTCCTCGTTTCAATTTCAAGAGAGATGTGCATAAAAAATGAGGAGATACTTTTCCTTCCCTATTGCTTTTCTTTCTCCCTTTCTTAAATGCTTTCCCTGTGTAAAAAAAAAGAAGAATCCTATTTCATACACATATACTTTGACCGGCTAACTTGTTAAATTATCAGTTACTTTAGAACTGTATAAGCATATCTCTTTCACACTCACTGTCTACTAAACAGGCCAAGAAGGCTTCTTGTGTTTAGAACCGTAACTGTGTACATTTGTGGAGTTCATGAGTATTAAAGTTACACTGCTGATGGATAGATCTTAATTAATACATGTGTGCCTTTCTAAACTGCGAATTTGACTTTCCAAGACTTTGTGGCATAACAGTACCAGGTAGCAAATTCATTTATTTTCTTCTGTGATGCCGTCAGGACTCCAAGATGCTTGGTTATCCCAGAAAGTCTATTGTCCTTGTCTCAAACTAGACATATAAAAAACAGAGTTTAGGAAACAAAGATAAAAACAGACTAGATAAAACATTAAAGACCCTAAATACTTAGTCTTCTGAGTAGCTGTTGGCCCTCCTAAGAAGGCACTGGGAAAATAGAGCTCAGGATAGAACGGAACACTGAGCACTTCAACATTATTACTGAGTAGAGGAACTAGTGGTGAGTTCTAATATTTGAGGACAATAGAAGAGATGTCACAATACCATCTTAACATTTAATTTGGTCTTGTTCACTAACTTTTTCATAGAATGTTATTGTATTAAAAAAATAAAGACTTTTTCATCTGATCAAGGTAATATTAAAAATATTAAATTCACTCTATTTGCTGGCTTGAAGTACACTGGCAAAAGTATAATTTTTCTAGCTATGGGTAGAAAGTAATTTTTTCTTACCCTTTGATACCACCTGGCATCTGAACATCTGTCAAATACAAATTTTTAAAGCATATCATTGCTATAATTGTCACTATCCATAGATAAATAATTTAACTTTGTATTAACAAAAAAGGAAAAGTTGTAGAGGAATTATAAAACAGAAGCAGAGAAGTCTAGTCCTAGGCTTTGTTTGAGATTCGAGATAGCCTATGTTGGGAAGTATAAAACTATTAACCACCATTACCAAGTGGTCCCTCTTTCTCCATCTTGCTCTGAAGAGTGAACAAAAGCCTGAGGTTTCGATTCAATATCAATATGACCAACTTGCTTTTAAAGGAAAATATTATCAGAAATACAGTATGCAATATTTTTAACAGCCCGAAGCTCTTCACCTTGGGTAGCAATGTGACTATAACATGATATAATTTAAAAGTTTAAGAAAGTAGAGCCTTTCTGTGGAACTGTATTAAGGGGGTGTCTGGCAATTAGTATTTTTTTTCTTTTTTTCCTACTACCAGGAGTAGGGTGCTGCTAAACCACTCACTCATGTGTAATGGTTTAGCAATCACACCCCCTTAATCCCAGCATCACACATTCCAGATTCAGCTACCTCTGACCAAATGAGGCTTTGGGGGGACATCCAGACCCAAACCATAACATTGTTACTAATTGTACAGGACATTTTTATTTGTTAATAATAGCAGAAACATTGGTAGATGCGGTATGGGGTCAATAAACCAAGTGGATTTGTCTTTGGGTACACAAAGGTATGTATTGCTTTTAAAATTCAAATTTGAATCAGTCAGATTTTTTCTTTTGGTCAAAGATGACAGAAAAAATGATGTATCTTTGAATGAAAACTAAAAAAAACTACACTAAACGGTGCCCCAAACCTTTTTATAAGTAGAGAGTGAAATTCATAAGAGAATAAGAAAAATTGTGGCGAATTTTGAGTATGCTAAAGCTGTCAAATATTATTAAGAGTGATTTCCATCAACTATTTTATAAGTAAGAACTATAGTATCAATGGTCTAATGAGGTATATATATATATATCTTCTATAAAGAAAATGACAGGTAATATTCGTTTCACAGTTATGACATATTTAATATTTTTAATGTTAAACCACTATGTGTTTATCAATTATACTTATTTCTCTGCCTTTCTCAGACTCTCTGTAATGTATTTCCATCAAATAGTCATTTGCTTTTTTATGGTAATAAACCCTCCACATTCCTTCCTTTCATCTTTATATCTTCTATAAAGAAAATGACAGGTAATATTCGTTTCACAGTTATGACATATTTAATATTTTTAATGTTAAACCACTATGTGTTTATCAATTATACTTATTTCTCTGCCTTTCTCAGACTCTCTGTAATGTATTTCCATCAAATAGTCATTTGCTTTTTTATGGTAATAAACCCTCCACATTCCTTCCTTTCATCTTTATCCTTGTATGCTATTTGTTGTTCAGCTAAATCCCTATTATAGAGTCCTATGAGTTCCAAGGGTCTGATGAATAATTGGAAATGTTTTATCCTTGAGCTTCAAAAAAGTGCTACAAATAATTGTAAGCAAACATCTTCTGTAGTGTCCCATATCAATCCAATCCTGCGTTATGCTATTTGTACTTTAGATACAGAAGGAAACAGCAAGATCATGGGTAGCAGCTCTTGCAGAATAAAGGGGACAGATGTTTTGGTTTCCATTGCTTTTTCTTCTGTCTTCTCTGTTCTTTCTGGCAGCCTGAGCTACTCACTACAATACGTTCCAAAGTTAGTCAAGCTTGTAATTTCACAAGGTACAGTTAATTATTGATCAATCAAAATGAACTTCATAATCCTTTTGGCAACTCGTGCCATACTTGAACTTCTCTCTTGCCTATAAAATAGCTTAATAGTCTGCAGTATAATGAACAAGAAGGATATGAACTAATATTCAAAGAGCAGACAAATCCTACCTTTTCTGTTAGTGCCAAGTTGGGATTATTCTTTGCAATGTATTATATATTCATATTTTTCAGCTCATCAGTGGAACATAAAAGGCTTTTCGCAAACCCATCCAAATTCCAGATGCAGAACTTTCATACTTTCTCCAAGAACTTTTATTCTATGTACAGTATTTAATATTTGAAAAAAAAATGTGTGTGCATATATATATCTATCTATATATATAGATATATATAGATAGATATATATAGATATATTTTGTACCAGGGATTCAACTCAGGTCCTTGCACTTGTGGGGCAGGTGGTGGAACCATTGAAAAATATTAATTACTTCTACATAAACCAATTTCATCAGATAAGAAAGTAGTTGTCATATGCCCCACAGTTGTGTTTTTGGTACAGTTGTGTACTAGTTTGGCTATACAAGAGATAAAGAAGATTGTATGTCAAGGTCTAATATCTTCTCCTAGTGAAAATAGGCAAGGGGAGTAAAGGTCACCAAACCCTTGGATCTTACATATGATGTGTATTCAGAAAGATGTTATCATTGATTATTAGCAACCCATTCAATGACAAATTATTGTGAATCTACTATGAATCTTACACTTGATCTGAGGGACATGAAATGTAGAAGAAAACTGGCATATTAAATGGTAGAAACTAAGTTTTGTTATTGCATAGTGGACAGAGTTTTCATTTGAGAGATTTAGGGAGAAGAGAAACTGAGGGAGAAAAGTTAATTATTGTTGCATGAGTAACCAAGATCACTCAGGCAGCTATTCAAATTGTATCTTCCTCTAACAAAAAAAAAATTCTATAATATAGGTAACTACTAAGTGATGAACACCCTTTGTGTTTGAGATGCTGTGCTTGCTACCACACAGTGATGATTTCTGCAGGATTAACACATAAACTCTATGGGTTCCTTTAGTTTCCCAAATTGGTTTCCACCTGAGTGAGATCAATTTGTATGGTGGGCAGGCTTCCACTGCTCTTCATAACTTGTCACATGTTTGAGGATGGCAGGGAAGATCAACATTGAGCCACCATGACTCTCACTGATGGCCTTGCTTAGAGTTGCATTTTGGATGCTACACTAAGTAGCACTAGCTTCCCTGTGACTCAGTCTTTGTCCAGTTTAAAAGATCTCAGTATAGCTCCATGACCAGAAAACTTCTAATATATCTGAACCATGGGTTCTTGATCAGTCTCCTGAGAAGAGACACGTTTTTCTCTCTTGGGCATTAATGTAGCTTTACCTCTTCTTGGATGTCTGACTGTCAGCATCAGTGGGCTACTTTCCATCATATTCACAGTGGTGTCTGTTGCTAGAGAAGAAACTAGATTACAGGATAAATGATCAACCAGAAGCTGATCTTCTAAGAAGCTGAATAGCTCCACCTCCCCAGGCTCTAATTCTATATATGTAGTTTGTATTTTTATTTTTTTCTTATGGAGATACTCAATAATAGTGTGAGTTTAGGCGTTGCAAAATCAGAATCTGTCCCTGCTTCCAACACCAAGATATTAGAATTTTCATCTTTAACCACACTACTCTTGGGCCAAGCTCCTGTCGTCAGCCCTGTCACTTTTCTATGTGCCACCTCCATCTCATTTACTTTCTGATTTTCTTTGTCAGTGATTGATTGTTATCACTTGTAGGATCTGATCAACAAGTACACAGACTTGTACAAACATGCTGGTGTACATGCACATATCACTCCTTATACAATCTTGATTTATAGTGTGGACTGTGTCAATATACAGAGAAAACATTCTCAAGAAAAAAATCACCACCGGCATAGGAATAATTCAATTTAGACAAACTTTTTTTTCTATCAGGTAAGTATTTTTGAAGACAGATTATTTTTTATGTTCCTAAATTAAAGACCCATTTGGACAAATACCTTTAAAGAAAATTAATGACTGATATTGCTGGTAAATTGTAGATATTAAATAGAAAATTCCTACATTCACATTTCAAACCTTTTGAATTCCAAGCAATACTCTTGTTCCTTTTGTATGAAAAAGGTTAGTAGCAAAAGATGTAGCCAAAGAGACACTTACCTGAGAACAATAGGCATCAAAAACAATTGTTTTTGTTTTGTTTTGTTTTGCTTTGCTTTTAGAAACTTGGAAAGTAAAGAATAAAATTTGTCAGAAAAAAGCTTTATCAAAATGGACCACAAGCATAGCTCAGATAAGGATAAAAGTGAGAAGAGAAACCCCAGTGTTTGTAGTAGAGACCCCCACGGAACACTTCAGGGACAAGTTTCCATAGAGTCGGGCACTGAGCACTTCTTACACAGTCACCGAAGCAGCACCACGGTAATGGCTTAGGCCATGGGCTACATGAAAGTGTGCTCAGTATGTATACTTAATGCTTCATAGGAAAATATTGGCTCCCCCACTGGAGATATTCATTCTCTCTTACGAATTTAGGGATAAATATTTCCCTGAAGGATTTACATATTGAAGGATATAAAAGGCAAACAAAAACTATGACTGTTTAGCCAGCTTGGACCAATTAAAATTTTAATAGAACAATCAAAATTGTTAAAGCTATTTCAATAGACTATAGATCTCACCTGTCCCCAAATCTCCACTAAAATTGGTCTCCAAGTACCATTGAGAGTATGCATGATATAGAAATCCATTTTCAGTCAATACCACCTGGTAAGGTGCAAAAACCTTGAGCTACAAAACCAGGGGGCCGAGGATTTAGCTGAACAGTTTGGTGGCCTGCCTCACAAGCACAAGGACCCGAGTTCGATCCCCAGTACCACAAAAAACAAAACCAGACACACCAGCCTATGACTCCTGAGTTGACTAAATTCTGAGCTTAAGTCTCTTCATCTACAACTGTCTTCCAAGAATTGCTATGATAATGAATAAAAATTTTACACTTAGCTGGGGATGTAGCTGTGTGGTAGACCACTTCCCTAGCATCCATAGGCCTTTAGATCAATTCCCAGCACCTAAATACATAAATAAATATATAAGCTTGATACTTAATACACATATAGTAGATTATAGTTAATTTTATTGCATTTAAAACAGGGAAATATTTGCTTTAAACAGACACAATTTTCTTGACTAGTGTTCACTGATACTCAATGTAAAAAGATTAAATAAATATTTTGAGAAATTTTATTATGAACCAATTTATAGATAGTATTTTAACTTGTTAAATGTAGAAAAAGTCTATAGCCACATAAAATGAGGACTCTGTAATAATCTATTGGGAGCATAGTAAAGTACATTTTAAATATAACTATGTACATGAATAAAATTAAACAAAATGCAGTAGACACAGTATGTAGAAATATCTATTTTCTCCTTCTTTAAGAGGATAATAGACAGATTTCCCATCCCTAAGACAAAAAACCCAACAACCACAATTTAAAGAAGAGGTTTAATATGGTGCACAATTTCAAATGATTCAGTTCATGATTTGCTGAACTAGGAGGAGAAGCATCATAGCAGAATGGTATTGTAGAGTCAATCTTCATGGTGGACTGAAGGCACAACAGGGGAATAGAAACAGAGAAGAAAGCGGTCATGAAGCAGATCTAGACCCTGGGGTCACACTTTCATCACCCCCGCAGACACATCCAAATGTGTGCTTTACTAACGTGTTAGGCATTTCTTAGTTCAATAAAAATGCATGCATCAAGATTAATGGTCACTATTCACTCCTTGTCAATTTTGTATCCAATTATTTTTCTTTAAACCTTAATTGATCTCAAATAGAAAGAATAATAAGTTAATAATTCCACTTCTCATGAATTAACTATTTTGTATAACCAAAATATCAATAGTCCTTCCTCAAATTTTCAAAAGTTCCTCTTTTACTTATAGTACTGGCTATCAAATCCAGGGCCTCATACATGATGGGAAAGCATTCTACCGTGACAGCACACCCTCAGCCCCCGGAGAGAGATTTTTTAAACAGACGATCTTATGGTGTCCCTAAGGAATGTGCAATAACACAATGTACAGATCTATAATTGCAGCAAATTAAATTTCCTAGTATTGAGAACCTTATAGAGAAATGTACATAGAAATGACACTCAGTCATTTTAGATTTAGAAATAGAATGCAAAGGATATGCAGAAAACACAATTAATGTTGGAGAACAGGCTATAAGTTTTCAGAGAAACTGACATCTTCACCAAATTCTCCAACATAAGGCTTGTTCAATTGATATTGAAAATGTCTTCTAAAGCAAGGAATAATGATTTTTTTTTCTGTAAAGTGCAAGATAGCAAATGTTTTGTGTTTTTCAGCCCCATGGTTCCTGTCTCACTATATCTCTTTCATTTAATGACAAAGTAACAATAGACAATAAATAAATGGGTGTGGCTATGTTCCAATAAAACTTTATTCACACATCAGTCAGCAGGATTTGGCTCATGGCCCTCATTCTGCCAAGTACTTTTCTGTAGTAATATAGGATGAAAGGAAGAGCACTGTTAAGGCTTAAAGAACCTGCTAGGGAAGGTGATGAAGTTATGAGAAGTGGGCAGTGTTGCCATGAAGGGAAAAGTGATAGTAAAGAGTGGATTTCAAGTTCTTAACCATTTTCTGCACAACATTATGGCAAAAAGCTTTCATCTTAGGAAATGGCATTAGATAATTTATTTTACTGGGAATTTGTGTTTTACATGATAGAATATATTGTTTCCGAAACTGAGAGTTTGATACTTAGGATATCCTGACTTTATTGAAATTGCATCTTTTTCCAGGAGTTTCAGTGCTACGCTGACTAGCAACTGACACCCTCACCCCTAAAAATCTCAGGTTTCAGAGAAAAGAAATAAAATTTTATCCCAGCTACTTTCCCAGATATCATTAAAATACTACCACAAACACATGAACTTAGTATAAAGAGACACATTTGTGTTTAATGCTACTTAGTTTGTGTTATTTAAACCTGGAGTCTGAGCCCTGTGGATTCCTGGTAAAACAACTTTGGCAAATAGAAAAATAAACTTTGCCTCAGTGGAAGATTACTCAGGGAGACCCAGTGGAGGTTTCACAGCAGTAAAATCCATGCAAAATGAATTTGGACAAAAATAGTCTGTCTAAGATATCAATTTGCCCAAATAATATATTTATAGACTATTATTACATCTAGGGAAAAAAACCCAGTAGATTGGAACTGTAAAATTTCACTGATAATAATGATCCATTCTCAAATGTCAACCAACATTAAAAGGGAGAATTTGACACTTTTAAATAAAAAATGATGAGCAAATTACATAAGAAATCTATGGAGACTCCTTCAGGTTTTTTTTTCCTCATACTATCCTGCTCTAAAACATGCAATAACCCTTTTTCAATTGGAGTGGTTTAATCTATGTGTATAAGGGGACTTAGATGCAATGCCTTCCCTCTTTCTTGGAGAGCTGCATGCAAAGCTTTTTCAGATATTGATTGCGAAAGTGATATCACACCAGAAGTTACATTGATATGGTGTTGAGTAAAAGAAAATGGCCAAGAATCCTTACAGTCTAATCAAAGCTCTGTCCAAGCCCCACACTCTGATGAAATTCAATCAATAGACGCTATTAAATGACACATACTGAGTCATCAATATTAAATACACTCCATTTCCTGTATAAGAGCTGGGTAACACAATGTAGACATGATAAAACTTGAACCCACAGGTTTATTTACAGAGTCTGAGGTGTATTTATACCAGAATATGAGTGCTTGACTTAGTCCTAGTTTCTCTGACAAGTGAAGGTACCTATGCATTTACCTTTCACATCATGTTGAACAGACTTTGAAGGCACCATATATTGAGACTTCACTGCACACCAGTCAATATGCTAATTGCTTTACAATTATTATCTCATCTACAGATATTATCTCATTATGTGTTTTAAAGCTGAGGAAACTAAGTTATGTTCAATAATATGAAAGGGGGGCATTCTAAGAAAGTAAGCAAAGGTATTTTGAGACAGAGCTTAGCCTACTAGATTCAATGTCTCTGGATTTTAGCTAAGACAAATGTTAATGGTTTAGTAACAGAAACAACTACAACTACAACAGCAACAACAACAAAAACTATGCCAGTAATTTAATTAAGCTTTAGAAAATAAATGCAATGTGCACATTCTCCATGTTTTTAGATATTATAGAAGACATATAATGGATATCATGTGCCCGTTATGATTTTAAAAGCCTTTTAGATGTTGAGGTGCTTAATACTCAGAACAACTCATCCAGGTAGGTTACCTGGTATGATTATATTATCCTCATTTGGTAGATGAATAACAAAGTGAGAAGTAAGTAATTTTCATAAAATCAGACAGCTGTGTACAGGAGTGGAGCCTTCATTTGAACCCAAGCATCTGGCTGTAGAGTACTCACTACAGACTGCTGTCCCTTTCTGTGTAACCTGTAGTTCTTAGAGGGAGGTTATATAAAGAAATTAGACATTTTAAATGTTTGTAGTAAGTTCAACAGAAGCTTTGTATGCTGTTGAAAATGTATTGTAGGAATAAAAACATTTGCCCTGAGGCTATTCACTTCTAAATTTACTTCTGAAGAAAGGACAAGAACAGATACAGTCACAAACTTGATTCACAGGAATTCCTAATTAGGTGGCAGGCAATTATGAATTTTGACAATAACTTGCCACTACTCTTGACACTCTGGGCACATGAGTGAATGTCAAGAAATTCTTTGCCAGAATTCAGTGTATCAAGTAGTATAATTCCAATTAGGGGAATGCATTCAGAAAAAAATTATTTGCTGATCATTCCTAGAATCATATATTTTCTATGATTTTCAGAGCAAGAACAAAAATAACAAAATTTCCACTGTTTATCTTAATATCTTAATTATAATAATTGTTAATTAAAGTTCTTTTCTGCTTTTGCTTAAGCTATCAGCCTCACCTATGTCATCCTTACTATTTTTATCTGCCCCTGTTTTTATTTCTTTTCCTCCCAATAGGTAATCTCACCAATTTCCCTTGTCTACTTGCGCAAAATAACAAATGTCAAAGTTGGAAACTGGTAATTTGGCAGCTTTAGACAATCGCCTCTTAACCACATTTACTGCACCTTTGAAGCACTGGAAGTTCAAAGGCTTCGGGACAACTATTGCTTTGCCTGTTACTATGAGTCACTTGAAGTAATTGGTCTTGTCTGATGTATGTTTTGAACTAAGGAAGTAGAGCTTTACTACCACAATCAGATACAGGTTTTCAGCTGAGGAAGTGAAGTTTTCCTTGCAGATGTAGATGCATGCCTGATAAGGCAGAAAACAGACAGATGTGCCTCTATGCACCAGGGAAGAGGTGTGGAGAAAGAACAAATAAAACAGTTGAGAAAATTCCACGAAGTTACAGTGAAGTGCTTTTGGAAACAGTCCCAGTTAGAAATTTCTCACAAGCAACAGACTCATAATTTAAATGCAGGCTTTTAGACTTTAATTTTGATATCAGTTTTTAAGTCCCCCCATTATGGTCCTCAAGTTAAAAGTGTGTGAGTGATTAATACATAAGTCAATTACTTAAAATAAATCATTTTTAAAAAGAATACTAGTACTTCTTTGATAAATGTGGCTCCTGAGATAGTCATTTTTTATTCAATTAGCTTTTTGCTTTGCAATAACGACCATTGTTTCAGAATCTATATCATGAATAACAACAAACAAAAATGTTCAACTCCAGAGAAGACACTAAAAAATGTTATTTCTTGTTACACCTCCTCCAATAAATTTTCTTTATGGATTTCCATGTGCCCATATACATGTAAATAAAAGAATATGACAAAAATAAAATCAAATAATGATATGCACCACAGAACCACATGTATGCATGTGCATACATGCGTGCCCACACACACACACACACACCATTCCTTAGAAGAAATATTGGTTACTTTCTTAAATATATCTAGTGGCACAGTAAGCAATCATTTATTAAATGTGTACAATGGTCAGACATTAAGCTAGCAATCAGAAAACATAGACCCTAAGATATAAAGCTTTTCTCAAAGAATTTATAATTTAGCAAGTAAAAAGACAAAATGGCTCAAGTAAAACTCAACACATCAATGGCACAAGAAAGACCACATTATGTTATCCCCAAGAGTTAACTCTTTCTGTCTGAGTAAAATCAGTGTCTTGGTGTGGACTCTCGAATAAGGAAAAACCTGAAGGCAAGCTACAGAAACCTAAAAGATTATAGTCTATTTCTAAACCACCCACGGATAGTCTGTAGAGGTTTGGAGAGAATGAGTGAAAAGAGTAAAAAGAAAGAGAAAAAAAGGCAAGTTGGCAAGATAAGAAATAGGTTTGTCTAGAAACAGATAGACAATACCATCCTAGACCAGGGAGAGAAGGCAGAGATTTGATGAAGATCCTTAGCCAGGGTAGAGAATTGAGAAGTCAAACTAGCCTAAGTTTTTCTAGGTAGAAGATAGTAAAAATGTTTTTGAAAGCAAAAAGGGAGATGAAGGAATCTTTAGATGACTTCTGTCCCTTCAAGATGTTATTCATGTGGTTTAGGTGCATTCATTATGTCATAATTTGATTAGGGTCTAGCACCTATTCCCAATTAAAAGCTCTTCTATGTGTACCCAGGACAATCAAACTGACTGTCAACTCAGAACAAGGTGAGTAACTGACAACAACAACAAAATAATAAAGATATATGTTCCTTCTGGTGTAAAAGTTTGCAGTTTCCAGTTTTGATGACATGGGATACTTTTAAGCTACTTCCTTGACTCTGAGTTCTGGGATTTCATATATATAAATATATATGTATGGAAAAAAAGACAAAGGTTTAACATACTCTTTTTCACTCTTGCCTTAACAGGAATAAAGTGTTTGAGAAATGGTCTTAGAACAGATAAAGAAAAGAGTTTAAAAAGTATCAGAAAAAATTTATAGCAAAGATTTCCGACTGAAAGAACTAAATACAAAAAGAGTGGAAAATTTTGTTAAGAACAGTTTAAATTTGAGGAGAAAAGGATGTATAGAAAAGTGTACAGTTCACAAGAAATGGAAAAAATGTCAACATAGATAACAGGTCCCATCTTCTGTTCATCTTGTTCATAGCCAAGCTTGGACAGGACGATTATATTAATCCATATATGTTAAAAGGAAAGTCATAAGTGTTCAATCCAGTGATTTTTGACAAATATTTATACCCATGTGTCAAACATATTGGCAATTTCTATTTCCATCATGTCAAGAAGTTTCTTCATGCTTTCTCATGCTAATTCTACAGCCTTTGAGAAAGTCACATTTTTCTATACTTGAACCTTATATAAATCACTTTATACATTACGAACTCCTTTGTGTCTGTGTTTTTTCATTCAGCTGTTCTTTTTATTCCCTGAGTATTCTTTTTCTTTTTAAAAAAATCTTATTGAGTTTTTGCTACTTTTAAAATATACAGTACAGTTGCATTCATCAGTGGGATCTCGTACCCCTACATGACAGATCTCGGTTCTCATTTTTTCCATATACCCCTGCCCTCCCCTCACTACCTCCACTCTTCATATGTACTAAGACTTTGTTTCCATTTTTTCCTTTTCTCACATTGTTTCTCGTCCCTTATTTCCTTTCCCTTACTCTTCCCACTGCCCCGACACCTTTAGCCCTTTTCTTCCTATTTCACGTTATCGGTTATACAGCTCTTCTTATATTCTTTTTCATACTCCGGTAGTCTAATCTTGCATAATGCTGAGTGGTGTGCCACCATGGACATACGTCAGAATTTCTCTGATTTTCCTTGGAGGATGCCTCAGTTTGGGGCTACTGCACATTGCTGCCATCTTTTGGTACACATCTACTTGTGGGCGTATAATTCTTTTCTCTCTTAAATACCTGGACACTGGATTGACTGAGTGTCTTTAACTTTTTAAAAAACAGTCACATGTCTTCAAAAGGAGTTGTGTTATTTTGTGGTCCCACAAGTAATGTACGAAAATTGAAATTGCTCCATAGTCTCAAGAATATTTAGTATTGTCAATCTTTAATTTAGCTCTTCAAAGGACCATGAAACTATTTTTATTTGCCCCTACTGGAAAATTTTCAATATGTTCTTTGGCCTACTCTATCTTTTGGTAAGTGCCTGTTTAATTATTTTGTCTATGTGTATTGACTATATTTATTAATGATATGTAGAAATTCATTTTTATTCCAGAAAGAAGTCCTTTGTCAGATATATGTATTATAATATTTTTTCCAGTCTGAACAGCCTAGATTTTTTACAGTTGTTATAATAGCACAGTATAGCTCATTCTGGATAGTCCATCTCCCTGAATCACTCTGAGTCTCTACAAGCTGAGAAAACCTACTGAAGAAAACTTCACAAGCAAGCACACTTGTTCTTTCATAAGTGTACCCACCTCATCTGAAGCTAGTCCTCTGTCCTTCATGATCTTTCTAGTTTCTCCTTTTCGTTTTCAAGAACTTCTATTAGAACTTTACACTTGTCCTCAATTTAAGGTTCCGTGCTTGCCCCCTTCCTTGTCAGAAAATAACTTTGTTGCTTATTTATTGAAAAAGAGGGTTTCAGTTATGCATGTTCTCCAATCTTTCCCCTCCAATGTTTCACAGTTATTACCTTGCTAACTCACTCCTCTATCTCAAATATTATTTCCTTTCTTTTTCAACAGTAGCTGATACTTCGACTGCAATTGCTATATACTAAAAACGTCCACATGAGAACTGAGACTCGGAGAGTTTGGTAAAATGCCCTTGGTCTCAATATAGAGATAGATTTTGCTGAAGATAGAAGGCAAGATTTTCTAAACTCGCCCCTTTGTACTTGTATTCCTTTATTACATCTTTCTTTAGGAAAATCGTGTTCTTTCATTTTAGATATTCATACCTGCTTTCCTACTGCATTGTGCTCCTATCTTGTGAACACATTCTCATTCTCCTCATATATTTGTACTATATACTCACTGAGATTATTCCTGCTTCCTTTCAAAGACATCACTTCCTCTATTTCTCTTTTTATACTAAAGCATTTAGTTTTTATTTTTTATTTACATTTAGGTTTTAACTTTTGAATACAAAACCAACTACTTGTGACACATGTGTTCCAAGATCAATGTGCAGAACAACAGAAGCATGCCAATTTTGACTTAATAGATTGCCTGCTCAGCTGATTTTTTTTTCTGCATTTCCTATACTGAGCCTACCTTGCTAATACGACCCTACTTTCACCTGGCCTGTAACTGCCTTTTTAGAATATTCTCTTAATCTATTTTTATAGCTCTCTTACTTTTCCTAAATATATGCAGAATGCTTTGGTTATTTTCTTCTCTTTCTTTCTAGTAGCTTTTCCAATACTCACAATCTCACTGAAATTCAAAAACTTCATCAATACAAAAGGAGTTTTTTACCAGCTGTTCCTCAGACAAAGAACTATTATCAAGAATATATAAAAAACTCAAAACAACCAGCCCCCCCAAAATATAAAGACCAGATTCAAAAATGGGCATCTGAAATGAACAGACATTTCTCAGACAAAGAAGTAAAAGCAGCAAGTAAATATATGAAAAAATGTTCTACATAACTGATCATTCAAGAGATGCAGATGAAAACAACACTGAGATTCCACCTCACCCCACAAAGAATGGCTGCTATCAAGAAATCACACAATAACAAATGTTGGAGGAGCTGTGGGGAGAAAGGAACCCTTCTCCATTGTTGGTGGGAGTGCAGACTGGTGCAACCACTATGGAAATCAATATGGAGATACCTCAAAAAGCTTGGACTGGAGGTTCCATTTGACCCAGCCATCCCTCTGCTCGGTATCTTGCCAAAAGAACTAAAACAATCATATCACAGAGAAGTATGTGCACCCATGTTTATAGCAGCACAGTTTGTAATAGCTAAAGCTTGGAAACAGCCCATTTGCCCATCAGTTGGAAACTGGATAAAGAAGATGTGGTTTTTCTATAAAATGGAATATTACTCGGCCATAAACAATGAGAAAATAGATTCATTCATAGGAAAATGGGTACATATTGAAGATATACTCCTAAGTGAATTAAATAAGTCACACATGTGTAAATATTGACTAGTTTCTCTGGTGTGAATAATCTGCAATAATACAGAAGATCCTAATAAGATTACTGACATTGAGAAATGGGAAGAAAGGAGCTAAAGGTGTAGGGAAGGTGGGACAGTTAGGGGAACGGGAAAAAGGGAAAAGAAAAAAAAAGTGAGATAATGAAAAGATGGAAATAAAGTGGTTGTAGATGGGGAGGGGATGAGGGGGTGAAGGGAGGACAGGGACAAGGGGAAAAAATGAGAACCAAGACCTGTCATGTAAAGGTACAACATCCCAACGATGAATGTAACTGTACTGCATCCCTAAAATGTACCAATAAACTCAATTAAAGCTAAAAAAAAAAAAAGAAAAGAAAAGGAGTGTTCAGGGATGAATAAAAAAAGACTTGGCAGAATACCTCTAAGAAAAGCCTAATCCCCGCTTTAATCTGACAACTTCAGATACAGCTTGCATTTGTGGGTTGATTACTATGGTTCTGCACTTTTCCAATGCTACATAAGGTTGAATTCATTTTGTCCCCACAGTAATCCTATAAGTAGATACTACTATTGTCTCAACATGAGATGTGAGAGACCTGAGGCAGAGGGAAGACAAGTAACTCACACAAGGGGGCCTGGCTGGTCTTTGTCAGTGCCAGGATCTGAAATGAAATTTCATGATTCCAGAGCCATTATCCTACCATATAAGCTTCATGATGTTTAAATGAATAAAAAATGTCATTGGCAGGACTATGGCACTAAACAATCTTAAGAAACCTTTCACAAAGACCCAGCAGAACACCTGACAAATGGAAAGGTGATTGCTGTGACTCATCTACTGCCCCAGGGATAAAAGAGGGGCAAAAGCATTTGGAGATGAATATTCATTCTGTAGTATCAAACGTCATAACTTTCACATATTATACCATATAGATGAGAGAAAAGAAATGGCATTTAGACTGTGTCACCGTTTGGTATGAAGGAAGAACAGTAAAACTCACAACCTCCTTCAGCCTCCTCAGAGATTAACATGGAGTTGTAATATGTATTTTCACTCCCTAGAGTACTAAATGGACATAATACCCAAATGGATTTCTTTTTCATGTACATAGAAAACTGTAATTTTTCTGCTGTAATAACAGCTTTCTTTTCTTTTGTATGTGTGTGGGGGGGGCTCGAACTCAGGCCCTTGCACTTGCGAGGCAGGCAGCGGAAACATTGAGCCAAATCCTTGGACCCACAGCTTTCTGCACTTAAAATAAATGTCACATATATAAATGTAGACATGACTTCTAGCAACATCATACTCCCATCAGTTCCCCCGTCCCGGTTATAAAGATCAGAGTAGAAATTAATGCAATGAAGACAAAGAAAATGATACAAAGAATCAAAGAGTACGAGAGCTGGTTCTTTGAAAGGTTAAATAAAATTAAGAAAGTCCTTGCCAAAATTATAAAAAAAGAAACAAAAGACTCAAATCTATGAAATCATCCATGAAAAGAGTGAAATCACAAGAAACCCTGTAGAAATTCAGGAGATCATCAATATCTACTTTGAGAACCTGTATTCAAATAAGATGGAAAACAGAAGAAATGGACAGATTCCTAGAAACCTATGAAATACCAAAACTGAATCAATAAGATATAAAAATTTTAAATAAAAAATATCAATTAATGACAATGAAGATGTAATTAAAAACCTACCAAAAAAGAAAAGTCCAGGCCTTGACAGAATCACTGCTGAATTCTTCAAGAAATTTAGAGAAGATCTTATACCAGTACCTCTCAACCTCTTTAATGAAATTGAAAGAGAAGCAATACCTCCAAATTTATTTCTGGAAACAGGTATTACCCTAATACTAAAACCAGAGTAGGATCCAATCAAAATGAAAAGATCTACAGGTCAATTTTTCTAATGAATGTAGATGCAAAATTCTCAGTAAGATACTGGCAAACAGAATGTGGCAAATCATCAAGAAGGTTATACATCATTACCAAGTACGATTCATACACGGCATACGGGGATGGTTTAACATACAGAAATAAATAAATGTAACACATCCTATTAACAGAGCCAAGGACAAAACCACTAGATCATTTCAATACATGCAGAAAAAGCATTTGACAAAGACCAACACTCATTCATTATAAAAACTACAGAAAATTGGAATAGATGGACTTTATTTCATTCTGAGAAACGCCAACTATGACAAACCAACAGCCAATATAATACTAAATGGACAAAAAAATCAAAGCTTTCACTTTCAAATCAGAAACAACACAAGGATGTTCACTGTCACTACTCTTATTCAATATAGTTCTGGAAACATTTGCCAAAGTAATTACAAAAGAAAGAAATAAGAAAATAAGGAGAGGAAAGGAAGAAATTAAATTATCATTATTTGCTGATGACATAATATTCTACATAGAAGACTAAAAATCCACAAAAAAATTCTAGATTTAATAACTAAATTCTTTACCATATCTGGATACAAAGTCAACACTCAAAAATCAATAACATTCCTATACACAAATAACAAACTCATTGAGAGAGAAATTATAGAAACAACACATTTTAAAATAGCATCCCCCAAAAAAGGAAATACTTGGCAATCAATTGAATGAAGGGAGTAAAAGACTTTTACATTGAAAACTACAGTACTTTGAAAAAGGGAATCAAGGAGGACATCAGAAAATGAAAATATATCACTTGTTCTTTGCTAGAAAAAAGCAATAAAACGGAAATAGCAATACTTTCAAAATTGTTAAAGATACAGTGCTATCCCAGTCAAAATACCAAGAGTATATCTCACAGAAACAGTCACTTGCAAACAATTATAAAATTGGTTTGGAACTAGAAGAGACCTATTATAGCAAAAGCAAAACAACAAAGGCAAGGCCAGAAGCATCACAAAGCCTGACTTAAAATTATGCTACAAAGCAACTGTAATAAAAACAACATGGTACAGGCAAAAAGAGGGTGGGGGAGAGACCTGAGTATCAATGGAACAGATTAGAAGATGCAGAAACAACTGCAAACATACTCAGACACCTTATATTTGATAAAGGAGCCAAACATTTTCACTGGTAGAAAATAAGCAGTGCTGAAAAAAAAAATGGCTTTCCACATGCTGAAGTTTAAAACAAGACAAATATCTTTCAACATGCACTACACTAAAATTGAAATGGATCAAAGATCTAAATATTAAAACAGAAATATTACACATGCTGGAAGATAGAATATGTAGAACTCTTGAAGACATCAGTGTAGGCAAAAACTTTATGAATAAAATCACAGTTGCACAGGAAATATTGCAAAGAATCAACAACTGGGATCTCATTTTGTTAAACAGCTCTTTCACAGCAAAAGAAACCACCAACACAGTGAAGAGACAACCCACACTATGGGAAAAACTTTTGCCAGCTCTTCTTCAGACAAAGGACTAACACCTAGAATAAATAAAGAACCAAAAATAAATAAATAAATAAATAAATAAATAAATAAATAAATAAATAAGATCATTCAAATTTAAAGACCCAATTCAAAACAGGCATCTGAAATGAAAAGACACTCCTCAGATAAAGAAGTAGAAATGACAAATAAATATATGAAAAAAATATTCAACATCACTTGTAACTCAAGAAATGCAAAGTAACACAAAGCTGAGATTCCATCCCACTCCAGAAAGAATGGCTACTATCAACAAACAAACAAACAACAATACAAACTGCTGGTTGGGCTGTGGAGAAAAGAAACTTTTTCTACTGGGGGTGGATTTGTAGACTGTGCAACCATTGTGGAAATCAATGTGGAGATGCCTCAAAACTAGAAATTCCATTCAACCTGGCTATCTCCATCTTGTTATGTTCCTGAAAGAATTAGAAGCATCGTACCACAGAGATATGTAAGCACACATATTTATACCTTATATATAGTTTACATAGAGTTCATAATAGCTAAATCTTGGAGACAATCCAAATGCCTATCAACTGATGAATGGATAAAGATGTATTTATGCACACTGGACTACTACTCTGCCATAGAGAAGGACAAGCTAGAGACATTTGTAACCAACAGGATGTACATTGAGACCATAATATTAAGCAAAATAAATAAGACACACATGTTCAAATATCACATGGTTTCTCTGGTGTGAAAACCAAAGCTGTATTGAAGAACCGAAATGTATAATAGATACTGGAAAATGGGAAGAAAATGTTCAAATTATATGCGGAACAAGGGGAAAAGGAGGGAGAGAAAAGAAGGAACCATAAAAAAGAGAAGAAAAATGGAAATGAAGCTTTTGTAAATAAAGAGGGGTTGAAGGGAGGGGGATGGAATGGGGAAAAAAGAAGAAGGAAGATATATCATATACAAATACAAATTCCCTATGTTTAATGTTGTCATTATTTGTTTCTAAAATGTACCAATAAAATCGTTATTGATTTTTGCCTAGGTGATCTGTCTATTTGTTGTAGTGGTGTATTTAGATCACCCACTATAATTGCATTAGTGCTTATTTGGTTTTTCATGTTTCTTAATATTTCTTTTATATAGTTGGGGGCATTAAAATTTGGTGCTTAAAATCAAAAGATAAAAGGAAAAGTGTTATCCTGTTTCAGAATTATTCCATCTGTGTATTTCTGTATAATTCATTCTTGTCCTATCTCACTTGAAAGAAAACTTCTAAAGAACAAGGATTTTGTGTTATTCAACATTGCATTGACAATATTTAGTGTACAGTCTGGCATGTGTTAGAAATTTTAGTTTACAAAAGGAGGGCAGGGGTAAGGGGAGAAAATGAGAACCAAGACCTGTCATGCAAAGGTACAAGATCCCATGAAGAATGTAACTGTATTATATACTAAAATGTACCAATAAACTCAATGAGAAAAAAAAGCAATTTTAGTCTACAAAAAAAGTTTTTATTAAGAAGCAAAAACTCATATAGTTCATGGACTTTCCCTATAATATAAATTTGCAAACTTATATAAACATCGCTTTTTTGCATATATTTACCTGAAAGAGAATGGACTTTGGAATGATAGACTAGATTTCATATCTACTTCTGCTAATTGCTAACCACATAAAGTTGGGGATTTGTCTCATTTGATAAGTCAAATGATATTTACCTCCCAGTCAGTATCATCATTCAGCACAATAGCTCAGTGTGAGCTGCACAAGCTTTGGCAATACATTTTGCTTCTGTTTTCATTCCTCTCCCACCTCCTGGGGCTTCCTTACACTTCCTTACGAACTCGCAGCCCATCATATCACATCCGCCATATTGGAAAAAACAGCCACAGAAATCAGTCTGCCTACTTTCAAAACTCCAAGCCACACACACTTTAAACCTCAACCTTTCAACACCAAGAAACTTTTCACAGAAAAGAGAAAGAGAGAGAGAGAGAGAGAGAGAGAGAGAGAGAGAGAGAGAGATCAAAGAGGAGAAGCAGAATGCACAGAAGAAGGTGAAGGAGAAAGGGAAAAAGACTGAAGAATAGAATGAGTGCACACATTTACCTTTTGAACAAATAGCAACAGATCACAGCGGTTTTCAGCTGGTACTCACTGAGAATGCACACAGTCTATAGACCCAGTCCCAAGCCTTGCCTACTGCTTTGCACTACTGCCACATAAAAACATTCCTCACAGATTAGCAAGTCTTCTCCAAGTGCCTTGGCCACCATGTCCATTTTATAGGTGTTTGTATGACGGCACAACCGATTGGATCTTGAAAATTCCCATTTAATGGAATAGAGCTTCAGTCTTGGGTAAGGCCCACTTGCCTTCTTTTCTCCCTGGTTCTTCTATAGTCTCATCAGCTTGCTTACAATGGAAGCATCATAAAGTTGCTTATCCTAAAACTTGAGACCCTCCAGTAGAAATCGCCATGGATGCTGAATGGCATGGATGCTAAATATATGGCATCCCAGGTAAAAATAAGGATCCAACCTGCCAAGCTATATTATATAATAAAGGGGGTGATCAAGATATATGGTGAAAGTTTAAATTTTAAAAAATGAATACAGTGAAAGTCACATGACCGTTAATCACTCTCAGAATACTGCCATATATCATTGTTCTGGCAGCTTTCTGAAGCAGTGCCAGAAATCCTCTTTCATGAGCGTCTTCGGGAGATGGGATCAAAAATATCGTGAACACTGCTAATGAATAACTTCTAACAGAAAGACAGGCTTGTAGAAATAAGCTGTGTCCTCCTCTATGATATTCACCATGATCTGAAAGTGTTTGACATCTGGCTCTTCCCCAAAGTCAAAATAACCATGACAGATAAAATTTTTAAGTCAGTTCAGGACATTAGGGCAGCTAGCTTTAGCCCAACTAAAGACACTAAAATTTAAGAAAGAGAACTTCTAGAACTGCTTAGAAAGTGGCAAGAAAATGGTTTAATCCTATCTGAAGCAAGAAGCAAAGAGAATTATATATTTTGAGGGGTTAATTATACTGTCTTTTATTATATTGCTTTTGAAATAATAAACATTTTCCATAATTTTCTTATCCCACCTTGAATTTTCTCTTTATATGCACTTAAACTGACCACCTACTCTTCCAATTTAGCTTCAAAAATGAATAACAGTGTTAATCAGCTGAAATATCTCAAAATGTCTTTTGAGTGACAGCTTTTAACCAGGGGATTTCTTCAGAATAGTCTTGTGAGTGCAAATCAGATTCCATGAGGTATTCACCTAAATCCTGATAATTCACAAATGTCCATGCGTCTTTAAGCTTAGAATCCATGCAAATACCAGAAGCTACAGTGCAGCTTGGTGGAATAGATTGAACAAATAGAGATTTGTCATTTCAAAGATAGGTGTAATTAGGGGGCACCGTCTTTATCTAGCAGACTTATCAGCAAATGTTCTTCCTGTGGTCCTTCTGAAGATCCCTTTGTATGACCCACCATGAACATCTAATTCCTCTGCTTCTTTTCTTTTGGGACTTTATCTGACTACATGACTCCAACATCACCTCCTTTTGTCTCCACCTAAGTTTGACCTTAAAGTGATTGGCCATGCTATATTTTTAGAAATGGCATTACTCTAAAATCAAAGAACAAGGAGATAATTTTCTCCATTTTACTGAAAACTTAAACAATCCATTATCATTTTTCTTTCTAACATGGATTAGTCTTTTAATACTGATTCTAATATATGCCTTTGAATATTAGTGTAGATCTAGCGTGTTCATAGATTTGTGATAATTCTTTTAAGTGAAGGCTCCAAGATCCTGTGGCTTGGCCATCAGGATGTAGGAAAAAGGAAAACACTATCAGGAGCACTGAAATACTATTTGCAAAGGAATTTGGTTGGGAACGCATGGCCTATTTCATTTTTACCCAGCCATGGCCTTCATAAATCCTGTTAGTGCCTTACCAAATCAGGTCCATTTTTAAGACTGTTTTGTTTAACTTGAACCCCAGCTGGTTTTCACACTTTATTTATGAGAGAGAGAGAGAGAGAGAGAGAGAGAGAGAGAGAGAGAGAGAGGGAATGGGAATATGTGTGAGATAATATATGACAGAAAGAGGCAGACAGAGAAAGAATCATGGATCCTTGAGTTTTTTCCCCATATAAAGCTAGATTTAAGTTTGAGTCTAAACAAGACCCCGACCTGAGTAGGTTCCCATAGCCTCTTCCCCCTTGCTGTGTTCCTTCCCCTTAGCATTTCTAAAGAGCCAATCACTGGCTAGGATCCCCACGATTTCACTCTACACATTTCTGACAAAGATTCATTCTAATGGATTTAGTTAATCATTTTGATGCATCTAATCTAAGGAAGGGCAAAACATTCGCTTGGATGGATCTCAGTTTTTGGTGACATTCTGTAAGTTCACCAGAGCATCAGAGAATTTAAAAAGGATGACCTTGAATGTTCTGCATTCTCCGAAGATAAAACAAAATAATAAACATTTTAATGTCTTCCTAAATGACTCTTTCCTCCACTTTGGAAAATCACTACTCTTTTGAAGACAGCTTTTCAGAAGAAATAAATACATGTAGTGACTAAAAATTGTTTTGCTTTTTGCTTTTTGAGAAAGGGTCTCACTATGGAGTTTAGGCTAGTCTTGAACTCACTATGGAGTCCAGGCTGGCCTCAAACTTGCAGCAATCCTCTTGCCTCACCCTCACAAGTGCTGGGGTTACAGGCGTGTACCACCACTCCTAAAAATTGTTCTTATGCAAGGGATATCAAAATAGTGTATGTGCTCAGAAAGAATTACCAAGTAATTTTATTTTCACATATCTTTGGTTTTATGAACCCATCTCCAGAATTTCCTTGCACCCATTTTACAACTTGTCACATCAGAGTTGCATTAGAAATATTTTTAGAGTATTAATTAATATATTAAAAATAACTCAAAAGTGTGCATTTTTAAATAAGTAGAAACTTCAAAGACCTTAAAAAAGATTGCCTTTTAATTTTATCTAATGCAAGATGTAATCACAAAAGAACAGAGTATAAGAAACAGTTTATATGCAACTCTGGCAGGTGACCAATCCATTAAAATAGTAACATCCTTTTGTTACTGCTGTTCCCAGAAATTCATTGAGCCTTCCCAATATGCTTAATATCTCGTCAAACACTGTACATGTACTATCTCATTTAATATTTAAAATAATTCCATAATATTTAAAATAATTTATGAAAAGGAAAATGTATCTATAATGGCCAGCTAGTGACCTTCGAGGCTCTGTACATCACACAAGTTCTCTCTTGCTTAGACTTCTTTGCTTTTGTTGCTAATATATTTTTAAGACAGTAGAAATTGAGAACAGTTCTATTTCTGATACTATTCCAAAACAGACTGTAGATTAGATCTAGTTTGGAGGCTATCATTTGCTGATTCCTGGTTTAATAAAGACATAATTAGTCTCACTTCCTCTGACAGAGGAGGAAACTGAGACGGAGAGGTAAGTAAATAAGCAAAAGTCACACACTAAGTGCCAGAAGAATTCAGTTATGTTGACACTGTCTAAAATAATTGCTGTTAAATCTGAGAATCTGTGTAAATAGGAGAAAACTGCAGAGAAATTCTAATAAATATTACAGTTTACTACAACTAGAAATTTTACTACAATGTTTACTACTTTATAAATATTTTATTAGATATATTCATAGATATGCATTATTTCCATCTATGTTACTGGCACATATAATATGACATTAAGAGTAGGTAATGGTCACAAGCAATTAAAATGAATTGACTTTTACAATTTCATGATATTTTCTTGCTTTAACTAAGAATTGTAATATAATTCTGATTTTGTTTCCTTGCTTTTTTAAACATCTTTCTTCCTTAGACACAATTGAAACAAACATACACTAAAATTTTCAAAGTACACCCTTAGTTTTGCTCAGAAGGAAAACATGTTGGGTGTAAAGTTATTAATTGCAGCCCTGGATCTGGAACTCAATGACAATCATTTATTAGTGATTATCCAAGTGGTTAAAAAATTTACTAAATCTAATATTTATTAAATAATACTAACTTGATTGCTCATTTCTGTTTGAAGATATTTAGTAATTTTGATGAAACAATTGAAATGTACTTGAGGTTAAAAATCACTGAAGACTATATATCATTTGTAGTGTTTACTGGCATCAAGACTTCTTTTCTCAGAAGTAAAATTATAACGGCAATTAAAGAAATGAACCAAAGTCTCTACTGCAACTTTTGAGTGTTCATTGTTCACTATTGAGTATTTTCTTGCAAATTCTTCAAGAAAATAATCTTAATTCTGAACATAGCAAGCATCAGCTGCCAAATCTGAGAAACTGGTAAATGATAGGCATATCTAAACTTAAAAATAGATATATCCACTAATCTTTGTTCTCTGTATTCTTTGTAATGTGTTTTTGAAATATCTAAATTTTAACTCAAATGACCATTAAAATGTATGGAGAAAAATATTTTGAAAAATATGTTAAATATGTAATTTCCCCAATAGTCAGAAACAATTGTTCTCTTGGGTGCCTAACAAACTGTTTTATAAACTCTCTTTATATTCATCTAAGAGTCTGAGGTAAAATCAGTAAATAATATACAAGATATAACCATCTTGGTTGAGTTTTAAAAATTTATTCTTTGGAAAAAAAATAAGAGAAAGCAACCTTATAAATGTATATATACAAACTGGCTGCAACCAACAAAACACGGGAAATTGGACACACTATAGAAGTAGAGAGATTTTCAGATTTCTATCCCGGCTCATATTTCTGCCTTTAACAGGGTGGTGTATTGTCAAACACAGGGCAACCTGGGGTTCTTAGGAGAACAGATGGCAGCTGGATTAGGCCAGACAGGAGAGAAAAGGAAGGTGTGACCGGCCAGGAAGTGCTGGTAAATTATTCAGTTTGCTCTTCTCGGCTTCACATGAAGAAAAGACCATTGGAAGGTGCATGAGAATCCACTGGTCAGCACTGCACCTGCACAGAGGTGAGGCACTTCCAACCCAACGGAACGAAGTTCAGTGTAGAACATAGAAGAGCATTGGGAGGTTCTCACAGGAAGGTGGGAGATGGTAATGACACCTTGTGATGATGCGCTGGGACTAGCAGTAGTCTTGAAATAAAAACCAAACCCACTTAAATTCGGAGTCTTTTTTGTTTTTTTAAGAACTTCGTAAACTTTGGAAGACAGGTGAGATGCGGGACTTTAAAATAACAACATAAGAGCCCAAGATTCAGTTCAGGGGCCCCAAGCCTGCCTTGAAAGCACAATGTCCTAAGTTCTATCCCGAGTTCCAGGAAAAAAAGATAAGAATGAATATATTCCTGTTAAGCAGCTGTTCTTGTTTCTCATTGTGAAGTGATTAAGAAAAAATAAATAGGCCTCAGAGAAGGAGGAGGAACAATGAACAAATATAAGATCTGTGAAGTTCTGGGAAATGGTAACTAAAGAGATTATGGAATCACCTAAAGCATTATCTTTGAAAGCTTCAACAGATTATATTCACATTATCAAAAATCTGGCTATTTTATTTGTGAACAAAAATTATCAGGAAGTAATAATCATTTCTTGGAAAGGAATTACCTTCATTCTCCTACTACCAAACACAAGATTTTCAGATACATCGTGGGCACCCAGCGATCTCCATCCTGTTTTATACAACAGCACACACTTTGCATCAGATCACTTTTGCTAAAAGTACTGCCTAACATTTTAACAGAAACTTAAAAATATTCTCACAGTGCCTAAGTCAGTGATTTGCACAAAATAAGTTAGTACACTATCTACAAAAGAAATGAGAAGGTCCTGGAGTTGGAGTTCCTAATCTTTACAGCCACTTGTTTCTAGCTGTTTATATAGCTCCACTCACCCCCACTTGCTTTTGTGCATTGCACTAAGTGGAAAGTTGGCAGGGATGGGGTAGAAAGGGAAGCTGTTCTTGGTACAAGGAATAAAATAAAAAAGCTGAAAGAAAGAGGGTGAGAGGGAGAGAGAACAAGTGATACTATGGGAAGAGTTTCAAGAACTGAAAATAATTCAGTGGTTGAAGATCTGCTGGAACAGAGGGAGACAAAATTTAGGGTGCGTAGCTTCACAGTGAAAATTTGGGAGACCCTTATAAAAAGCAATGAAGGGCGGAGAGTGGGCTTCCTAGCAGGACAATAGGGAGCCATTAAAGTGCTTTAAGCAGAGAAATCAGGGATCGGAGGTGAGGTCTGGAATGTTCTTTCCGGCTGCAGTGGGAGCAGAGATTGGAGAGGAGCTGGGGTTGAAGCCAAGAGGTGAGTTTGGAGACTTTTGGAATCCAGATGGGAAATGATAGTGAATTGCATCAAAATAGTAGGAGAATGATGTGAGATGAGATAAGACCAAGAGATTGAAGTGGATGCGGGGAGAAGAGAGGGAAAAAGAAAAAGGATATTGTTCACCTTTCTCGTTTCACGTAGAAATCCATGTAACTAGTGCAACTTTAGGGGGAGGAAGTTTTATATCTTTAGAATTGGGTCTTCAGTTTTGGATTTGAAGTTATGCTTTACAGGATCTGCCACCCACCCTCGTGCTGTTCATTAGTTAATAGAGGATGCTGCATAGAAATCAGTTATTTGTATTAGAATTGAAGTGTGCAAGATACAAAATGCCCTAAATTATCACAAGCAGTAATTCTAATTGGTATCAATTAAGACCTTGAAATATTCCTTACCCAAAAGTTAATTCAGAAAATACTTCAGAAGCAATATGCAAACCATTACCACCTTATGAGCTTGTAAATTATTGAAATATCTACAATGAATTTTATTTTCTAAATTATACTTTCTACTAAGTAAATCCTTTCTTTACCTGATATTTTGTGATAATAAATTTGTTTATATATAATAATAATAAATTTACATGGAAAACCTGCCTCTATAGACCTATATAAAATTCTTAGCTTTCTTAACTTACAGCTTCATTACTTTTGTACTGATTCCAAACTTTCTATTCACTAGATAGAAGACTTCCTGAAAGACACAAAATCTATTGTGTATTTTTTTCACCAGACTACAGGAGTGCAAAAGTGTACACTGTTTCCTTCAAAAATGGAATCATCATTCACAGATGTAGATGTGTACTTGCTATGCCAAGATGAGACAGATGTGGTTCTATTCACTCAGGGACAGGTGCTACGGAAAAAGAGATAAAACATTTGTGAAAAGTGTAAGCAACTGCATAACTGTTGCTAAATAAATAAATGCTCTGCCAAAAAAAACTTTACTTGCTTATTTCTTCTTGTTTCATCTGAACATTTATTTTAAGACCTAGAATAAATAAATAGAACTAAACTCTATTTAGTTTTATTTTATAATATTGATGAAAAATGTATAATACCTACATATGTTTGAAAAGACTCTAAAATATGAAAAGTATAGACTGCCCTTTATGCCACTTTATATTAATATTAATTAATTTAAAGCAACCTTAATCTCTGACACACATCTACCACAATTTGACACAATCCGAGGAAAGATTCTATCCATAATATTTTAGAAAAGGAAGCAAGACTAAAGGGGTTTATAAGAGTTCTAGCACTTTGGAAATGAAAAAAAAATTGATATAATTTTTTGAGAAATACTTTGGTGAGCTACAAACTGAGAGTACCAGGGGTAAAACTCTGCAGCTGCTAGACTAGGGCAGAGAAACAAAAGATGATTTTGACTTTAAATTTTCGTTTTTAAATCTGACTCCAAAAGTAGGATTCGGTTGGAATCAGCAGCTGGGAAAGGGGAGGCGAGTAGAAGAGATGATCTTGATTTTAAATGTACTTAATCATAAAGCAGAGTGGAGGACGAAGGAGAGAGATCTGCAGCTGGGCTGTGGAAGGCGGGGAGCTGGGTTGGAATATTGTCATTTTAAGAACACAGCTTTGGGTTTACTGGGACCCAGGGGAAAAAGGAGACTTGCGAATACACAGATTCTGCAGCTTGAAGGGGTTGCGAATGGAAAATTCTGCCTGCCAGTGTTGACATAAAAAATAATAATTCTGACAATAAGAAGAGTTAGCTAATAGGGTGAAATTCAATGCAAGAAGGAAAATAGCAGCAGGAATTTGAGAAAAGTGTTGCCCATAGAGTTGTCTGCAAATTTTTAAAAAGTTAGGATTATCTGATCATGATGTCCATTTTAAAAAATATTTTAGGATCATTATTTAAGAATTAATTAAGTATAAGCAGGCCATTGACATGATAGTGAATGTAATTCATTTCTTAAACTGTTGATTTGGAAAATAGTTTCATAGGTTGCAGAATCCAGAGCATTATCTCAGAAGTAAAGTTGGTATGCGGTAAATGTTGGTAGAATAGATATGGAAATTAATCAATAAATACTCATTAATCTCTATTTTGATGTGAAATTTCTATACTCATACTGAGTCTATAATATTCTCTGAAAGTTTTTTTTTATTGGCTTATTTTCTTATTTGTCTCACAAAACATTGTCAAAGAAAATTCAATTGAACTTTCTTTTTTGTGTGTTCTGAATAAATGTGGCATCCATATGTGAATCTGCCACAAAACATTAGTGGCATTTAATATACTAGTTGTACATATACTGATAATGCTAACAATAGGGGAAAATAGTTACCAAATAATTAATTACAACTCTTTCCCCTCTTTAATTGGGAAAGCTAATTGTTTTTGTTAGCTTATTGTAAAATTTGACTTGATTACAAGTTTGAGATCTTTCACAGTATTTTCTGGATAGATTATTAACACTCTTTTTAGAATGAGAAGCTAAATTCAGGCACTATACCCACAGAGGCATTTATATCTAAATATAAGCTCCAGCTATAATATCACCTAAGGAAATTGCTTTTAGTGTGAATTCTCAAAAATGTATGGAATGTACATGTAACACAATATTACACAGGCATATATAGAAAGTAACTATAAATATAGAAAATTGATAAATAGAAATATATGAAAATATAATGATAAATGATTTATTTTAGGCAAAATTCCTTTATCCATAATGATAAATTCCTGAGTACAATACATAGTTCATCAAAAATTAATCCTGTCTTATTTCTTGCCAAATAAAAATTTCAATTTGGAACCATGTTAAAAGGCTGAATATTCAAAAAATTGTCCCCTTTATAAAATAGGTGGTGATAGGTTGCAGGGTGGGAAGAGTATTGCAGAAGAATCTGTCTTTAATTTTTTAAAGTCAATTTTACTCTCCAGATGGGGGCTTTTTCCACGCTTTTCAAAGGTTGACCAATGAATTCAGTTTAATACAAATATTTCCTTTTCCAGGAAGAATAGTCCAAAGCTTTAACTGATTTGAATCCAAATAGAGAATTTATTGTATCCAAATATCAGGATGCATATTAAAAACAGTGATCAAGGGCATAAAATTCATCTTCATATCCATTCAGAAGCAATGAGTAGCATTGGGCATCCATTGTTCAATGTCATTCTGTGTACTCTTAGCGGCTAAGTGGAAACATACTATCTTATCTTCTTTATTTTTTCTTACAATTTCTGTCAATACAAATCCTGAAAGTAGGTTGTATTTTTCCCTTCCAATAGAGATGGAAAAGCAAGTATATAAAAAATACTGTTACTTTCTTACATTTATATTTTGTACAACCCAGCATTGATTTGCTCCTTATTTAAGCAACATTTTCTTGATAAATTAAAAAAGCAGCAATAGCCATTACTGCAGGCTATATACAGCCTCTAATATCACTTAAGCATATTACAGAATATAATATCTGGTACTTAACGACTAACTTGCATATGAAAGCTCACATAATGTCTCATAAAACCCTTAAAATGGCTTCAGTTTAAGAGTCTCTTTAAAAAAAAACACCTTCAGGGAATATTGTAAATGAAGTAGCACTCCAGCCTTGGAAAAAAAATTCACACACTTGCAGAAATTTTTAATATAAATTGAACACATTAAAAATTAATTTTGCATGACCATTTCGCATTGCGGTGCCAATGCATAGTTAAGATAAGGCCTTAACTCTTCTTTGTTTAAAGTAACATGGAAGCTCTTTGCTTTCTCTTTTTGCTTTCATCTGTACGTAATTATTATTTTCATTAATCAGAAAATGGACCCCCATTTTCCTATTCTGACAGTCTCAGCTGGGGTTGGAGGAAACCCTACCTGAGTCACCAGGGTAACTTAACCATAAACTTCTAGGAAACTCATTAAAGAAAGGTGTGAGCAGACAATTAACTAAGGCAGTTTGCATTCTTCTTCCCTTTTTTTTTTTAACTGAGGGGCTTCAGAGTAAAGCTTACTCATCAGAAGAGTCAGGTTACATGGAGGAGACCTGCCCGGGTTGGTCATCACTCTGCTCTTTCCAGAGTTCTGATTTGACTGTGATCATTTTCTTTCAACCAGATCAACCAACCATCTCTTTAAAGATCTGTGTGGCTTTTAGCACTAGCACCAAGGAAGTAATACAGTGCATGTGTTCTGCTAAATTATTCTTTGATGAAAATAAAAAGGGACAAAAATAACAAGCAATTGTACTTTTTATATATGTGCAGATTTTTATTATTCTCATGGCTACAATTTCACAATAACAAAATTCCCAAAGTGGGCATCAGTTGCAATGAGACAGTGATGAATGTCTTTCTCGTCTGAGAGCTGGCATGGCATGGATCTGACACACTGTAGTTTCTATGCTTCTGACAGGAGCAGCTAGTGTATGATGCTAGTGGGAGTTTATAGGTGGTCACTGGGGTGGTTCACAGATTACATCTCAAGTGATCAATTTTAAAAAGGTGAGGAAGGAGCTGACCTAAGTAAGTGCCCTAGACCTTTTGTCAAAAGTGCTGTATGAATCTGGCAAATAAACAAAGAAATACAGAAAGCAGGAACATGCATGCTGTGTTTGAATCAGATATTTTTACTATGCAAATCTTAAAAGCTGAAAATAATATGAGTAATCTCAGGCTTAGTACAGAATCTATTGTTTATCTTACTGGAATGAAGATACAGAGTTTTCTGTCAGGGGATAAGTCCAACAACTCTATTTTGTTAGTTTTCTTAGGCTTCCAGAAAAATCTTTTGAAATATTACAGCATGCATTCCCTAGTTTTACTAATTCTTAAATTTCTGTTAATACAACTTAAGGTACACAATAACACAGACCCCAAAGCCCTTGAGAAGGCATGCAGAGCTGACCACCGGGAAAGTATGAGACTCTGGTGATGTCTTATCTTGAGGAAATCATTTGAACTCTGAAGAAATAGTAAGGTCAGTGTGTTTGGAAGAATTGGAAAGAACTGTCCATCTGCTTTCAAAAATATACACACCTTCTAACATACTCACCACGGTGATTATGTTACACAGCAAGCATCCGCCACTGTCAACTTGTTTCTAATAATCCACAGCCTGCTCTTCCCCTGAAATATTTCCAGTCAGACTTTCAATCATTCACAGCAAAATCAGAAATAACCCCATACTATGACTTTATTCATATGAATCTAGTATGTTTTTTTAATAGGAAGGTTGTGACTAGGGTAAATACCAGGAAGAGCTAAATACTTTATAGCAGTGATGGTGAACATTTTAGAGATTTGAATGATACAAACAGCTCTTTGTGGCACACATGTCATAGGTTTCTACAACTGCTTTGTAGTCGTAAGTGAGCACAGCATAAGAGAGGCTCTTACATGCACCAAATTAAATGTGTGCAACAGCAAGGACAAGAATCTCTCCCTCTCCCTCTCCCTCTGTAGTCCATGGTATTCCACGTAAGTATAAATTCGTAAGAGTTATGTGAAATTACTTCTACATTTCTACACTTGATCTTAGCCCAAAGGCCAAGAAGCAAATTTTCTACATTTCTGAAGAATAGCTTTTAATGATGAACTAATACTAAAATGTTCAGATGATAGAGGAGATAATAGATATATAATCATTTATAAGGTTAAATTAAAGGCGAATTTTCATTTAATTGTTATTTTTATAATATAGAACTACAAGGAATTCAAAAGAAATAAAGACTCAAAGCATAACTGAATATTAATATACAGAACTGATATTTTCAAATAATGTTGGGGTTGAGAAAAGACAATCCTTTGTAATTATTTCTGATATCTCAATATGTAGTTTCCAATAGACATCAAGCCAGTAAGGCGGAGACATGATCTTAAGTTTCTAAAAACTTTTCCCTACCCTGTAACTTCTAGAATTGTGAAAATTAGGCAAAATAATAATTAGATAAGCATGAACTGTGGGTACTACTGCCAAATTCCTAAAAGTTTACATGTATAAACTTTTGAACAATAAAAATAATAAAAATTTTATGTAACAGAAATTTTTAATCATTAAAACAAAGTATAAAATTAAATGTGACACATGTATATATGGGAACATTACAATATGGCTCAGCAGCACTCTGCCTTAAAAAAAAAAAAAAAAACAATGTTAAACACACCT
>NW_022900941.1:26820399-26837944 GCF_012274545.1 Fukomys damarensis | reverse complement strand
CCTTAAAAAAAAAAAAAAAAAACACCTGTAGTAACCCTTCCTTATGGCGAATATTGATGTGCTTCTCATCAAAACTGTGAAGACATCTGGTTCTCAGTGTTACGACACAGTTGGGTACATAGGAAGATCTGGAAGCGACGCTGAAGAGTAAATATACAGAATTCACTTTATTAGTGTCTTCCTCCTCCAACTTTCTGATTCACAATTGATAAAGATTCATGGGTTGTGTTGTAAGCCTCACAATTCATTTGTTGAAATTCTAACACCTAGCACCTCAAAACGTGGCTGTATGGAAATACGATTGTTGGAGACATAATTTATGAAGGGTAGGGCATTTTGGAGTAAAATGATTCCCTATTCCAACATAACTGCTGTTTTTATAAAAAGGGTAATTTTGACACATACATACACAGATAGAATCCGTATGAATGGGAAGGCCAAGAAAGAGGGTGTGGTTATACAAGTTAAGGAATAGGAAGGAATACTACCGAATCTCCATATGCTAGGGGAAAGACACAGAGCAGGATGTTCTGCATAGTTCACAGAAAGAGTTAACATTGATCTCAGATTTCTAGCCCCCGAGACTGTGAGACAATCAATTTATGTTGCTTTAACCTACCCCATTTGTGGTAGTGTGTTATAGCAGCCCTACAAAATTGGTACAGAAAGTTATCATGGGTGTTATGATATAGATCACAATGTCTCACTAAAACATCCTGTGGGGGGAGGGCTTTGGACAGTGACAGGATCACACATGAGGATAGAGGCTCATTAGTGGATCAAGGTACTTAATGTATCCCTAGGACATAAAACCTCATCAGAATAGGCATTTAACGAGGTCTTGACCTAAAATGTTATAGTCTTGTCTCTGGCTCCTCCCTCTTTCTCTGCATCCTGGCCTCAGTTAGGCTAGAAGTTTCATCTTCTATGATCCTATGCCATGACTTTCTGCTGTGGAGCCAGATAACCATAGACTGAAAATGTGAGTCAAAATAAACCTCTCAAGCTCTACACTGTGAGTGTCAGTTATTGTATTCAGTGAGGAGATAGTTTCTGTTTTCTCTCAAGTGAAACATAGAACATCAGAGCAAAGTGTGCAACAATTCTAGGGCTTACAAAGGACTTCCCCAGCTTTTGAACAACCTGTATTAACAGTGTAGTAAAAATCCAACAAAACAATTTAAAAATTAATTTTGGAAAAGGAAAGAAACTTTGTAAGAAAACAGAATAAATATTAACAAATGAAATGGTACCATTTTTTGATTGAGTGATTGCTTTTCCTAGTGCTTTCACTGGTAGTTGTGCAAAGATAATTATAAACAGCACAAAAAGTAGAAAGAAACAGGAGTCCAAATTTTTTACTTATCAAGGACAAAAATAATTATTTGGATACTAAAATTTTTTTTTAGGTGAATGAATGAACAATAAAAATCCAGTGAAGTTTCCTTCAAGAGGCAAAACTTTAGGTATATTTACATGTCGTGAGTAAGAGCTTATTTTATACAAAACTAAAGTAAAAATAGCATTTTGAACAAACATGATATTTGTAGTAAAACTCTGGGGAAAAATAAAGATTTAAAAGAACTTCACAAGCTGGGGATTTAGCTCAGTGGTTCTGCCACCTGCTTCTCAAGTGCAAGGTCCAGAGTTCAATCCCCAGTACCAAATATATACATACATACAGAACTTCACAAATTTTAGGAGCCAGTGGCAGTACACAAATTATGAACCCCATTATTAATATTTACATTGTTCTGTAGCCTAGTTGTGGATTGTTACTTATTTTTAAAATTTCAACCCAGAGAAGACTTAATGACTTTGAATCTTGGATCGATTCTCAATACTAAAGTAATATGATTCTGGCAGAATGTGTGTATTTATGTGTTCTCTGGAAGGAAGACTGTAGATAATACCAGAAATGGTGGTGTCATTTGGTTTTTCCTCCAAGGCTTAGCTGATGCTTGGTTTCTCTATAAAGGTGTATTACTTATATATGGTACACATGTGCAGATACTAACGTATGCCTCTACCTACGGAGACATGGATGATATGCCAGAACAGTCTAGCCCTGTCTGAGAACAAGTGAATGCCAATAGGACCATTCTGCAGTGCTTTCTTCACCCCAAGAGCCAGCTGAGAAACAACATTGAGGTCTCTTACACTTCTTACTCCAGCAAACCATGGCAATGAAAGCATATAGAATCAAAATTCAGCTTCTTTTCTTACCTTCCTCCCTTAAGGTCATTACAGATAAAGGAAAGGAAAATAAATCAACATGTCTCTTGAATTATTTAATGGCATATAGGGTGTTCTTTGAAGAGCAATATTGCAAGTGGGTTGAGTAGTATAGCAGTCATGACGTAGATAACTATTCCTACACGCTGAATTGTGTCATGCTCCATACTCCACAGAAGCCTGCAGGAAATTTAATCAGGGAGATAAGCCAGGAAACAGCCATAGGGCCTCCACATCAAATAAAACATTCATTATCATAAATAAATGATATATGGTATAAATATTATCGCTTAGTAACTAATGGCCAACATGCAGGCTAAATCCATGATCTATGTAAGATTTCTGGAATTCAACGTAAAATATACACTAGAATATTTCTTTGCTTTAAAATTTGAAAATTTTATGATCATGAGGCAGAAACATCAAAATGTATGAACTTCAGAGGAAAGCCAAAGAATATCATTCTACCTGCTACTTTATTTTGATTAATATAGTGTTATCTCACCATTAAAGACAGACATTCAAGTTACACAAAATGGAAGAAGATGAAAAGAATAAAATTCCTTAGAGAAAAACATATGTCATATTATGGCTATACTCTGGTTTATTGTCAGATCTTATACATCTTTCACCTAATATAACAGCTAAATTGAGGTGTCAACTTGACTGGGCCCCTGAGTGCCAAGATATTTGGTCAAGAAATATTTGGGATGTGTCTCTGAGAATGTTTCTGCCTAAGATTAAGAATGGAGTTAGGAGCCTGAGTACAGCAGGGTGCTCCCCTCTCATTGCAGGTGGGACCCAATTAATCCATTGGAGGCCTCAGTGAAACTTAAAGTTAAGGGAGGAAAAATTTGCCCTCTCTGCCAGAGTGCAACTGTGCTGCATCAATGGTCCTTTCCTGTCTTCAGTCTCACACTCCTAGTCCTCCAGCTTACTGACTAGCTACACGGCTTGAGTCTTATCTTCTGTAAACTTGTGAACAAGTTTCTTATAAGTGAAACATATATCTCATTTTATACTATATATAATATATATTTTGTTGTTCTGTTTCTGTAGAGAACCTAGAATAGTAATTAGAGTTAATAAATACTGTATATTGCATGCATACACATCTGTGGTCCTCGAACCTTAAATCTCTATCAGCTCATGGGCAGAATAATGCAGTGGCAAAGATGCTTCAAAAAGAACAGCAAAATATTATAATAATATGACGAAACAGTTAAGAGATATTGCTGGACATTAATTCTTAAATACATTATTCATTTTACAAATAATGTCACAAACATTACAACATAAATATCAAAACATTAAATTATCTAATCACTTCTATATACATGGCTTCATCCAAACTTTTAGCAATATATATAAATTTGTAGAACATTTTTCACATTTTTAATTCATGCTGGTATTTGAACTACAAACATAATTCTGAAGAGATAATCAACTTTAAATAGAATAAAATCTTCAGAAACATTCAAAAGTCTTCACAGGTTTCTAGGCCCAACGGGAGACATGAAACCATGAACAAGAAAACAGAAGGGAAGCATTAGTGTATCTATCCAACGTGGGACTTTCCAGAATGAAGACTAAAGATTCACATGAAGAAGGCCCGTCCACAAAGTTTGGTAAAATATAGTTAAAATAGAAATTTGTGCCATAAGTTAATTTTAATGCCTTTGAAAATGGAGAATCGCTCCTCTGAGTCTTGAAACCTACCTTCTTAAAGATGAATAGTTATACAATTCACCTTTAATCTCATTCCCCCACTTTTGGATCCTTTAAAAATGAATTTAAAATGCATTACAAAAGATAACTTTGAAATTTTAGATTGTTTCTCTCAACATATTTTCGATCATAGGAAAATTAAGAATTACCCACATATTAGATGTAACTTGTGGGACAGAAAGAGTGAGTAAACAATCCTATGGACCCAAACAACAAAGCTGCTCCCTTTCATTTTTCTAAACTTTAAAAAATTAGTTCATATTTGTCACACATTACTATCATATTTATCATAGGGAATTTGTACGAGTACGTAACATGTCTGAATTCCTTTTTCCCCTTCCCTCCCTTCAACTCTCCTTCCTCGTCATTCACAAAAGATTTGTTTCCATTTTTTTCCATCCATTTTTTTTTTACTTTTCCCTTCCCCCTCTTCTGCCTCCAGCCTCTCTTGTTCTCCTTTCCTTTCTAACATGTTCTTCCTACTTCCCAATATCTACTCTTCATTAGTCTTCTTATTTACCCACTGTGTTTTTCACACCAGAGAACCAATGTGTTACTTAATCTTGTGAGTTCAATTAGTTCACATAAAATTATGGTCTTGAGTTGCATCCATTTACCTATAAAAGACCCAGATTTATTCTTCTTTATGGCAGACTAGTAATCCATTTTATATGAACCACATTTTTTAATCCATCCATCTCCTTATGGACATTTGGGCTGTTTCCGAGATTTAGATATTATAAATTGTGCTTATGTCAGTGAGGGCATACATATATCACTGTGGTGTGATGCTTTTAACTATTTTGAGAAGATACCTAGAAAGAACACTGATGCGTCAAATGGAACCTCTGGTTTTAGGTTTTTGAGGAATATCTAGACTGATTTCCATAGTGTGTGCCAATCTACCCTCCCACCAGCGTTAGAGAAGGGTTCCTTTCTCTCTACAGCCCTGCCATTGTTTGTTATCGGTTGATTTCTCCATTCTTTCTGAAGTGAGACGGGATCTTGGTGTTGTTTTAATTTTCATTTCTGGAATGACCGGTGACGTTGAACATTTTTCGTATATTTATTTGCTATTTGTACTTCTTCATCTGAGAAATGTCTATTTATTTCAGATACCCATTTTTGGATCAGATCTTTGAATTTGGGGGGTCTCATTCTTTTGTCTTCTTTATATATTCCAGATGTTTGCCCTTTTTCTGAAGTGTAGCTGGTAAAGATTTTTTCCCATTCTATGTGTTTTCTCTACACTCTGTTGGTGGTTCCTTTGTTCTGCAAAAGTTTTAAATTTTGAGGTGATCTTAGTTGTTGATTCTTTGTAATATTTTCTATGTGATTGGGGTTTTGTTCATAAAGTCTTTACCTACACCTATATCTTCAAGACTTTACCTATCCTATCTTCCAGCAGATTAATTGTTTCTGTTTTAATATTTAGATCTTTGATCCTTTTTGAGTTTAGTTTAGTTTAGTGGATGGAGGAAGATAATGGTCTAATTTCACTTTTCAATATGTAGAATCCAGTTTCCTCAGAATCATTTATTAAAGAGTATTTTTCTTACAATGAAAATGTTTGGCTCTTTTGTTAACGAAAGATAGCTGAGCGTGCTTGAAGTTATTTCTGTATCTTCTATTCTGTTTTGTTGATCCTCAGGTGGTGTACTCAGAGAGTGGATGTTCATTTCTTTTCATTGAAACCTGAAAGCTGAAAATGTAAATTGCAGGCTGATTTGCTTGGTAAAAAGTAGAATCAGAACTAATAATATATTTCCTATATATTCCTAAGAGATTAAAAGTTTGGGAGTTGGGTGTAGAAATAAAAAAAATATAGATGCAAAGTATTAATAAATCCTAATAATATTTCCAAAAAGAGGGCAGTCATTTCTGAAATGTATTTTGTCCTCCCCTTTTTGTTAAATTCAATACCTTGATCATGCATTACAATAACATGAACAATTTAAAAAATTTGAGATACTAGGGCAGGGGTATGCTTTGTTCAGTTTTCAAAGGGCAGCCAGTGATTCCAATGTTCAGGCAGAAGTGAGAACATTTGTACCAAAATACCAGTTTCTGACAAGGGTGATGACAAGAAACACTCAGCAACATATGAACGTACAGAGGTCTTTTACCCTGATTCATGTTCCTTTCTAGGAAATTGAACTAGAATTTTCAAAGTATCTCATGGTTGCGTTCCTTAATAGCTTCTCTGTTATTTTGATGAATCACCAGCTTTTAAAACCATTGACTACATATTATAATTCAAATAATAAGTAAAAAAGGAAAGGGAAGTCTACTAAAACTCTCTACTAATATTTCATCAGAATGAGACATCATCTCAGCTAAATTCCATGGTCAAGTTGTATACATACTTAAGCACCCACTCAAAAAGTATATTGTTACAGTATCTGCTAAACTGCTGCAGCAGCTTCCATAGCTCTGTCTCCAGAGATAGTCTATCTGGCTTCACATGATAGTTGCTCTTTTCTCTGTTGCTTTTTGCTTCTTACCTAACTCTATGAAAGAGTTGATCGCTCCAGATTTCTTACATAGGTAACCTGGGTAGGTTCGGAAGTGAGTGCTCTGCACGCATCTCACAATAATTTATCTGTTTCCACAAACAGAAAATAGGCAACCAGATATCTCTTTTTGCCACTTTCAACAGGGATGTGCTAAGAAAGGGGATCTTTTCCTTCTGATATTAAAGTGTTATCCATAAAATTGAATCCTGGAACTTCCAAGGATGGGGAATGGGAAGAAAGTAAGACAATGGAGATCTCTCAAGGTTCTCATGTAAACTGTACCCTTCACTTTCTAAATCATACGCAAAAAAGTATAGAGGGGATATGAGGGACTTAAATTAGAAGACATATTATTCAGCTTTCTAATCACTGAAATACCACACCTGACACCCACAATTTAAAGGAAGAGAGATCATTTTACATCACAGGAATTAACACATGGTCAACAAGCTCTAGGCAGAAACATCATGGTAGAAGGGCATGGCAGATCTAAGGTGGTTAGATCATCACAGCCAGGAAGCACAGCAGCAGAAAAGGTTAGAGAGACAGCAGCCAGGAACCAGATATAGTATGTACCCAACGTCACCTCTTCATGACTCACCCAGAAACATCAGGAAATGTACTCTACAAATCCCATGAGTGGCTCCCTAGCCAATCAAGTTGACATAATGAAGCTTATCCCCACAGAAGTGTTCTAACTTTTTCTCAAACCCAACTGGAAATAATATGTCTTAAAATTAGTACCCTGGCTTGAGTAGGTCATGAGTTCATGAATGAATTTCTCCACATAGCCATCAAGGAGCCAGTTCATCAGCAAAAATAATGTTCAAATACTGAACTGATGTTTCTCATGATATACGTTTATAATTTTAATATTTATGCATACATAACATTAGATTTAGCAAAAAAGTCCACGTAGAAATATTGATTTTTTTTCCCATAGTCATGTCTATTGACACAATTTTAAAATGATTCCCTGTGAAATTCTTTCACAGTGAAATAGGATAAAAGATATAAAGATAGGTTGAAAGAAGATAAAGAAATTCAATTCTTTTATCTCCCTGATTATTTGAAAACTATGAGTCAGATCCTTGCTTAGATCTGCACATAGAAATGTTAGTCTTTTAGGAAATGTTGGTAAAGCAAGGTTTGTTTGTCTGAATTCACCTAGCCTTCTTATCCTCCTTCAAGCCAGAGGTCACCAAGATAATAGTAACTAATTTTTTTTTCGTTAAGTTTATCGGTACTTTTTAGGTACACGGTACAGTTACATTCATCATTGGGATCTTGTACCTTTTAGGGTTTTTAGGGCTACTAAGTTGACAGCTCTTACAAGCCCCACATACACACCCCCTGGAATGACACCTGGAAGTCTCCAAACCTGTATTCAACCTAGGTTCTAAGAAAAGTGTAATCTTGCAGACCACCCCATGATGAGATCACCCCTCCCAAGTAAGGGCAGCCGTCTCATGGGAACTGAATTGCCCTTCAAGCCACAAGGATTCCTCCAAGAGTTATGAAAGAAAGACCAGACTGAGATAAGGATTATCGAGACCCTGGCCCACTCAGTTAATCCATAAAAGCTGGCTTGGCGCTTTTGTGAGCAGGCCGGTATGAAGTCCTCCATCAGTGTGTACACTCTCCAGTTACTCAAACTGGAATCTTAGTCCTATTCCCTCTTATTTTCTAATTCTGCTTAATAAACCAATCTATTCCTTTTACTGACATGTCCTGCAATTTTTCTGTTAAGTGAGGGGAAGAAGCTAGTCAGCAGGCTGAACTGAGCTTCCTATTTCCTCATTGGGGGATGTCCTCAGACCTTGTCCTGGGGCAATTAACAGTGTCTTCCTCACAACTGGAACCACTTCTTTACATAAATTAAGTTTTTCAGTACTTCCCCTCCACACTGCCATCTAACTTATTGAAGCAACAGTACTTTTAAATCTGTCTAATGCTATTACTGGATGTTTATACTAAAAATGAGAACCCATTGGACAAACATTAGAATAGATGGTATTGTATTTTCTCTAGGTGGGAGGTCTTAGAAAAATAAAAAGATCTAGGCCTCATTCTCTGAAATTCTGATTGGGTCTCTGTCTTTCAGGTGAAAATGAGAGCCACAACTAAAATGGACACAGATCTATAATAAAATGCTCAGTAACAAGCCAGAGTTCTCTAAAAGTAAGATTTCCAGTGGCCTTAAATTTTAAGAAAGCTAAAATTTCTATATGGACCCAGTTCAATAAAAGGATTCTAAGAAAACACTGATTATCTGAGCTTATAATTAATTCATGAAGTGCATGGAACTATATAAAAACTTGCATTGCAGTCACCTAATTAAAAAAAAAAGTCCCACAAAAGGGGAATATTGAAAATAGTGGTTCTTAAAGTAGAATGCCTGGGATAATAATCAACCTAGACTCTGGCTTTATCATTAGCTGGGAACTTTTTTAAAAATGAAAATTCCCAGGTTCCCTCTAGATCTATTGAATCATAATCTATGGTGGAAGGGGCAGCTATTTGTGTTTTAACAAGACCTCCGGGTGGTTCTGATGCCTGATTTTGAGAAATATAATTACGAACCATTCAGAGAAGTTAGCCCTTTCCTTAGCTTAACAGAAATGTAGCAGAAGAGAAAGGCATAAATACTCTTCTCGTGATGAATATATTTTAGCATTCAAAAACTCTGGCAAGTTTTCTCCTTCTTTAATCAGACAGGAACAGAGAGGTGTGTGAGGTGAGATATTACACATTTGTGGCAAAGTAAGGAATAACTTCAAGGCAAGTTTACCCAAGGGGATGTCTGCTCTTGCTACAGGTGCATTCAATATACAAGGACACATCAGATTTCTTTGCTTCATCTAAATTTGCTTTCTGCAAATTAAGCTTTTCCCTTTGTTTAATTTTCAGTGAAAAGGAACAGCTGGTAGATAAAATTAATGTGAAAAATCTTTATAAATTTAATGTCCATGATTTAAATCATTCCTCTGGGTGTTTTTTCTTCACACACACACACACAAAAAAAAACTTTCTCCTCTTAATTTCAGTCTCTCCTTTAAAATATTTTCTCAAAATTCACTTAGAGTAAGTGCAGTAAGCCTTGTTGAACATAAAAAATGGTGAGAAACTCCCCAACTTCCTAGTAGACAGATTTACCCAGATGACTTCCAAAAGAGGTTTACTTTTCACTAATTTTTAGTGTAGTGCAAGTTATAATGAGATTATGGTTTAATACACTCAGACTTTATTTTTTCTTGTTCCTGCATGTTGCCTTATTTTTAGGAAAAAAAAAAGGAAGGAATCATATTCCTGGAATATTGTGCTTGTACCTACTTCTCTCCCAACTCCATTCCCTGACCCTCCACCATTGTCATTCCTGCCCCTTAGGTGGCCTTAGTAGCAGCTTTAATCTAGGTGTAGATGTGTTATTCAGATCGATCCATCAGATCCCTGACTCTTCCTACCTACCATTCTGCTTAGAACCAATAACAAGAACTTGCTCTACAGACCAAACAGAAACGCTGAGATTAGATTCCCAGATTTTTTCTTTGTTTGTTTGCAACTTTTGAGGAAAGGGTCTTTTCTGCCAGTTGGGATTTCTGAGAGCATGGACTATGTGCTGCTGACAATCATCTAGTCACCTTTTTAGAAGACGTACCAACAATGGAAACAGTACAGAATGAAGCGAAAATAAAAGAGAGAAACAATCCTAAGAAGGGGCAAAATTTAAGTAATACAGCCAGTCATGCCAGAACTTTTCAAGCAGAGAAGTCCATAGTAAATAAGTCAGTGATTTTCATTGTTTTTGTAAGTAAATTTACATTATTTTTGATTCATTTATAATCTAATCTGAGTTTATTAAAAAGGAGAGAGGAGAAATCTAGGTTTTTTGGTTTTGTCAAACAGATAGAATAGGTATTTTCCTTGAGATTTTTTGATGAAAGTGAAGACAGAAGGGCAGATTAAGTGGATATTGAGGAAATGGAACATCTACAGGTAGTTCTGAGCATTTTTTTTAAGTGTGTCTGTGAAATACTTTCAAAGATCAATCAGACCCTTCAGCCCAACTGATATAATCAGCAACACAATGGGATCAAGCACAATTTACAAATTGACCACTTGTGGTAGTCATTAATCTATCGCCTTTAAACCATGTGAATTAAATTAAAATCAAGAAGCAGCCCAAGACATATCTTGTAACTTGATTATATAGGTTTGTATCTCATGCAAGAGGTCAAGACTACACATGGGATCCTGGAGAATCACTGGGGTACATATGGTATCTGGATGAAAAAGCATCAAAGACAGGATTGAACCTTATTTCATAACAGTAAATGACATCATTTTTTTCAAGGATCTCCTTTAGGATAGAAATTGTTAGATAGATTTATCTAAATGTGTTTAGATGATGAAATAGGATCATTTATTTGACTCATAGTCCTGTTGTAAATTTAACAGTAGTATTGCCATTTTTGCTTTTGCTGCTAAAAATTGCTGCCATTTTAATTGAATATTACTTATTAGGAGGTGGGAATAGTGTCCAAGCAGATGGTTGTCAGTAAACTGATGACTACAATTATGGATCAGTGTCCAAATACAATACTCAAAACTTGATACACTACATAGTTTCGTGAATGTGACTGCCAAAATAAATCTGGCCTGGAAAATAATTTTGAGGATTTTTCCCGCTTGCTTAACTTTTCTTCAGCATTTTTAGCCAAAGATATCCTTGAAAAGCTGAGGCTATGCATGTAAGGACAATCATGGTATTCATTTAAACACTTAAACGCTTTCTTGAACTTTGTTAAACTTACTGAGGAGAAAGAGTACTCCAATAGTAGGCCACGTAAACTACATCCACTTCATCCAATGTTATTTCTTTTCTTGCAGAAGAAATTCTGAAACCAGTGTATGATAAAGTCCTTATAGTATCTATAGTTGGTAAGTCAGAAAATATATTTCCATTTTTATTCGTTCTTCTTCATTTAGTATTTGCTTTGTTCATTGACAAAAGTGGGCAACAAAGTATTCTACACCTGTCTCTTCTTCCCTAATTATGTCATTTAAGAAGACAAATGTGTGTCTTTAATCAGCAAAAACTCATCAGTGTTTCTCTGGTTTTTATCAAGACCTACCCTCTACTCCTGCTAACTGGTAAAACAGGTAAAAACACAATGAACTGGTGACAGAGAACTGTACCCTACCTACGTTCTAGCAAGAATAATATCAAATACATTGCTGCCTTACATCTATCAAATGCCAGATATATATGAAATTTTACCTGAAAGATAAGCAGTCCCTCTAAATTTTCTAAAATTTACTCAAGACTAAGTTAAACCAGTAGAGTTACATCCATACATAATATTCCTCCACCCTTCCCTTTACATAGTATTTTCTTGGATGATTTCATTGGACAACATCACAAGAAGCTATTGGAAATAGCCTGGTGAAACTGATGCCTGTCATTGAGATAAAGGTGACAGGATGGTTTTCATCCTGTTACACAGTGTCCTTTTTATTAAGGACTCTAGGGGGAAAAAAAACAAAACAAAACTATTTTCAGGCTTTAGCACCAGGAAAAGTCATTCTCCTGAGCATTTGGCTTATTTTTACCTTTATCTAAAGGATCATCCCATTTTAGCTTTAAGCAGAACTAATATATTGTTTAAGATACCTGGCAGCAAAGAGGTCAGAAGAAGGTCAGGCTGTCTCCTCTGCACTGAATTTGCAACATTCATTCATTATCTCCCATAGCCTCATTAAAACAGCTTTAATGTGGTCAACATTTGATGGTAGACATAAGCTTTAATCTTATGAATATCAAACCCACCTGGGTTACATTTCCTCTTATGGACAGTTAGCAGAATCAGGTTAGTAAGCTATTTTAACCCCTTAATCTACAGTACATACTTGTATAGGAATCAGGCTCACTAGACATATGAATTTAATCTCAAATAGTCAAGGTTGACTCTTAATTTCTCAGTTTCTGCTCTCAAACCTGAGGTTGTTAAATACTTTTAATCATCTTTTTAATTCTGTTCCTTTTCTTCACTTTCTGATTTTTCCTCTTATCTATTATATTTCAGATTACTTTTTAGGCCTGGATCTGCCCTATTTTTCTTTCTCATATGACCTAGATTCAAATTTACACACTGTGAAATAGCTAATAAATCCCCATTAAGGTTGTAAAAGGTGAAGGTTCAACCAGTGTATAAGTTATCAAATTCTCATATAAAACTGAATGATCTTTGATATTAATAGCTTGGCAAAAGTGCATTAACAAGTACATGGGATTTTAATGAAAAAAAGATAAGATTTTTAAGTTATTTGGTTAAAGACAACACACTTACTCTAGAAAACTTGAATATTTCTAAAATATAAACATCACATAGGACAAATCTTCCCTCTCACAATTAACCTTTCAATATAATTTTTTTTCCTGGACCCCTGTCGATATTGTTAACTTTAGTTTTACTCATTGTGTGTGTTCCTTTTTGAATATTTTTGAGACTGTATATTAAAAGGGAAAGTTTCCATTTTTGTTTGAGCTAATGAAGTCTAGGGAAAGTGGGACATAAAGCCCCACAAGGAGGGGTTTCTTCCCCCCTTTCCTTTCCCCCCCCCTCCACAAACAATAGAGTATTACAATGATTTACAGAGACACATTGAAAGTAAATTATGTTGTAAACGCCTGTCCCTTGGGCTCGCTAAGAATCACAGGAAAAAAAATGCAAAAAAGTCTGAAACTCCCAACAGCAAAGGTTGACAAGAAAATATGGTTTTGTTTTTCTATGAGTAAAAGTAACTTTTATGTTGTGTTTTCCCATGAGAAATTATAAACTTTCAAAGGAATTTTAGTCTCTTGCATGCACATATAACAGCAATTTATCTGGGACTGCCCGGTGAAAACACTCTTAAGACTTTAAAGCTGTTAGAACTGAGGCTGAATTTCTTCAAGACCACTACTTCATTTTGTCCTTGCTGTCTCTTCTGGTCAAAACATTTAATGAGACTTAGAAGACTTGCAAGTTTGCAACATGTTAGTAATATGAAAATGCATTTGTGCAGCCCATGTGGCTGCAATTTTTGAGTATATTCATCACTTATTTAATGAATAATGAAGTCTTAACAGTAGCTATGGTTACACTGAAGGACGGGGCAACAAATTAAATGAGAACTTGTCAATTTAAGAAACCATGAGTGTCACTGAGGTAGTATTGCCTCCTTGGGGAGCAAGTAGGACCTGCCACACAAGACCCTTGTCTTCTTCCTTCTCTTTCACCAAATGAGCCACAATTACAGAAACTCTACTGCTCAGTGGGATGCTTAAATATCACTCAAATCCATTTGTGCATGTAAAATAATTTTATTCCCAAGATATAAAAAATATATATTTATTTAAGTCCGCTATTTCTTTTCTGCTTGATTTAATTAGAAGTAATTCAGTTATTTGTAATATATGCTCATTTGTGTTTCTTATGGCCCAAGAGAAATAAGTAATAGATGGTCTAAAGTGCTACCCAGCAGCTAACATTCTCATCACTGGACTCTTCAGCAGTGTTGTTTAGTACCGGCTACTTTTCATCTAGACATTCTTGTTTTGACACTGAATCTCTTCCTCCTCTCATAATCTCTCATTTGCTGGAGAGAGGTTTCCTCTGGTGTTACAAGCTCTCTCTTGTCAGAATAGCAGGTAGTATATTTCTCCCTTGACAGGAAGATTTATCCAGCCAATGTCATTTCAGGGGCTATGAAAACATGGAATAATTCTCTTCTCTCTACCTGTCATTCAGCATTTGCGTGGAAACCCCAGTGTGTATAAGCACAGTGAATGCTCTTAGTCTCCAATCCATCTGACAGAGCATTCTATTTCTCAGTGAATTCTCCTCCTTCAGGCCTCACAACTTTTCTAAGTTTTCTACAAACATTGCCACAAAACCTTAGGAAAGCTACAAACTTTATAAAAGGCATATGCACTAGCCGGTTAGTAGGGCTGCATATTCATTTATTATCTATATCCCTTCAGTGGGGAGTAGAATGAATGCTAAGCCAGCATCATCCTCCTTTTCTCATGCTCTTCTAGAAGCAGAGAAGCGCTGCTGCTAAGGCATTACCTCTTTTGCCACCCGTTCATTTTCTCTGCCTGTGATAGACAGACCCTTATTTACGGATTAACAAATACGAAGATCATGTCACTTCCTGACATAAATGAAAAGATACCTTTGCTCCTAGAAATATATGTAGACTCAAGAAAAATATCCATGAAATGCACCCGATTGAGTTGTTGGCTAAACAGAGCTCCTTAATTAAAAGATCACAGGGAATCTTCATGGTAAAGAGAAACTTTAATGCCAGTGTTTCATTTACAAGAGAGCAGAGGAAGAAATTATGAACTCCTTTTTCTCATGTAACTTAGATCCAGGCCAATGTGACCAACTTTCCCTCAAGTATATAACTATGTTTAAAGCATGCGATGTGTATGGAGTAATTAAAATCATCATGAGATTGTCCAATCAATAACAACCAAACTCTTAATTTCCTCTTTACTGATCAACAGGGAGAAATATTTTAAACAGAAAATTTCATAATATTTGATCATAACTAATCTAGATTACTAAATATGTGCCCGAAGAAAATCTGCTAGAATGATAGTGGAAGGGGAGAGAATCAGAGAAATGAAAACAAACAGGGCGAGAGGGAAATTGAGAGAAGCAAGTGTACATCCAGTCTTTGCCCTGGGACCCCCCCCCACAAACTTTAAGAACTCAGTCTTAGTAGTGATAGAGATATCTTTTATACTAATGATGTGACACTGGGAAGAGGGGTGAGATAGTTTTCCTATATACGGCTTTAGAAAGATCAAACATACGGCTGAAGGATTGGAATTTTGGATTGGTTCAATGAGAGAGGGGAGACAAGGGAATTTGAGATTGAGTTCAGTCAGGTGGCCAATTAGTCAGTCATGCTTCTTTACTGAAATCCCAATAAAAATTCTGGACGGTGAGGCTAGGAAAATGTTCCTCATTGGAAAATGTGTTGGTAAACTAGGATGCCAAATGTACAGATTGTCTTAAGAGAGGGCATAAAATCTCCTCATTAGGAGTTCCCTACTCTGAGGGGCTGAGGCAGGAGGATAATCAGTTTGAATGCAATCTAGACAATGTGGTGACCTAACAAGATTCTGTCTCAAATATAAAAAAATGCAAAGGCCTAGTGAAGAACCTCAATATAAAGGCCTTGAATTTGATTCCACTCAGAGCTCTGTACTTGGCTGCTCCTAATCTATGTCCTTTATAATACTGCCATCAGTTTTCTCTGAATCTGTAGGAATTCTGTGAATTGTCCTACTATATCATCAAATATAAGGGGATTATTGGTCTCTTATCAAGTCTGCAACTTTCATCTTGCTTATCTGCCTTCTTAGAGATCCTCATCTGAGACAGCAGTCTGTGCATAAAACACTGAAGTCAGTGCCTGAACTGGACTGTACAATTCCTTCTCACAGACTGTAAACTTATGATTTAGCAGCTGTAGAATCTTTGTTCTCATTTCTAATCTTCATTTTATCAGGTGTCTTTAACATTCAGCATTGTTTACTGTGGTCCTAACCTGGAAATATCCAAATGTTTCCTTTGGTCTTCATGCCTTGGCTCCATGTGCATGAGTGAGGTCCTGGAAAAGCACCTGATGCATGCAGTCCACCTTGAAACTACCGTTACGGAAAAAGCAGATCATTTTAGATTAGCCATCAATATTATTTTAATGTTTTACAAACTGTATTTTAATATGCTTAAAAGGTACTTGAAAATCATAATGTTTTAATTTCAATAGTCATTCCTCTTCTTGTTCTCCCCATCAGTAAGGTATTTTGGAATACTGTGTGGTTATAGGTACCATCTGCATTTGTCCCCTCTGTAGGAAACTCCAATGGACCTAGGTGTTGAAATCAAATAAGGCAACTAGACACTAGATTTCTTACTACAAGTTGTCCTCAAAAATCTTTTCTTCTGTTGTATTAATTTTATACTTTGCTGGTTAAATTCTCACTGATCCCTTTGATTATATTAGGAGAGACAAGTTAATACTTATTTTTATCTGTATGATATATTAATATCCCATTGCCTCTCAGAGGTTTTTTTCCAAATTCAATTGCATTCTTACTGTAAAATGGGCTCTTTTCCCTTAAAAATTTTTTTAGACTCCAAAACATTCTGTATGTTCGCCAGATAACAATATTTTTACATGTGTAGCTCAACTTTGATATGTATCTGTGATTATTTTTATAATAAACTCTTGCTACATTGTACATCAGTTTTTTGTCCTTTTAATGTCTGTGAGATCTATAGTAATGATACTTCTTTCATACTTGATGTTAGTAACTTAGATCCTCTCTATTTTCTTAATGTGGTTAAAGGTTAATTGATTTGTATTGATATTTTCAGAGAACCAACTTTTGATTTCATTTTTTCCTATTGATTTCTTGTTTTCAGATTTATTGATTTCTGTTGCAATTATCTTCTGTTCATTTTGGACTTAAGTTGTTCTCCTTTTACTTCTGTAGGGTGAAAATTTTCCTAGAGTGTAAAATTGTTTTCCAATATATGTATGTAACGCTGTAATTTCCCTTTAAATTCTGCCTTTGTCTCAACTCACAAATTTTAATAAATTTGATTTCATTTTTAATTAGTTCAAGTATTATATATATATATAACTTTTAGAAATATTTTACTTTTTTGAGGCTGGTGGTAATTAGCACATTTTAAACTTTGATTCTGTGCTTAGTACATGTTTGCAATACATAATGTTTACATTCCAGTATTAAATGTTTATACTCACTGAAGGGAATTGTTACAGGTTCCTAACACTCTAACCCTAACCCTACCATATTAATTTCTTTGTAAGACCTCATAAAATTAATTACCATACATACAAATTTAAAATTAGACTAATAGGCCAAAGAACATACAAAGACAATTGTAAGTAGTCAAAGTACAATTTTAGATACATTGTCCATGCTGGATTACAATACTTGTTTTTGTTTTCTTTCTCTTGTATGTATGTATGTG
>NW_022900941.1:26786532-26820183 GCF_012274545.1 Fukomys damarensis | reverse complement strand
TGAGAGAAATCACTCAATATATAAGCCTGTATGTTTTAATTACTTCACTTAACATGTTAACATTATAGTCTCATTCCCTACAAATGATTCAAGTTTATCCTTTATGGCAAAGTAGTGCTACACTGTGTAGAAATACCACATTTTCTTTATCCATTCATTTGTTGATTTTCTTAATTTATTGCTTCACTCATATTTAATGTTATTTGATTTTAAGCATTTTAGTTAGGATTCTGCAGAGGAACAGAACAATAGCAAATATATGTATAATTATGAAGAGGGTTTATTAGGTATAGGATCACAGGCAAGAGAATGCACAATGGCTCTCTGCTCTTTTAAGAGCCAAAGGATCTATTAGCTGCTTAAGCCACAAGGATGACATTCACAGAAGAATGGATGAAGGATGCAGTAACAGTCCAAGCTTGAAGACCTGGAAGGTGATCAGAGAGTCGCTGGTGTGAATTTGTATTGAAAAGCTGAAAAGACTGGGGACTAGGAAATAAATACCCAGCAGGATGGCAGCAAAAAGGGTTACTTTCTCAGAAAGACTGGGGCTCTTCAAAACAGGCATGCTTGCTTCTTCTTTCCCTTTCTGTTCCATTAACGGCACCAGCCTATGGGTTGGGGCTACCCATAACCAGAGTAAGGCATCTCTGCCTCAGCTTGCTGGCCTACACATCAGTTATCCACAGCAATATCCAGAACTGTGTTCTACTAATCTGTAGAACTGTTTAATTCATTCAAGTTGAAATGCCATTATTAATTATCATAATCCACCCTCTGTCATCCTGACAACTAGACGCATCTTCTTAAACCATATTTAATCTCCAAATAGCATAGTAATTCCATAATTATGTGAAACATACTACAACTATCTTGTATAAACAGAAATGTACTAATTACTTCCCTGGAGTAGAAGGCATTGATTTTCTTCAGGTGATGCTTACTCTTCTCCCGATCTGACATAACTTACATTATAGTAGAGATTTGACAATAATATTTAAGTACCAATATTAAGTCACTTAATGCTAAGATACAAAGAAAGAGAACAAAGTTATCTGCTTATACATGTGCCTGGATCCACAAGCATCTTAACCAAATAGGAACGAAATACTCATGAGAATTTCAATCCTCCTTTCTGTAACTGGTCATGTTATTGTATCTGGGATTTAGAACTATTTTCTTCCACTACCTATTTTGCATTCATATGCCCTTCAGCAAGCACCTCATCAGGTCTTCACTGTTTACCTGGCAAGGTGAACCTTACTCACTTCTGAAAGTTCTGGAGAATTTTTCATCCTGCTTGGATGGAATTGTTGTAGCTTCCTATTGACTTTAATAATAGGGCACAGTGATATTAGAAGATGCCTTCAAACAGATTATTCCTTATAACCACTGTGGAATTTGATAGTCCAATTTCCCCTTAGGTGCACGGATGAATTTCTCATGTTAACATCATAGCTCTCTCTTTAACTTGTTGACTCATTGACATGAAGAACCCTAAATTACCAGGTTAATTTTAGCAATAGAATCATTGATGCTCCTCCTGGTACGAACTTTCTCCCTTTTGGAACCAAGATTTCTGGGCTGGTAGAATATCAGAATATGGGAAGAGGAAGAAAAAAATTTTGCTAGTGGGTCACAGGAGGTAATGGTAAGTGGTATCATTCTCATTTGCACTTGTGAATCCAGGCTATTAAAAAAATATTACCACATTACCACATATTAGCAGTGGTTGACTCATTCTGTATCTGAATGGATAGTAGTTTTGGCTGAAGTATTATGTACAGGAAAGACAAATCCATACTGGGGAAATAGTGTCTATCCTAGTAAAGGCAAAGCACTGTTCTTTCCATGATGAAAATTATCCTATATAGTCAACGTACCACTAGGTCTCAGGATGACCACCCCAGAAAATGGTGCCATATCAGAAACTCGGTGTTGGTCTCGGCTACTGGCAGACTGAGCACTCAGCAGTGGCTGTAGCTAGAACTTCCTTAGTGAGTGGAAATCCGTGTTCCTGAGCCCATACATAACCTCCATTGCAGCCACTGGGACCACTTTTCTCATAAGCCTATTGGATGATAAGGGTGGCTGAGGGAAAAGGTTGACTGCTATCCACAGAAGAGGTAATTCTACCCAGTTGATTATTAAAGTCTTTGTCTTCTGAAGTCACCTTTTTGTAAGCATTTACATGAGACACACATTTCTTCACATTCTTCACTTCGATTAAAAGGCTTATCCACATATTTCTTCCCCAAGTGTCTGCCATTAATTTCCCAGTTATGTTCCTTACAAGTCTTTGACCATCCAGTCAGACTATTGACTATAGTCTATGAGTCAGTGTATAGTCACACATCTAGCCATTTTTTTCAACAAGTAAAATGTTCAACCAGGAGCACTGCCTAACCTTCTGCCCTTTGTGAAGTTTTAGTTTTACATTCTCCTTCAGGGATATCTGAGAAAGGGGTTGGAGAGCTGTTTATTTTCAGGTAGTGACTGCATAACATAGGGAACTATCTGTAAACCCAGGACTTAGTCTTCTCTTTCTTCATCAACTGATCATATAGTACCCTCCTGAGGCCATAGGCAGGAGAGGGACAGCAATCATTCAGACCACTTTTCATGAAATTTACCTATATATTTAGTTGTAATAACACAAAGTTGACTAAAATACAGATCTACATCGAACAAATTCTTTCACTTTTGTTATTAGAAGTTTCTGTGTCCTTTACATTCAAAGACAATTCTGCAGGGCTCAGAAATCTAGGGTGCTGGGTTTTTATTCCTTCAATATCTCAAGTATTTTATACTACTCTTGTTGCTTACATCATCTCTGAGAACTCCTATGTAATTTTTATCATTACTCCTGTATAGATAAAGTACATTTTGTGTTCTAGCTTTTTTCAGGAGTTGTTTCCAAAATTGATTTTTGTATAAATTTAAAATTATATACATAGTTACAGATATTTTGGGATTTATCTTGCTCAATATTCTACAAACTTTCTAGATCTATGAATTGGTGGGTGAGGGGTTATTTTTGTTTTTTATTTTTTTGTACTGGGGGTCGAACTCAGGTCCCCGAGCTTACAAAGCAGGCACTGGAACCACTGAGCTAAATCCCAACCCCTGGGTGAGGTTATTTTGAGGCAAATTCTTAATCATTATTTCAAATATTTCATATTTTCTTTCTTTATCAATTGTAATTTTTCTGATATCCAGGTATACTACAGTGCTTAAAGCAAACAGCTGTTAGTAAGCCTTTAGTAATGTGGTTTCAGGTATGGGAGGAGAACTAAGTTTTCTAGTTCTACGAGTATGTTCAGTGTTTTAGTGAATCTGTGCCTTGGACAATGAATTTCATATCTGCTTCTCAGAATTTTCCCCCATTTTGAGAAGACAGGATGAGTAGAATTGCCTGTAGTTTGCTAATTCCCAGCCTTCATTTGGATAATTAGAAATGAGTGAAGTTGGGTATATTTTATAACCCAAGTCACTTAGTCTCTGGTAAAACCCCTACAAGTTAGGTTCTGGTTAATTTCTGTACAGAGATGAGGCCTTGTTAGGATGAACAGCATATTCTTGTATATTTCAAAATAAATTATTTCCCCTCCACCTGCCAGAAGCAGGGTGGGGATTGTGGACATACTTCCCCAATGTTCATTGTAAGAACTGGCTCAGACTCCCACATTTAAGAGTTTGAAGGCACTGATATGGCTAGGGTTTTCTCTCTCAGACATGTCTATGCTCTGCTTTTAGCAATTTACCACTTATAGTTTCAGCTTTCCTTCTCTGGTATTGATTCCCATGCTAGTGCTCAGGGTTTTCTTCCCTGACAAGTTACAATTCTTTGCACCCATGCATTTGGGCTCTCTAGATTTGGGGCAATTTCCTCCTATGACCTGATCTTTCTGACATCAACATTAACTATCGATAGCATCTATTTGTTCACCTTTTTATACACTGTTAGGATGGAACGGTGACTTGTACCTCCTTCCATGCCTCCCTGAAAGTCAGAAGTCTCAAGTAGTTTATTTAAACTTCTCATTATCTGTGTTCATTTAAATGATTTATGATTAAAATAACTTTAACTTTTAGAGACTCCTCAGGATTTGTTCATATTCCTCATTAGCATTCCAAGTCGTGCGATGATACTTCTTTCTTTCTAAACATTAATTGTTTTTACATACCTGCCTCCCCATCGATTGGTACCCTTCCCATTTACAAAATATCTAAACTTTTAAAACTGTATTTTCCAATGGGAATGTTCAAAGTTTTCTATATCAATTATTTTTTGCCATTAGAAATTCAAAGAAGTTGCTGCCGTATTCCTGAAATAACTAGCATACTTATTTCATCAGCTACTTCCTTGATAGTTGAAAATTGTCCCAATCAGCAATGGTCTTTATGCTTTCCTTCACTTCGCCTTAAAGAAAACATTCAGTAAGACAAAACAACAACAACAAAAAAACAATTATGAGATGCTCCTCATTAGAGCTTTCAGGATGGCTACAGAGAGTGGAGTCCTCTGGGATCGTTGCGTGTTATTATATTATGTCCATGTAAACGAATAGTCATGAATAGTCATACTTCCTGGACAGTGTGTAGCTTTCTCCCACTATATATCAATCTTGTTACACTTTTTAAATACAATCTAAGTCCCCTTCATTAAATATCCACAGTATTCAAAGTTCTCTTTTCCATACATATATTTACATGTGGTGATTTCATTCTCTTGCCTGTCTAACCCTAAGTAATAACATGGTCATTTTCAAGGCAGTAGTCCAATTCCTTGGAATTTCAAATTTAGTTCAAGGATCACATTTACTTTCTCAAGGAAAGGGTTTAAATAATTTATCTTCATTCATAGCATACCAGTTCTCCCCAAGTACTTCTATGCCTCACATTACTCATGCATTCCTTTATAGTCACTACTTTTCTGAGATTTTTAAATAATCAAAATTGTATCTTCTATTGAAAGAATGAATTATAAATCTCAAAACAGAAATTACAAATCTTAAAATATTAATCACTATTATACTGTAGCACTGTGTAATTCACTAATCATATTCACATATGTCTTACTTCCAAATAATTCTGAGGATTCAGAGTAGTTAAGTGAATTACTCAAAGTTGTCAGTTGGTTATTGAATTTTATTTTATTAAATTGCCTAAAAAAAGTTAGACTTGGTTCTAAGCTTAAAGTCCAATTTCTTAATCATTTCATTTTGCAAATAATTAGAAACATGCAGATAATTATATTTTCTCCCCCCACCTTTTTTGTTTGTTTTTGTACTGGGAATCAAACTCAGGACCTTGTTCTTGCGAAGCAGGCAGCAGAACCACCGAGCTAAATCCCCAGCCCAGAAACTTGCTGATAATTATAATAAATAGGTCTGGTTTATTAGACTTCCCTGCCACATCTTTTTGAATTGGGCTATAATGATATGATGAATTCAGTTATAATGATTTTTTTTTTTTGGCACATGGGTTTTAATCCAGTGTTTTCACACTGAACTACATTCCCAGCTCTTTGTGATTTTTTTTTTAAACTTTGAAATAGGTTCTCACTAAATCTAGAATTCTGAAATTAATAGGCATAAACCACCACATGCAGAGGTAATAGGTATTTTGAAGCAATATTACCAAAACAAGTGCAATATAATCTTCACCAATCTTTAAAAAGTTACATTAGATGTGAGAATTACCTACTCTAGTATAAATATTTTTTCTTTTTGGGGGGTGGGGGAAGTACTGGGGATGGAACTCAGGACCTTGCACTTGTGAAGCAGGCAGCAGAACCACTGAGCTAAATCCCTGGCAATCTACTGTAGTTTAGATATTACCTAATCTGTAACTGCGATGATTGGAGATCCCTGAAAATCATCTATACTGATAAATATTCCTATCAAAATTCTCATCATCAAATCCTAAAAGTTCAAATATATTTCAACCATATAGCTTTCCTGAACCCTTCACTGGGTACAAATATAGTTCTTCAGAAGCAGTTTTGTCACAATAAGCATAATGAAATCTCCCTAGCAGTTCCATGTGACCTTGAAAATATAATAAATGTCTCCTAGACGCTGTTATATTTATAACTGTGAGGTATTGTGGTTGCCAATTTTCATGTATTATGTGAGAATATTATTCCTCTCATAGTGTTACATATTACCACAAAGTGCAATTGAGTATTGTCATGTTTAGGTAGGTACCATTAAGTTTGCAATTCACTCAACACCATCCCCCGCAAGTTTTGGTTCATCCACATACCTAGAATGGAGCACAGCCATTACTCTCGTGGTAATTTACAATGCAGACCCTATTGAATCCAGAGGTTTGAAAAGCATAAATGCCAATATAGAATGACATAAAGGGAATAAAAGCTTGTTCTTTACCTTCCCCACAATTTCTTATGTTTACTAACTAACCGAACACTAGCGATGGGATTGGACCCAAAAGTCCTTCAAGGCTGGAGAGATGACATTTGGCAGTGGTTAGTGAAGTAGTATTGTACATGCTTTATGTACAATATTTGCAATGTCATAGAACAGGGTTGTTTCCAAAGGGAAAGGACAACAACACTCTTCCATGGAGATGGGGAGATCATGTGGGCACAATCCATCCTCCTGGGTTTAGGAGGTAACCCAGAAATGTCATAAAATCCTCTTTGATCTGTGGTCGCTACTGTTGGTTGTAAGGGAAATTAACATATTTAATTAACTCTGTGACCAAAGCAGCTGTTACCTTATATAAAACCTGGAATATTTGTGACTGGCTTATACCACTATGTGTCTGAATGTGCCAGTGACATAAGACTGATGATATTTTTATACATCACGACACAGCATGACTTCTCTTATAATCAGCTCAAGTCAAGATCTTCTTTAAATTCTTCATGGAGAATAATGGTGCTCTGGCCCACATTGTTTAATAATGCACTAAGTCAGGCCAGCCAACAGGAAGCTCCATGTGCAGCAGAACAGACTGGCCCATCCAATCGCTGCCAACTTCCAAAAAGGCTACAGCTACATTGGCATTGGTAAAGTCAGTCATACTTCTTTCCTCTTCATCGTCAGCAAGCTATTTTATTCACAATTCAATTCTGATACTTTTGAAAGATTATTATTTACCTTCTTTTTAAAAGAAAAAAAAAATCCTTGGTTGCAATATTTCCAAGTGGAAATAAATGTTATTGAGTCAGGAAGTTACTTTCATCATTAGTTTGCAAACTTATTGGTCTAAACCTATTATGAAGATCTTACAAAATAAATTTAGTGCATCTAATTTCAGATGGGAGATGGATTGGTTTGAAGGATTTCTGAGAGGAGAAGTGAGGGAAAGCAGAAGGTGGCTTTTCTGACCATTGAAAAGTGCTTCCTTTACTTGGTTTGTTATTTCACCCACTTTGTGAGAATATAAGAATCAAGCATTTTCCATTTTGGATGGCTGGAGCTGTAAAGCGATGAGTTTATCTCTAGGAAAGATGGAGGCCATAATTTTCAATACCTTTCTCAGGGGTAATGTGGTAACACCAGTTATCTTGACTGCCTGTGCTGCTTTTTTCTGAACGAATTTACTTTGCCATTGAATGCGTCTTCCCCGTCATACCTTTCCTAGTGGATACACTTAATATTTTCTTTTGTGCCATTTCTGAAATTCTTGGAAAGTCTTGCAAACTCTGCAGTTTTGGCTAGTACCATATGTAACTCACAAACACTTTGCTAGTTCAGCAACTGAAGGGCTCAAAATCCTGATTAGAGAGTGAGGCCTCATAAGACTATAAGGAAAAGTGTTAGCCATTGAGGGTTTGGCTTCAGTTTAGGATGACAGTATTTTGAACTGCAAGTAATAAGATGTGTAATGATTAGTTTGTATTAACTTGATTTATATTATTATAAAATTACAAATAATATTGCTAAAATATAAAACTAGAAGAAAATGAAAAATACATGACATTTGCTTTTTTTATTAATGGGTATAGTCTGTATTGTATATACATTTGCTTATATAAAGACACTCTTGTTGCATATATCTCATTAAAATGTACAGTGTTAAAGAAAAGCTAATTGGCAATTGAATACTTTTTTAACTGACTCAAAATATGAATAGAGATAAACAAATGTGCACATATATACATATATATATATGTAAACGTGCATATGTAATTGTATATTTCTAGCAATAGTTTAAAACAAAGGGAAAATTATTTTTCAAAAATGCATTATTAAAGCAAATGGGACATCATGTGTAAAGCAAAAAAGAACAATTTCAACATTACACTCTAAATGTTAGAAAGAAATCCTAGAGGCCTATCTCATTATTAAACTCAATTAAAATATATATATATGTAAACGTGCATATGTAATTGTATATTTCTAGCAATAGTTTAAAACAAAGGGAAAATTATTTTTCAAAAATGCATTATTAAAGCAAATGGGACATCATGTGTAAAGCAAAAAAGAACAATTTCAACATTACACTCTAAATGTTAGAAAGAAATCCTAGAGGCCTATCTCATTATTAAACTCAATTAAAAATAAGATATTCAAGCCACTAGGTAATAGTTTCCCTACTCTGCTATAAAACTGATTTTATTCTTTTTATTCTGACCAAGAAAATCCTCAATGCTGCATTCGGACAAGATTCATCCACTCCATTACTGTTATTCAATAAATTTCCAGTCATTTCACTTGGCCCCAGAAAGAAGGGGAAGTGAACAAGTGAGGTATTTTGTGTGCCCCTGTGGTGCTTATGGAAGTGATAGCAACAACTGAGTTTCTGCAGCAGGGATTTTAAGAATTTAAGAAAAGAAATGACATGCATATATAATAAGAATTAAGAAATTACAGACAATACCGAGGTTTCAATAATTTCTGATTGATTTCTTCCTTTCATTAAGTAAGGTGCACATTTGCACATTCTCTCATTTATTCCTTATATACACCTGTGAGATACTCAACTAATCTCAGCAACTTTGAAAAGCTTCAGATTGGAGGAGAGAGCTCAGTTGCCAAGGTAAATTCTCAGGTATAAGTGGCAAAGAAGTTAGTGTCCATAGGCTTTCCCACCTTCAGAGGCTGTGCACTTTCTTTTTACGTAGTTCTTACTGTTAAGCCTATTAGCAAAATTCGATGTCTATTCTGATCTTTTGCAGGTAGGGCTGCCCTCCTTAATAAAATCTGATAACCCTAGATTTTCCCAGGTTGGGAATTTGCTTTAAGCTTTTGAAGGTTTTGTGGTTTTGTTTGCTTGTTTGTTTTACTTTTCTTTTACTATTTGCATAAAATGTTGAAACTTTTGGTTTAGAATTATTCAGCCTTTTATTTTGAACTTTATTTAACTAAGTTTGTGTTTTTCTAGATCTCTGCTAAGCACAAGCCACTGTTTTTCATTTCTGGAACTCCACTCTTTCTATTTTTATGGTCCTAACTTTCCCTCTGTTTTTAGGTTCTGTGGACTTGCTCCTTAGAGAAAATATTATGCGTTTAAGTAGAACCAAAAAATCTACATTATTATTCTCATTACTGCTCTGTATACAAATTTCTCTAGTTTTACTACTTCCTAAGAAGCACTTCTCTGCCTTTTTGTAAGTGAAACCCAATCTTATCACCATTCTTGTCATGGATGTAACAGAAGTTGGAGTAAATAAGCAAGTGCAATGCATCTTTCTTTTCATAACATGTACCTAAACTTATTAACTAGAAATCATCTCTTACCAATTTGCTCACAAATTTCAAACCAAAGTAATACATTTTTCTCAAATTTGAACAGTGGTGAGAATGCATGTCCCTCCATCCCTTCCAATCGGATGGGGGTGACTGTACCTCATCCACTCCCAGTTTATTTTGGTAAATGGTCTCTTTGCATTAGTAGGGAAAAGAATGCTTTTCTGCCATTTGTTTACTGGAATATTTTCTGAATAGTAACTAGATAAAGTTGATTATTCAGACCTTCTCTATGCATAATGATTTCAGTACATGTGTTCTATTACTATTTAGTGAAGGCTATTGAAATACTTCACTATAAGTTTGGATTTACCAGTTTTTCTTCATGGGGTAATTAAATCCTTATTTTTATTATTTCTATTTAATTTGTAATATTTCTTAATTAATTAGCCCATTATTCATCACTACTTTTCAACTGAACACTTAAAAGCTTTTCAGCTCTGTTATTATCATTAGCATAGCATAGTATTTGTATCATTTTACTTTTACCCTATATTTCTCTATATGCAGGCATGATTTTTGCCAGCAACACATAGTTGCGACTAAGTTTTACTTTTTAGGTATTTTCAGAATCGTTTACATCTTTTTATTGGGATACTAGATCATTTACAGTTCAAGTATTATTGACATGTGTTATTTCATTCTTATTAAGATATGCATAGGAAAAAAACCAACCAACTGAAATGTATTCACATAAAGCCTACTCAAAGCAGGTCAACAGCCAAAATTTCTGACTTGGGTTACCCATACTATCTTCTTGTTTTATGTTTATGTGTTTTTCTGTAAGTCATGTTCTATCTCATTGATTTATCTACACTACAAACTCTGGTGTTCTGGTTTCTACCATAACTTTCTGGTTGAGCCTTTGTGTTAGATATACTTAAAAATAAATTTTAGGGCTTGGGACTTAGCTCAGTGATTCTGTAACCCGCCTCACAAGTGCAAGGTCCCAAGTTCGATCCCCGGTACCGAAATAAATAAACAAACAAACAAATAAATAAAAACTTTTAGTTTATAAAATTAAGCCTTATTTAAAATTAATTAATTTGTTTTATTTTTCCATTTCACCTCTTCTTCTGACTTATTTGTACTCTTAATATGTGTTTTAGGGGATTTTTTTTCCAAATTTATTTCCTTGGTGCAATTCACTCTTTCTGTAGATGCAGATCTCATGTTGCATTTTCTTTCTATAACATGAGCATTGTTTCTTATGGTGGGGGGGGTCTGTTGGTGATAAATTGTTCTGTTTTAAAAAATTTGTTCCATATCTGCCATTGTTTCTGAAGGACCTGTTCTGGACCTGGATTCATAGGGTGAGGCTTGTTTTATTTTGCTTTGTTTTCAATACTTTAATCATGTTGCTCCACTTTCTTTTCATCAGCTTTTTATTTGATCAGAAATTTTCTTTCTTTACCTTGTTCACAATTTTGTATGTTCTTTCTTCTTTGATATTTTTAAGAAGTTTATTTTAGAGATATTTGGTTCTGATGTGTTAGGTTGCAGTTTAATATATATTTGGTGTTCTGCTTTTCTTGTATCCATAGAGTATGGTTTTATCACATTTGAAAAATATTTGGTCTATTTTTGTTTAAATATCTTCTCTTTCACACCCCTCTTCAGTAATTCCAATTAAATATGTATTAAACAGATTGAAATACCCACAAATTTCGAATGCTCTGGTCATTTTTTAAATCATTTCTTTCTATCTCTTTGTATTTTATTTTGAATTATTTCTATTGTAATATCTTCCAGTTTGTTAGCTTTGTCTTCTGCTGTGTCTAATATGTGCTTGACACCTTAACTGTGTTTTCATATTATCGATCATAGTTTTCATGTAAAAATATATTTTATGTCAATTTTAATTCTTTTATTTTTTCTTGTCATGATTCAGTTTTTTTTTAACATTTGTGCATAGTTGTAGCAATGCTTTTATTTTCTTTGTTAATTTTCCATTTGTGTCAACTTCAAGACAGTTACAATTGATTGGATTTTTTTCCACCATATGACTTGATATTACTGATCCTTTGTATACCAATGTTTTAAATCTAATATTGTACATTGTGTGTCTTAATTTGCTAGATGCTAGACAGATCTTATACTATTACAAATATTCTAACATATGTTCTGAGACACTGTTCAGTTTCTTGGATAGAGTTTGATTCTTTGGGGTTTTATTTTTAAGCTTTGTTAGGCAGGACCAAAGCAGTATTCAATCTAGTTCCAATTATTCCCCACTACTGAGGCAAAACTTCTTTTAAAATTTTATCAATAAACTGTGAAAGAATAACATCTCCTTGAATAAAATAGATTCATGACTTATCAGCTCTAGGGCTTAAAGCAGGAGGAGTCACAGATGACTAAATATTCAAGTGTGGTAGAATATAAATGTACCATTGAGAAACAGAAGCCACAAGTTATAGTCAGGGTGGGGTATACAAAAGAAAACTTGTTTTAAAATGAATACAATTCTTTGTGTATAATCTTTTGTACCTTTCCTCAAAATTGCAAATATATGCTGTCTTCCTCTATGAAATTTAGAAGTCTTTTTCTTTGTTTTTGTCTATTTTTACCTTAAATGCCTTGTCTAAAATTTTACATGCGTCCTTCTGCAAAATACTATTATAACAGCCATATTAATGTGTGTATCCTTTTCAATTTTAGGAGTTCATATTTACCACAGCTGAAAATGAGAATTAAATGAATCTCCAAAAATTCTGAGGCACAACTCAAAATGTAAAAATTATCCTGTTTGAAGCTAGTAAAAAATGGAAGACAATCAAACTTAAAGGACTTTACCTATTTTAATTTATACACCTATGAGCTATCCAACATAAAATAACTGGAATAAAAACATGTAGCAACTATTTCTGCACAGTTACCATAAAAGATGTAGGAGTGTGAATGGGTATGAGTCCTCTTTCAAACATAATCTAATATCCTATTCATACTGTGCTTGATTAGCCCTGGTAATTTAGTGAGAGTAGAACATAATCAAGGGAATGGGAAAAGCACACTTCCCACCATCCACCACTGGTAGGCAATAAAATTCCAACTTTTTTTTAAGAGGAAAAAAATATATCATCAAACATAAAAACATGGGATAAAACCCACAATATGAAAGTTACTGCCTTAATGAAATATTAAAATTGCATCAGGAATACTCTTCTGGCTTTAAAAGTAAACAATAACATTTCTTCCTAGTTATGGTTCACTTCAATTCTTTAAAAATTAATTATTACCTCTTTAAATATTTGATTAAATTAGATTTCAGTGGGCTATCACTACCCACAAAACACATGCTATTGTGTATAAATTCTCAAACCAATCTCTGATATACTTTGTCATGTTATTTAATTCTGTGATGAATTCTTGGGTTGGCTTTTTTTTTTGCCTTAGTAGTTTTAAAAAATGAGCATAACTAAAGCTATCATTTTGAATATAAATATTGTATACTATTAAGAAGCATCATAAAAAGTAAACTGTGAAAGGAATATTTGTCATTTCCCTATCATATATTGTCTCATTTTTCTCATAGTCAACTGCAATTGCACTTTTGAAAAATATTCTGAAAATCCCACACAGTCACAAGGCAAAAGCCATTCAGTTCAGCTGTCCATAGTACATACAGTGCGACTGCCAAGTCAAACATTTTTGGCACCTATTGGTCGATTAGTAATAAAAAACTGTTATCCAGGAAAATGAGCAAAATTTATAATGTGGTTCATTTTCTCTCAATTCAAAGTACATTGTCAAGTCTATCCTAACTTTAAAATGTCGGACACAGATGCAAACTTAGCATTAGCATAAATACTGAGTTTATTAAGTTACTGTTTTGGGGGAGAATTATCTTAACACAATTCATATTGTGATTAAATTTGCACAACTGTATCTGTTGTTCAATTTCAAATGTCAATCAGCTAACTTTGGTAATTATGCCTAAGGGGTTACCCTGAGGAAAAAGTTAATCTAGTTTACATACATAAATATTAGAGTAAAGAAAAGGAATTCATGGGATAAGAATGAGAAATTAAGATATGTGGGGACTTTTATTTAGACAAGGCCTTATTCAAGTCAATTTCTCACACATGGAATGAAAATATTTTAATGATCCAATGATAAATGACTCGATTTTTTTCAACCTAAAGTTACAATTTCTTTCTTACAATGCAACGGTATCCTATTCTCAACCCTCCTCTCCAATCTAGTTTCAACTTTTAGCTTGCTAGTTCTTCCAAAAGCACCATAATCTTTTCTAATCACGGAGCTTGGAAATATTTGTCTCATTTGTGGACTCAAATGTCCCATTTGTGAACTAGCTAGCATCCCCATAGCCATTCTTTTGCCCAGCATAATCTATTGCTAGATGTTACTTGTCCAATTATCAATCTGTGAGAATGACTCTGTCTTTTCTGAAATAGGTAACCATGCTGGTGGTCTTAGCCCTCTGGCCATAGCTCTTTGGATCAGGTATTGACTTTCCACTCAAACTACAACAAAAGCAATCTTCTCTCAAGAATATGAATTAATATTCCAGGGATTTATTTAGTTTAGTGGCATTGTGTCTGCCTTGCAAGAGCAAGGTCCTGAGTTTGATCCCTGGTACCAAAAAAAAAAAGAAGAATATGTACTAATAGATATAGTTCCATAAATCAGTGTAGTCATTACTATGAAATGTTACACTTTTCCACGTTTCTTAAAAAGAATCAGTCTTACTAAAAATAGATAAAAATAGAAGCATAAGACAAAAAGATATGTGAAATTATGCAGCCCCACAAAGATAGAGAAGTTGATTTCAGTGGCCTAATTCTCAATCCTTATTTCTCAGCCCATTTTCAGGGGTCATAAAAGAACAGATATGTTTTCTCACCACAGACTCCATAGAGGTTCTTTTACATCCATGTGTTAAACTCTATAACCTGTTGACTGAGCTGGTTTGTGTTTTTTGTCAAACAGTATCAAAGTTTTCCTAATGATAGAAAAAGAAATAGGCTCTGCAAAGTGAATTTGGGCCAAGTAAAAGTAGGAAAGTGTGAGATGGGACATCATAAAAGAGAAAAGTGGTCCACTATGTGTTTTTATTTACTTTAATTTTTTAATTTTTAAAATTAATTTTATTGGTACATTTAATGTATACAATATAATGATATTCATTGTTAGAAATTTGTGCCTTTACATAATCAGTCTTGGTTTTTATTTTTTGCCCATCGCTCCGCCCTCTCTTCAACCCCTCCCTCTCTCCTTCCCTCCCTATCTACAAAGGCCTTGTTTCCATTATTTTTCATTTTCTCATATTAATTCCATTCCCTTCTTTCCTTTTACCTACCCTTCCTCTTTGTCCCTTTTCTTCCTATTTCACATTATGTATTATGTACCTTTTAGTCCTTATTTACACTTTTAATTTCTTTTTTTTCTCTCTCATTGAGTTTAGGCATACAGTACAGTTACATTCATCACTGAGATCTTGTACCTTTACGTGACAGGTCTTGGTTCTCATTTTTTCCCCTTGTCCCTGCCCTCCCTTCACCTCTCCTACCCTCCTCATTTAAAAACACTTTATTTCCATTTTTTCATTTTCTCATATTTTTCTCTTTTCCCTTATTACCTTTCCCCTACCCTTCCCACTTTCCCTACACCTTTAGCCCTTTTCTTGTTATTTCACATTATCAATTATATCATTACAATCTTATGTACTATTACAGTTTCTCACACCAGAGAAACTATTCGGTATTTACACATGTGTGACTTATTTAATTCACTTAGGAGTATATCCTCAATATGTATCCATTTTCCTGTGAATGACTCTAATTTCTCAGTCTTTATGGCTGAGTAATATTCCATTTTATATAAAAAACTACATCTTCTTTATCCAGTTTCCAACCGATGGGCAAATGGGCTGTTTCCAAGTTTTAGCTATTACAAACTATGCTGCTATGAACATAGGTGCACATATATCACTGTGATAAGATTCTCTCAAATGTTTTGGAAAGGTGCCTAGCAGAGGGCTGGCTGGGTCAAATGGAACCTCTAGTCCCAGCTCTTTGAGGTATCTCCATATTGATTTCCATAGTGGTTGCTCCAGTCTGCACTCCCACCAACAATGGAGATGGGTTCCTTTCTCCCCACAACCGCGCCAACATTTGTTATTGTGTGATTTCTTGATAACAGCCATTCTTTGTGGGGTGAGGTGAAATCTCACTGTTGTTTTCATCTGCATCTCTTGAATGACCAGTGATGTGGAACATTTTTTCATATATTTACTTACTGCTTTTACTTCTTTGTCTGAGAATTGTCTGTGCATTTCAGATGTGCATTTTTTATTGGGTCTTTATATTTGGGGGGGCTGATTGTTTTGAGTTCTTTATATATTCTAGATAAGAGTCCTTTGTCTAAGGAGCAGCTGTTAAAATTTTTTCCCACATTGTAGGCTGTCTTTTCGTTCTGTTGATGGTTTCTTTGCAGTGCAGAAGCTTTTTAATAAGATGAGATCCCAGTTGCTGATTCTTTCTGCTAGTTCCTGTGCTACTGAGGATTTGTTCAAAGTCTTTTCCTATGCCAATGTCTTCAAGAGTTCTGCCTAACTTATCCTCGAGCAAGTTTAGCATTTCTTTTTTAATATTTAGATCTTTAATTCACTTGGATTTTAGTTTAGTGCATGGTGAAAGATATGGGTCTAGTTTTAATCTTTGGCAGGTTAAAATCCAGTTTTTCCAACACCATTTATTAAAGAGGCTATCTTGCCTCCAGTGAGAATGGTCAGCTCCTTTGTCAAAGATGAGGCAGCTCAGTATATCTTGAGTTGTTTTTCTATCTTCCAGTCTGTTCCACTGATCCTCAGGTCTGTTTTGTTGCCAGTACCATGCTGTTTTTATCACAGTGGCTTTGTAGTATAGTTTCAAATTGGGAATTGTTACACCCCTGCTGTGTCTCTGTTGCCTAGGATGGCTTTTGGTATTCTAGGTACAATTTTAATTTCTCACATTAGAGAACCTATTCAGTATTTACATGTGTGTCCTATTTATATCACTTGAGTATTGCCTCAAGGCGAATCCATTTAGCTATAAAAATCTAATTTCTCATTTTTATGGCTGAGTAGTATTTCATTTTATATTTAAAAGAACATTTTCTTTATATAGTCTTCCCTTGATGGGAAATTGGGGTGCTTCCAAGTTTTAGCTATTACAAATTGTGCTGCTATGAATATGGGTGCACATATATCACAATGTATAATTCTTTTAATTATTTAGGGAAGATACCCAGCAGGGGAATAGCTGGGTCTAATGGGATTTCCAATCCTATTTCCAATCTTTTTGAGATATCTCCATACTGATTTCTACACTGGTTGCAGGAGTCTACACTCCCAGCAGCAGCAGAACAGTGTTTCTCTTTCCCCACAGCCCCACCAGCATTTGTTAGTTGATTTCTTGATAGCAGCCTATCATTCTGGGGTGAGGTGGAATCTCAGTGTTGTTTTCATTGGCATTTCTTGAATGATCAGTGATGTTAAACATTTTTTCATATGCTTAGTTGCTATTTCTACTTCTTTGTAGAACACATAGGACTAAAAAATGTCTCCCTGAGGAAATGTTACTTCAGCTGAGATGTGAAAGAAGAATACATATAGATTTGTACAGAAAGGGGCATAAGCCTGGTAATTAAGAAAAGAGAGGAGAATCTCATACAACATTCCTTAAGTGAGAGAAAAATCAGAGTGATATTTTAAGTTCAGACAAATAAGAAAAGCAGAAGAGTAAGCAGAAATAATGCAAGATATCCCTAGATAAGTCACAGAGGACATTTAAGAATTTATATTTAATTCTAAGAATGACAGGATATAATAGCAGGAATGGAAAGGACGATATGATGACATATAATCAGCTTAGTATTTTAAAAATATTATTCTAGTGTCAGTGTTGAGAAGGAGTAGAAAGAGATCAAATGAGTACGTGGACCAAATACCTGGCAAAGTAACACTCCCTATCAAACAATCACACTAGTTTGAATTTGGGCTGCTAATTGTGGTAGTAGAAATGGAGAAATATTTGGAAGATAAACCAATATAAATAGAAATAAGGGAATTGTTTGCATTGCAAAAATGACTAAGCCTTCTTTTAAGTGCAGCTAAATTGAAGGTGGTAACACTGCAGTATACTAAAATGTATTAGTTTGGACAAATGTGTGAAGAAACATTCAAATGTTAACCACTAGACATACTGGGTTTGAAGTACATTTACATTTTGAGTAAGTACTTAGCCAAATCTCTTACAGAAGAAGTATATTTGGAAATAGGGGTTGAGAAGCATCAGGGGACAGAGATTGTCATTGAAACCACACAGTAATAAGATAACTAAGAAAGAAAATAATAAAATGACAGGATAAGGGGAGCTGGGACAAAATCAGAAAGAACTGAAAAATTTCTTGTCTGAGTACATGGGAGAAGATACTGAGATAATGTCACAGAAAGAGACTGATCATAAAGTTAAAGCAAGAGACTCTTCTCAGAAACCAGAGATATGCAGAAGGAGGAATCCTTTTAAAAAGTGCACTGGAATAAGTGACTTCAGAACAATGTTCTTATGGATATAAAGGGCAGAGAATTTTTTCAGTGAAAATGTTTAAATATGTTCTAGATATTAAGCTTTGTCAGAGAAACAACTGGCTAATTTTTTCCCCTCTGTTGGTTGGCTTTTCACTTTGTTGGTGATTTCTTTTGCTGTGCAAAAGCTTTTTAATAAGATGGGGTACCAGTTCATCCTTTATAGTATTTCTTGTGCAGTCTGAGTTTTGTTCATGAAGTATTTACCAACACCTGTCTTCAAGAGTTCTACCTATTTTCTCTTCCAGAAGATTTAGATATCTTCCCAATAGAAAAGCATCATACCACAGTGATATATATGCACCCATGTATATAGCAGCATGTATAGCAGTTTGTAATGACTAAATTTTGGAAACAACACAAATGCCCATCAACCAATGCATGGATAAAAAGTTCTACTCAGCCACAAAGGATAAACTTGAGACATTTATAAATAAATGGATGCACCTTGAGACAATATTCTTAAGTGAAGTGAATTGGAGACACATAATCATATTGTCTCTCTGATGTGAGAAACTGCAAGTGTAAATAAGGACCAAACTGTACAATAGATATTGTGTGATAGGAAGAAACTGTTTAAAATTAACTGGGGGGAGCAGAAAGAAAGGAAGGGAAAAGGAAAAAACTGAGAAAAGAAAGCTGAAATAGAAAAATGTGTAAATAAGAGGAAAAGAGGTGTTGAAGGGAGGGGAGGGGGATGAGAAAAAAGAATAAAAACATATCATATAAAGGTACAAATTCCTTATGATTAATGTGATCATTATGCATATCTAAATAGTACCAATAAACAATGCAAAAAAAGGACAGAGTTAGAACAGAGAAACTAAATGTGCCAAACAGAGGGGATAAATGTGCGGATCGAGATTTATTTTTAAAAGATTACCCGTGGAAGAAAAGCGTACTTCGTAAAGTAACAAGAGTAAAGTGGGCACCTCTCTCCTCCAGTTAAACTTACACTTAAAGGTTGACTTTTAAGACACTAAATATGTGACATATTAGTATGAGTAGTTGATCAAACTGGTTGGAAGTGACCACTGGAATATATCCAATAGGGAGTCTAATCCCATGCTTTTTCTTATCCCATTCTTGATTAGACTTGTCCCAAAGTCTCACTCCCAAATCTGTCCCCATTTCTGAATTCTCAAGACAGTATGACTCATGCCTTTCCATAACTTCAGCCATGACAGCACAACACTACCTCCATACATACTTAGCATAATGCTGTGTATTTAGTAAGGACTCAAAACAAATTTGCTCAATTTAATTGCCTAATTGCATAGGCAATAAATGAATGCATTATTAATTTTCACACATCACCTGGAAAATATTCTCAGTTTTAAGGTGATATAGGTGTTATGAATCAATAATATTGCGAAGGGTTTAATGTTAATGGATGAGCCTTTCACCTAGAAAGTTTTCATCTCCTCTCTCATGTGGCATTGTAGGGAATGGATGACAGTGGAAATTCATTATAACAAAGCCAGGACAGTTTTATGTCCAATACTATTTATTTATTTCAATAATATAAACCCATAGGATACCAAGAAAAACTAAAAACTGTATGCTTGGACCAGAAATATAAATATAATATAGTTTTGTGTTGAAATCAGTACTAGAAGCCTCAGCTAGGGTAGTTCCTGGATATTTATTTTCTCTTGGACTCCACTTATTCCCAGCCACTCAGTTATTATTTATATATTTATGTGTCTGCTTCTCAAATCACTGTTCTTTAAATATTTGCCCTTCCTGTATTTAGAAAAGGACAGTGCATGTGTGTTTTCTCTTCAAACTCAAAGCTTCTTGAACTTTGATTTGTATCTGCTCCCTCATAAATTCTAATTACATGAGGTCTAATCAGTCTGTCAAATATTCTCAGGTGTATCCTTTTCACTTTTAACACCCATGGAACTTCCATCATTCTTTTAACATTTGCTAATTTTTTTTTTTTAATCAGAGCAAGAGAATCTAGTTGACACAACTATTCCTTCTGACCAGATCTCAATATAAGATCGCTGGCATTCTCTTGATCGATGTTACGCATGGGTCACATTGCTAACTCTTTCTCCTTTAACAGTACGTTTAGGTGTGGGCAGTCACATTTGGGCAGTTTGTGGACTTAAAAGGTAATGTAGTCAATACGATACCGTGTAAAATGTTCATCATGTAATCTTTGATATATGGCTGTATTGAATTCTGAAGCTGCCTGTCAGAATCACGTGGTGAGCATTTTAGCAATGCAAATGCTCAGACCTGTATCTAAATGACCTAAAAGGGGAATCTATTGATTCAGGTTAATAAGTATAATATATTTAAAAATTGTCCTATGTCCTTTTGATTCAGCCTTTCAGTGATGTAGGGCATTTTTCTCTTATTATAAGATGATGTGAAATTTTATCAATTATCTTATTTTCCCATTTATATTTTTAAAGGATTTAACATATTTCTTAGAAACTTACTTAGTTCCGTAACTGTTTGGCTAGTCAAAACCTTTTTTCTTTCTTTTTTTTTTTTTTTCTTTTTTCAGATGTTTCCCGATTTTTCTGTTTTAAAACTTTTTTTTTTTTTTTTTTTTTTTTTTTCCTGTTTGCAGATGTATCCACTTTTTCAGTGGCTTCAATTCTAGAGATGCAAACTGATAAGCCTACATATGCACAGCGTGGGACAGAAAGAGGAGGGTCCTCCTAGAAGACGAGAAGTGGGGATTTGACAAATCAGTGATGGCAGCCTCCACCTGACAGAATCCATCACTGTGCAACATAATATAACTGTCCTAATGTGAGCATGGGGACATTCTTAGGACGGTCTCTGTGGTGTACGTGTTGAAAATTTATGCAAAAATTTATATATAGCTAGAGTCTATGGTCCAATAAAAGAGAATACTGTATTATCATACCTCTTATAGGGAGAACTCATTGTGGAGGAAAATATGTAACTTTATTACATGTAGCAATACCTGAAAAATGTAGACTATGGGAAGAAAGGGATAGATCGATACTCTCACTTGTGTAAAGGAGAAGAGGAATTTGGGGGAGAGGTTAGCAGGAAATACGTGAGAGGAAGAAGATAACAGAATCTACAGCTTATTTAAAAAAGGGCTATAGGTATCGCTGTGGGGTTGAATGAGAAATAGGCACAGATACACATGTGTTTGTGTGTGTATTTTGTGACTTAAACCTCTCAATTCATATTTGATGATTTATGTAAACTGTAAAGAAAAGCAAGCAAAATGGGCTCAGTCCCTATCTACATGTTAGCTTATATAGAGTGGGAATCAGCCATGGGAATTGAAATGTGCACAGAAACAAACGTTTGTAGCTTCAACAGTGGGATTCAATCCAAACGGGATCATGAGAACCAGAAGCTCTAGGAATTTAAAGAATTTGAGAGTTGCTATTGAGCTCATCAGAATTTGACTTAGGGAGCAAGATCATATTTGACTTCTAGAGTTACTTCAGCTGCTATTCTGCATGGGTAAAATAACAAATTTCATTATCATAATATTCTTTATTACCTAATTTCTTTAGCATAAATATTATTTGTTGCCATGCTCTCTTCTTTAAAATATGTTATAAAAAACTAAATCTAAACAATATTGATTAAAATTTGATGGATGTTGAATATACAGTGAAGGATTTTCCCCTTACCTTGAAATATTCTAAAATGGCAAATTTAGAAGACAGGAAATAGCAAAAACTCTCTCTATTGAGGCAACTCAAACCACAGTTTAATGACACGACCTTGAGTAAACTGAAATAAGGGAGAAGCAATGAAAAGACAGTCATCATACTTTCAGGAAGTGGATTAAGAAAGATGCAGCACATTGCATTTTGTTTCGTTCTAATTTTTGTTACTATTATTATGGAAAAGTTTGAATAGATATTTGAGGATCAGGTTAATGTCTGGCTGAGTCAGGAGCGCTACACCCATCTCTTGTGAGAAAACTCCGAGGCCTATTAGGGCTGGAATAATCCGGCCCCTCGGGTATGTAGAGTTCTGACCTTAGACAGATCGATTTTTCCTCTCAAAAACCTCTGAAGTCCTGACTCCATTCACCTCAGCCACTGAAACATACAATCCAAAAACTAACATGAGGCCAGTGACGATTTTCCAAATACCCCGGCTTGACCCCGCCTCCACCCCTGCCTCACCCGATATAAGCCTGTGCGTTTCCTGAATAAAGTGGAAGTGCTCCCGAAGCCTCCCCCAAGTCTGCGCGGTGATTCCGCACCTTGCCTTCCCAGTGCCGCCCGAGCTCTGCTCCATGAGCGGCCTCACGGAGGAAAATGACAGATATTGAATAAAAAGTTTCTGATTTCCAAGTATTTATGATCACAAATGCTGTAAATGTGTAAACCGAATAGACAGAACGACCACTAGTTTTTATATTAAAACACAAGGATATTTATGTCTGATTTAACTATTTTCAGTCTCACAGTTAGGGGTGATGACTTCTCTCAGTGTAAATATTCTTTATGTATTCATACCCTCTATGTCTTCTGAAAAGGCAATACAAAAGAATTTATTTTAAAGTTAATTTGAGAATTGTTAGTTTATAGTTGTCATCAAAAGTGGTCCTTATTCACTAGTCAACTGTGAACTAACAATTTTAAAATGTGCCCATTTAAAAAATTCTTTCATCTATCTTCTCATTGAGATATTTTAAAATAATAAAAATTATAACCATATTTTGGCAATCATCTCAGCAGAATATCATCACATCTTACTAATGAGCTGACCAATTTTCTAGATTTTTTTCTTACATACTTTCAGAATATTATTACTTTAAAATATACATATGATTGGAGTATAAGAGTGTTAATTGGAATTCTGACCTACCCAATTCTGATACTCAACTTCTGATATGAACACCCTCCCCCCAAATTCCATTGGCTACTTATTTTGTATTATTTTACTGACATACAATCATAATTCTGGCTATGTTTTCTCACCATGGAGATTGGGTTCATAAATATATATATATATTTTAAAGGAGTTTTTAACTTCATTTCATATATTTTACACTATGGTGGGGAGAGATTCTCTTCTCAAGCAAATCTACTCCTCTTGGGTTAGTCTTACCAGATGCTACATTTTGATATAAACTTAGGATGAAATTTACAAACACTATTGTGCGTACTGGAGGATACATCCAATAGTTAACACCTTTCAGCAATTGATATTTTGACAAAGGCTTTGGAAAAGCCACTTGATTAACAAAAGTAACTAAGATATTTCTTAAGATTAAAACAAATTTCTTACCATGTAATGACAAATCAACTCAATCCTTCTTCACTGAATAAAAATGTAAATCAAGAAGACAATGTTTAAGTAGAAACTACAGTGAGTTGAATAAAATGGTCATCCTACAGGATGAAAGTAATCATTTAAGCAATTTTGGATGGTTTATTCCACTAAATCCAAAGACCTCAAAAACTTTTTTTTTAACCAGAGCCTATCATTCATTTAAAAATTCTTCCTAGAAGCTCTGTTTATCTCAATGGCCCAAATACCTCAGAAAGCTGCAATGACTTCTAAAGATTGACACATTATCCATTTAAAGTAATGATGAGGTCCAAATGTTTCCACATTCTGAATTCCTCTATCTTATAATGTTTTACCTTTTTATTAATAACACAGATCAAGTTGAATATCTTGTATCATACAACATTTGAGAAGCAGTCAATTATAACTCTTTTCATTTACATTATACTTTCCCAGAGGAGTTCCTTTCATAGACATTGTCATATTAATATTCAAAATTATCCTGAAAAATAGTTAGAGATGATTATGTTAAACTGTGATGGAATTGCAAAGAGGAGAGGTGCATTCCAGCTGCCTTTGGTCCTCCATTTGATCTTGACTTGAAAAAGATAGTCCAAAGAAAAGCTAATCACTGAAATTGGAATTGATAGGAGGGAAAGTATAATAGACTTTTTTCCAATACTAATATAAAATCCACTAGTATGGTACTTTATCTAGCACTGGAATATCTCCAGCTTTTTAAAAAGAATGTTTTTATTTATTAATTTTTTGTATTAATTTGGGGGCTTATTTTATATCATACTTATAGGTTAGATACATTGTCTTATGTGGCATAGATTGTTTTACCACAACTATAGAAAATAGACCTATTGAAACAGTTAAAAGCAATTTTTGTCAGCATGTATCATTTTGCATTGCTCAAAAAGATACATGAATATTATTGACCATTACTTTTGTGTTCTATTTTTATATATGAATAAGTAATTTCAGGAATGAATTTGAGACAACCACCCTCAAATCTCAGCTCTAGCAATAGGAAAGACCTAGATTTAATCCTTGTCTCTCTAGCAACTAAGTCCCAGGTATTTTTTTCTGTAGTGCATGGCTTTCCCATTTAGTTATTATGATTTTATTAATTTTCTTATAAATATATTCCATACATGCAAATTTATTTGATTGAATAATTTCTTACTATTAATAACACGTACCATCATTTTAACATTTCTTATATTGCAGCTCTTACTAATGATTGTAGAGTAGAAAGGAAGGAACTGGGAAAAAAATCATACATTTTAGAAAATACTCATTGTCAAGGAAATTCTCTGAAATTTGACAAAAAATGTCATAAAGCCCAAAATATGGAAATTCATCAAAAAATGTTTGTAATTTCAATTTTCTTTCAATCTTATCTCATGCATAGAATTCACATAACCAAAAGGGCAGGAGACAAGATGAAGGGATGAGTAAAATGTTTCACCTGGTAGCAGATCTGAGACGTTTTGTTATTTGCTTAAATCCTAAGCGAATGCTGGAAGGATAGTAAAACACTCCTCTACCTTGCATGGCAGTGCTGGAAAGCCCCCCGGCCAAATTATGGTAAATAGTTCCATCAGTACGGATGTTTACCAATCAGTTATGAACTACAAATGTTCAAGAAACATAAAGAGAAGAGGTGGAAACAGTCATGTTACAAGCCTTTGACTGACACATATTCATTCATATGCACAGAGGAAAAACTTGTAAAAATCTGTATTGTAAAATCTGCATCCTGAGATCCATTTTTAAAGTAGCAAAGTGTTAGAAATAAAGCATGTGGATACAGTATTGGATGCTTTATAACTGAACACAAATTAGCTTCTGCCCAGGTTTAAATATTCATTTTGGTCAGCAAATAACAAAACTAGACTCAACTTTTCCATTTATCTACATTCAGATAAATCAAATTTCTGGGCAGAAGTACAAATAAGGCAATATTTCTACTGTGAAAATTGATAACTCTATTCAATATTTCACTTACTATAGTTTGAATAAGGGGCAAAATCTAAGATGCCACTGATGAATACTAGCAGAGGGTCTTCTAGGACAATGTTTAAAATACTATTATGAGTAGTACATATATAGCAAAAGCATATGGAGGCAGAAAAAATAATAAACATAAGCATAAATAGTTGAAAAGATAAAGCAAAAACAAGGATTTTCAAAGTCCGGTCAATGAAAATTTAAAACTGAAGTAATTTTATATTAACAAACTATCTATTTCATTGAACTAGAGCCACTGTGTTTAGTCATCTCATGTAGAGGACAAATAATGTTTCTAAAAGCCCACACTTCTGAATATGTCTGCATTCCTCTTATCTAATACAATGATGGAACATAACAGATACACAGTAAATGCCTCTAGGAAATTTGGCAGAAGAACTGCAAAGTTGAAAATTCAGTATCTGGTTTTGTGAGCTTAATAGATTTTAGAAGCATATTGAAACACTAAATTTATTTATCTGATTTAATTAATTATATATTAGTAATCTCTTACACATTGTCTACAAATACAAGTGCTTAACTCCATTGTAGAGATTCTAATTTCTGGGATGATACCTGGGCATCAATACTCTCAAAAGTTTCTCAAGTCATTCCATTGTGGATGCAAACAAGAAAAACTGGAAACAGTCCACATAGATTATGTTCCCAACTTGAAGTCATGATTCTTGTCTATAAACAGGAGATAGTCAACATTACACATCCATTTCCAGCAGAAAATTAAGTGGATGAAACATTTTGTCCCATTGATTCTACAAATATTGGTATATTTGTGGAAGTAAGAGTTAAGAATTCATTATCTAAGTCTGCTTATTGATTTGGCAAATATATTTCAAATGACTGTTAGGTGTAAACAGTGTTCTAGCACTGGGAATGCAGTAATGAGCAGGGTAGTTGAGATGGTTGGATGACTGTGTCAATTTGAGAAGCTTGGTGAAGAGAAACTCAGCTGAATCAGCTCAGCAATTCCCTGCCCTAGGGTGTGGGAGAAACACTTCAAGGTGGCTAGTTGCCTAGATGTTATAAAGGAAAAAGGGCACAGCTACTTCTGATCCTTTGGAAGAACTCCCATCTTTTCCTTGGACTTTGTCTCATGTCTTGCAGCACAAACTATTCACCTTCTGGTTCAAATCCTTCTGGTGTACACTCTTCAGCCTTCCATCACAGACCCATGGGTCTCCTGACATGGATTCCAAAAGACACTGCGGTGAGCTCCAGACTGCAACTAAATCCTTCAGTCTCCAGTGTGCAGAAAGACCCTATGCGTTCTACTTTATCCACTCTGTGGATGGCCATTGTAAGTCAGTCTTGTAAATTCTTATGTACTGATATATCTATTGATATATGTATTGTTATATCTGTTTCTCTAGTAAATACTGTCTAGCACAGTAGTCAAAATTGCTGCCATAAAGAGAGAAACCAGCTCTTTTCTAAACAAAATACTCAAGTATAATTAATTACCAACAACAACAACAAAATCGATGTGCAAGAACATCATACCTACATTAGTAGCCAAGACAATTCCTGAGGGGAAACATGAAATTGGATGGAAATGATGCTGAGGACATTCTAGACAGGACTATACATGAGAAAGACAGAGACTGGCTAGGAGCTTTTGAGAGTCAAGATCCAAAAAATGTCATTGTTGTCAAAATGCTTTTAGCTAAAGCTAGTAAAGTAGGTTTGATGTGATCACAAAAATGGAGATGTATTGCATTTAACTTCTGGGACAATTGTCAGTTTTGTTCCCTTTTTCCTATTATCTCCATTCTCTTTATACCCCAATCTCTCTCCCGATTAACCAATTTATCCTTTTTGTGTAATGAGCATAATTATTTAACAATGATTAAAATATTAAGCATGCCATACTATTTTATGTTTAAAATCTTAAAATAATTTTTATTGACCAGAAAAATGTCCTAAGCAGTTATTACTTATCATGGGCATCATGATCCATCTAAACCTCTCTCCCTCTCTTTCCTCTGTCTCTCTCTCTCTCTCTCTCTCTCTGAAAGATTGCTATACCACTGATTTTCATTCTCCTAGCTTGCTTCAGCCATGCTGTTTTTACCAATTGTCCAGGCTTATTTACAAGGTTTCCTCGGCCTTGATATGTACAACTTGGCCTGCTTTTCTGAAAGCTCATATGTCATTGTTTTGTAGTTGTTTATTGTTTGTTTCCAGCTAAAGTACTGCATAAACCAACATGTATCCTAAGTTCTTACCCCAGAACCAGTCCAGTTTTACCAAGTTCGCCTATAAGAGGAAGGATAGTAATAGTAGAAATACTTTAACAAAAAATGTCTGTGCTGGTCTAATAAATTAAATTTTCTCAAAACTATTTCCTTCAAGAAGCTATAATGAAGAAAATGTGGTATATAGATATAATGGACTACTACTTTACTATAAGGAAAGATACATTTCAGACATTTGTAGGAAAATGCATGCAACTGGAAAATATAATGTTGAATGAAATAAGCCAGACACACAAGTTTAAATACCATATGGTGTCTCCTATATGATTAAGGCAAAGTACAAACAAAGAGAATAAAGGGTGGATGGAAGGGACAAGGAGATGGATCTCCTGAAATAGGGAAGAGGTCCAGGAGACTGAGGAAAAGGAAGAGGAAGACACGGGGGCGGGAATTAAGAAGAATTAAGATATGTCATGTACAGGCACCTAATAACCTCAGTGAATGTAAACATATTTTTAAACATATGTGGTAAACACGAGCTAAGAATAATGAAAACAGGAATGAAAATGGGTAAAAGGGATTTAGAGGTGGAGGGAGAGAGGTAGGTGGGAAGGGAATTGAAGAAACAAGCTACAGTATGTAATGTACGTATTCCTCCAGGTGAATGTAAATTTGGAGCTGGGATGTAGCTTAGTAGTGCCATTCCTGCCTGACAAGTACAAGATCCTGATATTATATATTAAATATAATGTAAATTTCATATGCTGCACACATGTACTAATATAACAGAAAGCTTTAGTTTTGAGTAACATATGATATCATTATTCTTTATGTAACAATAAACTTTAAAATTAGAAGTACTTGTGACATCTTTCTCAAATAACTAGGGGTCCTTTTCTAAACTCCAGAGATCAGAAACTGATGGGAAAGGAGCAGGCACCTTTCATACAGCTCCGTGAGCACTGAAATGGTCATTTACAACTCTCAACACGTAGCCACTTGCACAGCTCATTCTGACAAATATTACCGCAAAACCACATGCTCCTCCAATTGCTTGACTTCTGTGTAGTTTTTTTTTTTTTTTTTTTTTTTTTTTTAATGTTTCCAGCTAGCAGGAGAAGCAAAGCTTGTTGTTGTAGCTTGCGCGGGCTTGGCAGTTGAAATACTTTTGGACCCAACCAAGGACTAGAGGGCTCATGGAAATGAGAACAATCATGATATCATAAAATGGGATAATGTGATGGTGGATTCCTAGGATGCATATTCAGTGGTCATTGGGAAATGAGACCACCTGTCAAGTAGTGTCTTCAAAGGTGAATAATCCAGCAGGTGAGGCTGTATGATAATCTTTGCTAAGTAGTAGCAGTGTTCAAAGTTTCAGGTGAGGGCCCGGGATTTGGCTCAGTGGTTCCACCACCTGCCTTGCAAGCGCTAGGGCTGGAGTTTGATTCCCCTATACCAAAAAAGCCCAAAGAACAAAAAACAAAGTTTCAGGTGAAATGGGGCCATATTTTGGGATGGTTGGAATAGAGGGAGATTGGAGCACATTCCTGGTAGCCATTGTGCTATGGAAAGAGAAGAAAAGCATAAAGAAACCATGTTACTCTTAGAAAAGTTTCTGGACCAGTTAAAAAATGCAATATTCAATGCAATGCTTCACTTACAGGGGGATGAAGTTGTTAGAATATAGTTGAAAATTGGAGGAAATGTACTCATAAAAATGTGTGACCCTAGCAAGGGACTGTGATTTCAAATGAATATCAGCAGCCCCATTGGCTGGCTGACAGTGTCCTGAAATCCCCACGGTTACACTTAATATGTTTCAGACTGAAAGATTCATTCCAGTTGGTAACAGATGAAGCTGAAACCAACCACCATGTTATCCAAGGACTGGGTCTCTGCCCCTGGGAAGTCAAAGTTCATTGCCTGTAGCATCTCTTAAATTCAATCATGGAAAAAATTATGGGACAGGAAGAGTTGCTCTTATCAATTTTTCTCATGTGCACATCATTCCCATCTTATCTGGACCCTTGAGTAATTATAATTTTGCTACCTTGATGAAACATCCTGGCTGCCTTTTCCCAGCTCAGCTCACTACACAGCACATCATACTTCTCCTCCAGCTTTCTCAAAACTGAATTATTTGCATTAAATATGAACCTCTCTTCCATATTTTTTCAAGCAATGGCACTGAGAAATGATGACCCTCTGGCTAGAAAGAAAGTAATGTTTGACAAGAGCACAGTTTCTGGACAAAATTAGCTGCATGTATATACTTACTAACTCTAGGATCATGTTAAGCTTCATGTAGCCTCAATTTCCTTATCCATAAAATAGAAACTACAATAAGAGCACTTACCTGTTGTTATAAAGAATGAATGAGAAAATATAGACAACATGCTGGGCATACCGTTCAGTACACAATAGTTTTCAAGAAATCTTAGCAATTATTGTTTTTTTAAATATTTCCCAGTCATCATGGAGTAATAACAAGCTATTTATCCAATCAGATATAAAAGAGCTAAATACTTCTAGGATGCCCAAAATCATATAACATTAACTTTGAATTGCCCACTATAGAACAAGGAGTTATATTTGCTGAAATTCTGAATATTTCACCACCTATATTTCTTGCAAGATGCTAATTTAGTTTTTAGAGGTAAGCTTCTAATAATGGTCTGAAAGGCAATGCAGTCATTGCTTAGACCTAGAAGAATTAATATTTTCATGTCCCATATTCCTTGTAACATTCTACACTTAAAATGTTATCTATTAAAAAACTACAAAATATAAATTTTTATTTAAGGAACATTTTATTATTTTTCTCCTCCACCCCACCCCTTCACATCTAAGTAAAGCTTTCTGCATATGTATAATAAATGCACATGTGGTAGTTAATTAAAATATGTATAACAAACCGCAAATGGTTTTTATAATTAGACTTAAATAAAACTGAATAATCAATGAGTAAATGGAGAAAAGAGTCCTAACATTTAAATTGTTTTGCTTTCACTAAGTGGTAAATACAATGAGATCTAAAATCATAATTCTTAAGTAAGTTACTTTTTATTGCTGCTTGTTCTACTTTCAAAGTTATATAATGTGCAGAAGATTATTCATCATTCACCAACATAAACTTGGTAAAAAAAAAATCATACTTCCACATTATACTGTGTAATCTTGGGGGAGTCAAGTTGTCTGAGTTCCAGTTATCTCATGAGTTATCTAAAGATAATAAAAATTATTTCCCTGATAAGGTTATATGAAATTTTCAAGATTTCTCCTGCCATTGATTTTAGTGTCCTAACACTGTTCTTGAATGATATACTTGGTATTATTTCTTCTTAAATTTGTTAAGACCTCTTTGGGGACCTTATCATATCCATCCTGGAGAATGGTCTGTTAGCAGGTGAGAATCATGTATATGCTTTTCCTGTCAGGTAGAATGATGAAGTTACTTTAGGTAAATTAGTTCTACTAATGTGCCCAGAACAGTGTCTCACAAAGAATAAGAGCTGTATGTTCTTTGCTAATTTACAATAGTCACACTTAAGAGTAAATTCTAGTAAGTTATGTCTCATACAGTACAGTAAGGAAGGCTTATAAAATTGAGGATTTAAATCTTCCAAGTTCTTAGATGTAAAAGATAGATGTGTGTGTGTGTGTGTGTGTGTGTGAGAGAGAGAGAGATAGAGAGAGAGAGAGAGAGAGAGAGTGGGGGGGCCTCCTTCTGTAATGTAGCACAGCTAGTTCACACTCCATTTAGATAAATGAAAAATGTTTACACTTCCTTTAAGTTGTTGCTCTTCTTGTCCCTCTGGCAGCAGATGTAAGAGAATAACATCCTGTTTTGCACGGCCAAACGTTCCTCAGCTGCAAGAATGTTGTCCCGAATGTATCTGAGGAAATAAAGGGTAGACTGTTCTCAAAAAAAAAAAAAAATTGCGTGGTGTGTAAGGGAGTTTTGGTTATTGCCTTACAAGTTTTAGGCACTTAGCATTTCTCCTGAAGTAGTTCTGACCATTCAGTAGTCTCTGTTCACTTTAATTTTTTAGAAAGGAGAGACAGTAAAAGACTTAGTTCTCATCATGAAAATTCTGTAATAGAACTACCCCAAAACACAAGAACTTACTACCAGTACTTATTTGCCAGGCACTGTCTATACATCTTTAATTTTGGATTGATCTCACTTAGGCTCAGTCTGACTTGATTCCATATATGGATTTGGTTGGATCCTGCTACTCTTGTCTCTGATACTGTTTTATTTTTTTTCTATTTTTTCCTTTATTGAGTTTATTGGTACATTTTAGGTATAAAGTACAGTTACATTCATTATTGGGATCTTGTACCTTTACATGACAGGTCTTGGTTCTCATTTTTCCCCTTTTCCCTGCCCTCTCTTCACCCCCTTCTCCCCTTCCCATTTACAAACACTTTATTTCCATTTTTTTCATTTTCTCATATAAGGAAAAAAAATCTGATACTGTTTTAAATCATAGTAACCCATAGGTAAAGCATATTCTTCTCTTACCAAATGCAGGAACATAACAGAAACCCAACAATGCAAGCACATCTCAAGTAATATGCCACATGCTATTCTAATTTGTCACAATAAGATGAGGAGTGGGAAAGCACTTTCTTAGTACCATGAGACCATAACCAAGATTAAGGCAGGAAAGGGAGTTGGTGATGAGCAGGGAGTGAAGATTGATGGATAGAACAGCAAACACTACATAAACAAACCAATAGTTAACCAACTTAACTTCAAAAGTAAGAAGTACCAGGATGATGTTTTCCTGAAACTTAATAATGGTCAAATTTTCCTTTAATGAATATAAATACATGTACTTAATACCCTTTGGGGCATTAGGACATAAAATAAAAATAACACATCTCCAAATTCCCCTCCTCACTTCACTCTAAACACTGAGTCCTGGAAAATCACCTTTGATTTATGTCTCAGTCTATCTAAATTAAGAAAAAAAAACAGTTTCTACTCATTTATACAAAATTACTCTGCAATTTCTGAAACTTTGCTGTGATTCCTCACACCATAAAACCATTATCCAAACAATATGGTAGAATTTTTCAAATCCACAGCAATTTTTTTCTTTAAATTTGTAAACTGAGGTTGGGAGGTGTGGAAAGGCAAGAAGGGGAAATGGAAGATGGACATAATGAAAACATGGTGGATGCGAGGACATAAATGTCACAGTGAAACACATGAAAATGTGCAGTATGTGTTTAGAATAATACAATTAATATGTGACTGAAGAAAGTTTGATGACACTTTTGAATTATAAACTGTGATAGATTATAGATATTCAAAAGTAAACACGAATTATGATCCTACTCTTAAAGTATAATTGTGAATATAAACAGCTTTTATATAATACCATATGACAAATATTGAGATAAAGATGAGCAGAGCATGAATCAGCATTAGGAGATAAATAATAAGGAACTACTCTAAGGATTATGATGCACAGTATAATAAATATTGTTATACTCTTATTATTAGCTTATGAAATTTTGCTTTACTTTTCATTAAAAAAAAGAAAACTGGAGTTCTGCCATTAGGAACTAATATGTAGCCAGACATCTTGGCATGTGCTTGTAATCTCAGCCCTATAGAGGATGAGGCAGGAAAATCACTGTAAGTTTAAGCCCAGCATGCCCTGCAAAGTCCAACCTGAACTACATAGGAAGATGTTGTCTCAAAAAAATTTAAAAAACTCTAAGTGGTGAGATCTTAATTGACATATAAAAATGGAGTTAGACAGTGGGTGTGCAGAAATGTGAGTGTGTGTTAGGTACATGAATGTATACATATTTATAT
>NW_022900941.1:26779217-26786398 GCF_012274545.1 Fukomys damarensis | reverse complement strand
ATATATAATTTTGATCATTTAAATTTTCCCTAACTTCCCTGTCTACTACCCTTCTTCTGATTCCTTCCTCACTTCCAAAAATCAACCTATTTGTTTCGACCAGACCTCATTTGTTTTGCTCTTCAAATTATTTATATTTATATTTATATTCTCATATAAAAAACCACCTGATATTTAACCCTCTTTTCTGATTTATTTCACTTAGCATTATAATTCTAAAATCTATTTTCTTGCAAATGACATATTTATCCTTTTTGCTGGAGTCACATAGTATTGTTCATAGCAATCATATTATTTAATCTATTCACCTGTTGATAGGCATTTAGGCTTTTATTAGTTTACTTTTCTTGCTGCTGAGACAAAATATCAAACACCCAAGTTAAAGGAGGAAGTGTTTGGCTTAGAGTTTGTAGCAGTTTCAGTTCACAGTTGACAGGCCACAAGGCAGGGAGACATGGTAGAAGGGCATTGCAGAAGTCAAAGAGTACATAGCAAGCAGGCATGTGACAGCAAATAAGGGACCTTAGCAGCTTAGTAGCTTAGCAGCTACACCACACATTAGGATGGTCCCAAACCAATCAGTGGACTGATTTAGTAATTACAAACACATAATTCCATCATCACACCTTCTAGATACAGTCATCTCTGAAAAAGCCCCACCTGTGACTGGGTGAGTCTTTGGGGGGACATGTAAACACAAGCCATAACAAGGCTGTTTCTGTAATGGAGCTATCAGTATAAGGGTAGTCACTGTAATATCAATATAATATGATGATACCCAGAAGAAGAAGAGTTGGATTAAATGAAATTTCTATTTTTAGAGTTTTGAGGAATCTCCATATTGATCTCATACTGGCTGCATTACTTTACATTCCTCCTAAGAATGTCAAAGAATTCCTTTTTAACCACAACTTCACAAGAATATTGTATTTTCATGAATCCTTGGTAACAGTGATTCTTATGGGAGTAAGATAGAATATCAGTGTTGCTTTCATTTTCATTCTCCTCATCCTTAAAGATGCTGAATATTTTTCACATACTAATTGATCATTTGCACTTCTTATTTTGAAAATATCTATCAACTCAAATGCCCATTTTTGAGTGAATCTTTTGTTATTTGGGATCTACTGTTACAGAATTGTATAAAATTTTATAATTTTATATAGTCTAGATAATTTTTATAATAATAAATTTATATAATTTTTATAAATTTAAAATTGTATATTTTTATATAATCTAGATAATTGTCCTCCCTCAGAAAAGTACTGTACAGCAAGGAAGTCAAGATTTTGAAGGCTGTTCTGAGATCTGCTCTCCCTCCCACCTGTTTGGGCCCATTTGGCAGGACTGGGTAGCCGCACCTTCCCCTGCCTGCTCTGCCAACAACCAGCAAGGAAGGTAGCCCTGTGCATGCACCTCTGAAACATGCCCCCCCCACTCTCAGACTTCCTGATTGGGCCAGTCCTTGGACCCACTCTGTAGAGACATAGGTGGTCATAAAGGGTTTTTTTTCTGAGCTCCCAACTTTGAACATCTTTTAAGAAAGGGTGGGGAAAACTGTAGTAGAACTGTGTGGAGTCCAATCCTGCCGGTCGGGGAACTCAATTTGGGCCTTGTGGCCTGAGGTCAGTCTAAGTCATGGGGATCTGCCACTGGCAAGCTGAGATCAGGGGACTTGGTTCTGTGCACGTGGTATATTATGACAGCAGAGATATAATCTGAAAGAGGCCATTCAAATTCATTTTTTTTCTTTCTTCTCCTCATTCCACTCTGAAAATTCGACCTTTTTTTGGTCCTCTTTCTCCAATGCAGTCTCTTGCTCCTCCATATTATCCCTTATCTCCCTTTCTGTTCCTGTACCTGTCCTAACTCAGACTTCTTCTTTTTTCATTTTTTCTTTTTTCTTTATGTTCTTCTGTTATTTTACCTCACTCATGGGTCAATAGTTTCAAGAGAAAGTGAGCCCCTATTACTGTTAAGGGGATATATTCTTGTACTTATTCTTGCATTCTGTCTAGTCCTTTTGAATTTAACAGTTTTGTAAAGATTGTATGTTCATTCTATTTCCTCTAGCTTCACTTGAAACCTTCTCCAATTCTTTGACTTAACTACTCCTCTCATCCTCTGTCTAAGCCCACATCCTAAAGGGTAAAGATGCTGTATTGAAAAGTGTATTCACTGCAAACATATTGGGCTGCTTCTTGATTTTAATTTAATTCACATGGTTTAAAGGTGATAGATTAATGACTACCACAAGTGGTCAATTTGCAAGTTGTGCTTGATCCTATTGTGCTGCTGATTGTATCAATTGGGATAAAGGATTGTGATTGATTTAATGAGTTGTTTTCTCCAATATTATGAAAATGAGAATGTCTATGAGTCAGTATAGACTCAAAAGCTAAACTGCAACTACATCAGGAAGATTTAAGTAATAACCCACAAATTAAACCAAGGACAATTCAACAACAAAAATAAAAATGAGAAAACACTTAAGAAAGACACAAAGACAGACTTCCAGTTCACCAATGGCAAGCAATAGGGCAAATGAGGATGAAAATTCTGATAGTGAACCAGCGGGACACCCTGAAACCATGGCACAGGAAGTAACAAAACAGATCAATCAGGCTCTAGAAAAATTCAAAATGGAAACAATTTCCCAGATAACCATAGAGATGGTGAGCAAAATGAAAGTCGTGATTCAAGACTCTAGAACAGAAACTGAGAAGAAAATAGATGAGCTCAGGACCATGATAGAAGCCATGAAGGTGCAGTATAAGAAAGAAATGTAAACAATGATTGTCCAACAGAGGAAAGAAATGGAATCCATAAAACAGATTGAAACAGATATCCAGGAGATTAAAAATTCTATTGAAAGTGTTTGCAACAGAATAAAAGAATGATAAGATAGAATTTCAGATATAGAAGATAGGATTGCAGTCAGTGACTGTGAAAAGGAAGGTCTCTTAAAAACAGTAAAGGATCATGAGAAATTGATCCAACAACTCCTAGATGATGCAAAGAAGGATAACATAAGACTGATAGGAATCCAGGAAGTAGCAGGAGAAAATGCAAATGAGATAAAAAACCTGTTCACAGAATTAATGACAGAAATTTTCCCAAACATAAGGGAAGAATTAGACATACAGATAAGTGAGGTATATAGGACTCCAACTAGCCACGATAAAAAAAAAAAAATCTACACCTAGACATACAATGATCAAGATCCCAGAAACTCAAAAAAGAACAAAATGCTACAAGCAGTAAGAGAAAAGAAATAAATCACATGCAAAGGAAAGCCCATCAGGATCACAGCAGACTTTTCAACACAAACCCTCAGGTCAAGGAGAGCCTGGAGTGAGATATTTCAAATCCTAAAAGAAAAAAAACTCCAACTTAGACTGATGTATCCTGCAAAACTCTCTTTCAAAATGGATGGGGAAATAAGACACTTCCATGACAAAGAACACCTGAGAAACGTCATAAACACCAAGCCAGCATTACAAGGAATTCTGAACAATATCCTAGAAGAAGACAATGAAGACCACAACTCCATAAGGGCCAACAGACCAAATCAAATAGGCAAGGCAGGAAACTAAAAGGAGTGGGGGGGGGAGTAAAAAGAGTCAACAAAAGGACAATAACATGACAATAATAAGTCAGTACATATCAGTTATAACCATCAATGTCAATGGTCTCAATTCACCAATCAAGAGAAATAGACTGGCAGAATAGATTAAGAAGCAAAATCCAACAATATGTTGTATACAAGAAATACACCTCATACAAAAAAGAAGCCCATAGACTGAAAGTGAAAGGATGGAAAGCAATTCTCCACATGACAGGAGCCCAGAAACAAGCAGGGGTAGCGATCTTATTCACAGACAAAGTAAATTTGAAACCAAAACTGAATAAGAGACAAAGAAGGCCACTACATCCTTGTAAAGGGAACAATTCAAGAGGAAGAGATAACAATCATAAGCATATATGCACCCCCAACTATATAAAACAAATATTAAGTAACATGAAAAACCAAATAAGCACTAATACAATTGTAGTGGGGAATCTAAATACCCCACTATCACAAAATAGACAGATAATCTAGGCAGAAAATCAACAAAAAAATACTAGAACTCAACCAAGGTTTTGAAAGCATGGACTTAATAGATGTCTCTAGAGTGTTCCACACCACAAAATCAGAATATACATTCTTTTTGGCTGCACATGGGTCATTCTCCAAGATAGACCACCTACTAGCTTACAGAACAGGTCTGAATAAATGAAAAAGAATAGAAGTTATCCCCTGTGTATTATCAGATCATAGTGCGATCAAGCTGGAGATCAAAAGCACAAGAAACCATAGGAACTTCACAAACACATGGAAATTGAACAACACTCTCCTGAACAATCAATGGATCAGAGAGGAAATTAAAGAAGAAATTAAACAGTTTTTACAAATAAATGAAAAATGCCATTAAAACATACAGGAATCTATGGGACACAATGAAAGCAGTTCTATGTGGAAAATTCATAGCACTGAATGCCCACACTAGGAAAACAGAGAGAGCTCAAATAAACCACTAATGATGAATCTCAGACTACTAGAAAAACAAGAGCAAGAAAAACCCAAAGCTCAAACAAAAGAGAAAATTATAAAGATTGGAAACTAAGAAAATGATACAAAAAAAATAAATGAATCAAATAGTTGGTTTTTTGAAAGAATAAATAAAATCAATAAACCTTTAGCTAATCCTATCAAAAAAAGGAAAGAAAAGGTTCAGATCCATGCAATCAGGAATGAAAAAGGCAAAGTCACAACAGATCTGACAGAAATACAGAGGATCATTAATACCTATTTTGAGAAACTGTACTCTAACAAAATGGAAAACACAGAAGAAATGAACAGATTTTTAGATACTTATGAATTACCAAAGTTGAACAAAGAAGATAAAAACATTTTAACCACCCCAATTACAATCAATGAAATTGAAAATATATTTAAAAACTTACCAACAAAGAAACAGGTGCTGATGGATTGATTCACTGCTGAAGTTTACAAGACATTTAGAGAACCAGTGCCATTACTCTTCAAACATTTCCATGAAATTGAAAGAGAAGCAATACTTCCAAATTCATTCCTGGAAGCAAGTTATCACTTTGATTCCCAAACCAGGGAAAGACGCAACTAAAAGGAGAACTACAGGCCAATCTCCTTAATTATTAATTATCCATAATAAGATACTAAAAAACAGAATACAGAGGCTCATCAAGAAGATCATACATCCTGACCAAGTTGGATTTATTCCAGGGATGCAAGGATGGTTCAACATACGTAAGTCAATAAATGTAATACACTACATTAACAAAGTCAAGGACAAAAATCATATGATCCTCTTGATAAATGCAGAAAAAGCATTTGACAAAATTCAACACCCATTCATGATAAGAACCCTCCAAAAATTGGAATATATGGTATATATCTCAATTTAATAAAGTCTATCTATAAAAAACCAACAGCCAACTTCATATTAAATGGCCAAACACTGAAAACTTTCACGTTAAAATCAGGGGTAACACATCTTACTAAATATGTAAGGTCACATCTATGGGGGGGTTGATTACAGAAACTAAACAATGAAAAAAAGAATAAGATAAGATTATAAGAGCAAGAAGCAATTTAAATATGTTCAGGGACCATTTTCATCTACAGAATTAAGGATTATTTTAATGTTACATCATTGCCTTTTCTCTTTTACTTTCCTTTTTAGTTTTATTTTAGGATTCCCTATTTTTAATATTCATACAGAGATTTCTTTAACTGAAATACTGAATAGTTTCTTTGGTGTGAAAAACTATAATAGTACACAGGATTCTAATGAGATAATTAATAATGTGAAATAGGAAGTAAAGGGCTAAAGGTGTAGGGAAAGTGGGAAGGGTGGGGGAAAGGTAATAAGGGAGAGTAAAAAAATATGAGAAACTGAAAAAATGGAAATAAAGTGTTTGTAAATGGGGAGGGGAGGAGTGTGTGAAGGGAGGTCAGGGACAAGGGGAAAAAATGAGAATCAAGGCCTGTTATGTAAAGGTACAGAATCCCAATGATGAATGTAACTGTATTGTATACCTAGATTGTACCAATAAACTCAATAAAAAGGAAAAAAAATATCATGAACAAAACAAGGATGCCCACTATCACCACTCCTCTTTGATATAGTTCTGGAAACATTAGCCACAGCAATTACATATGAGAAAGAAATTAAAGCAATAAAGATAGGAAAGGAAGAAGTTAAACTGTCATTATTTGCTGATGATATGATACTCTACATGAAGACCCAAAAAAACTCCACCAAAAGACTTCTAGACTTAATTGATACTTTTAGCAAAGTAGCAGGATACAAGGTCAACACCCCAAAATCAATAGCCTTCTTGTACACAAATAACAGAGTCACTGAGAGAGAAATTAGGGAAACAGTTCCTTTCACAATAGCATCCAAAAAAAAAAAAAGAAGTATCTAGGAATCAATCTAACAAAAGAAGCAAAAAACCTCTACACTGAAAGCTACAGCATTCTAAAAAAAGAGGTCGAAGAGGATGCAATAAAATGGAAAGATCTCCCTGCTTCTGGGTAGGAAGAATCAACATAATGATAATGGCCATAATACCAAAACTGCTAAAAAAGGTTTAATGCAATGCCAATTGAAATTCCAACACTATATTTCATAGAAGTAGAAAAAAGAATCTAAAAATTCATTTGGAACCAGAAGAGACCTAGAATAGCAAAAGCCATCCTAGGCAACAGAGACATGGTAGTGGGTATAACAATTTCCAATTTGAAACTATGCTACAAAGCAACTGTGATAAAAACAGCATGGTACTGGCAAAGGAACAGATCTGAGGACTAGTGGAACAGATTGGAAGACACAAAAACAAATCGAAATGTACTCAGCTATGTCATCTTTGACAAAGGAGCTGACCGTCCTCAGTGGAGGAAAGATATCCTTTTTAATAAATGGTGCTGAAAACAGAACTTTGCTGTTTTCTGGATATTATTCATTTCTTTGTTTCTTTTTATTTTGTTTTTTTTAATGGAATGTGCTGAATGTCTATAATTTTGTTCAGATGACTGCACAACCTGGAAAAGCTGTTTCTGCTATTGATGTATAACATACTGCTATTATTAGTAT
>NW_022900941.1:26752721-26779175 GCF_012274545.1 Fukomys damarensis | reverse complement strand
GAATTTTGGGAAACTTTAATGGTGCTGCCAACTTTGGAAAAAGTCATCCCAATTTTCTGTGTTGAGTTGACATTGTACAGAAATGGACAGCCATATTGTTTTAGAAATGTTAAATTTTTTATTTTTAATTTTATTTTTTTTCCATGTATACAGGGGTAACACATCATACTAAATATGTAAGGTCATATCTACATGGATTTAATTACAGAAACTAATAAAGTATTCTCTAAATAATGAAAAAAAAGAATAAGATATGACTACAAGAGCAAGAAGCAATTTAAATATGTTCAGGGACCATTTTCATCTACAGAATTAAGGATTATTTTAATGTTACATCATTGCCTTTTCTCTTTTACTTTCCTTTTTAGTTTTATTTTAGGATTTCCTATTTTTAATATTCATACAGAGATTTCTTTAACTGAAATACCGAATAGTTTCTTTGGTGTGAAAAACTATAATAGTACACAGGATCCTAATGAGATAATTAATAATATGAAATAGGAAGTAAAGGGCTAAAGGCCTAGGGAAAGTGGAAAGGGTGGGGGAAAGGTAATAAGGGAGAGGAAAAAAAAGAGAAACTGAAAAAATGGAAATAAAGTGTTTGTAAATGGGGAGGGGAGGAGGGGGTGAAGGGAGGACAGGGACAAGGGGAAAAAATGAGAATCAAGACCTATTATTTAAAGGTACAGATTCCCAATGATGAATGTAACTGTATCATATACCTAGATTGTACTAATAAATTCAATAAAAAGAAAAAAAATAAATGGTGCTGGAAAAACTGGATTTCAACCTGCCAAAGATTAAAACTGGACCCTTATCTTTCACTCTGCACTAAATTAAAATCCAAGTGGATTAAAGATCTAACTATTAAAAAAGAAACACTAAACTTGATCTAAGATAAGTTAGGCAGAACTCTTGAAGACACTGGCATAGGAAAAGACTTTGAACAAATCCTCAGTAATACGGGAACTAACAGAAAGAATCAACAACTGGGATCTCATCTTGTTAAAAAGCTTCTGAACTGCAAAGAAACCATCAACAGAATTAAAAGACAACCTACACTGTGAGAAAACATTTTTACCAGCTGCTCCTCAGACAAAGAACTCTTATCTAGAATATATAAAGAACTCAAAACAATCAGCCCCCCAAATATAAAGACCTGATAAACAATGGGCATCTGAAATGAACAGACATTTCTCAGACAAAGTAAAGGCATCAATTTATGAAAAAATGTTCCACATCACTGGTCATTCAAGAGATGCAGATGAAAACAACAGTGAGATACCACCTCACCCCACAAAGAATGGCTGCTATCAAGAAATCACACAATAACAAATGTTGGCGGAGTTTTGGAGAGAAAGGAACCCTTCTCCATTGTTGGTGGGAGTGCAGACTGGTGCAATATGGAAATGAATATGGAGATATCTCAAAGAGCTGGGACTAGAGGTTCCATTTGACCCAGCCATCCCTCTGCTAGGCACCTTTCCAAAACATTTGAGAGAATCTTATCACAGTGATATATGTGCACCTATGTTCATAGCAGCATAGTTTGTAATAGCTAAAACTTGGAAACAGCCTATTTGCCCCTCAGTTGGAAACTTGATAAAGAAGATGTGGTTTTTCTATAAAATGGAATAGTACTCAGCCATAAAGAACGAGAAATTAGATTCATTCATAGGAAAATGGATATATATTGAGGATGTACTTCTAAGTGAAATTAATAAGTCACACATGTGTAAATACCGAATAGTTTCTCTGGTGTGAATAAATTAAAATAATATATAAGATCCTCATGACATAATGAACAATGTGAAATAGGAAGAAAGCGGTAAATGGTGTAGGGAATGTGGGAAGGGTAGGGGAAACCTAATAAGAAAAAGAAAAATATGCGAAAATGAAGAAATGGAAATGAAGTGTTTGTAAATGGGGAGGGAGGAGTGGTGAAGGGAGGGCAGGGACAAGGAGAAAAAATGAGAACCAAGACCTGTCGTGTAAAGGTACAAGATCCCAATGATGAATGTAACTGTACTGTATACCTAAAATGTACCAATAAATTCTATGAAAGAGAGCGGGGGGAACTACTGTAGCTAGGGATTTAGCTCAGTGGTTCCAGTGCCTGCTTTGTAAGTGCAAGGACCTGAGTTCAATCCCCAGTATCAAAAAGAAAGTACTGTGTAGTGGGCAAATTTTTTCCTATTCTACAGGTTATTTCTTCAGTCAGTTTTTTTCTTTGCTATGCAGAACTTTTTAAAGTGATATCCCATTTTTTGGTTCTTGATGTTATTTTTGGTGTAATTGAGATCTTGTTCAGGCAGTCCTTGCCTGTGTCTAAGATCTCAAGTGTTTTAGTTATTTTATCTTCCAGCATATTCAGTGTTTTTGAATTTATATCTAGGTCCTTGATGAATTTTAATTAGATTTTAATGCAGGTTGAGATATATGAGTCTATATTAATTCTTCTGTACATAATGACAAATTTTCCCAGCACCATTTCTTAAAAGTGACTATCTTTTATCCTGCAATTTTTAGCCACTTTGTCAAGAATTCTTCTGTATCTTCTATTCTACTTCACTGGTTTACCTTCTATTTTTGTGCTGCTTTCATGCTGTTTTTATTACAGTAATATTGTGGTATAACTTGAAATGTAGTATCTTATTACCTCTCACTTTATTCTTTTTGCTCAGAATTCCTTTACCTCTTTTGGACCTCTCTTGGTTTCATATAAATTTTAGAATTTGCTGTAGAAAAATTTCACCTACTTAGGTTTAATTTTAAGTGCTGAAAAGTCTGAATATATTATGCATGGGATTGCTTTCCTCGTATCTTTCTCAGTAAGTATGTTCATTATTGGTATGCAGGGATCCTATTCATTTTTGTGTGATCATTTTGTACCCTGCTACTTTGATAAATTATATTATTAGCTCTAAGAGTCTTCTGGTGGAGTTTTATGGATTTTCTATATAAAGAATAATATTACCTGCAAATAAAGATGGACTGACATCTTTTTTTTTCCTTCTTAATATTCATCTTATTTCTTTATCTTGCCCAATTGCTTTGCCTAAATCATCAAGTACTGTATCGAGCAAGAGCAGTAATAGTGGATAACCTAATTTTAGAGAGAATACTTTCAATTTTTCTCCACTTATTGTAATGGTGACTATGATTTCCATAATCAGTTGTCATAAGTGGTTTTTAACTATTTGAGTTAAGGTCCTTCTATACAAACTTCATTAGATTTTTATCATGAGTGGATACTGGGTTATCGGCACTTACTGAGATAATCATGTTATTTTCATATTACTTCTATTTATGTGGTATATTACATTTACTGATTTACATGTGCTGTACCATCCTTTCTTCTCTGGGATGAAGCCAGTTTGTTCATGATGTTTGATCTTTTTAAACATTTGTTGCATTCTTTTACAAATACAATGTCTTTTTGAACATTTTTGCATTTGTGTGCATAAATGAATTTGTCCTGTAGTTTCCTCATTTTGTTACGTGCTTGTCTGGGTTCGATATTAGGGTAATACAGATTTCAGATATTGAGTTTGAGTATTTATTCCCTTTCAATTTCATGGAAGAGTTTAAGAAGTATTGGCATTAATTTTTCTTCTGAATTTATGGTGAAATTCAGCAGAGAATTCGTCAGGTCCTAGGCATTTTTAGTCTACAGAATTTTTATTATTGCTTCATTTTTACTGCTTGCTATAGGTCTATTGGTCTTTTATATTCGTTTCATTCAACTAAGCCATGTGATCTAGGAATTTATTCATTTATTTTAGATTCTCCAATTTGTTGGAACATAATATTTCAAAATAACTTCTTATAATATTAGTTTCCTCACTGTACATTGTGGTTTAATCTTTTTCAGGTCAAATTGAATTGATTGGGTACTTTCTTTCCTTGTTTCAGTAAGTCTGTCTATGGGTTTAGCAATCTTATTTATCCTTTCCAGGATTCAATACTTGGCTTCATAAATCCTTTATATTCTTTGTCTCAAATTCATTAATTTCTACTCTGGTTTTTATACTTTCTTCACCAATTTTGAATTTGGAATTCTCTTTATCTAAGACATGTGAAACCACTCTGTTTTTCTAGTGTAGGCATTCAAAGCTATAAATTTCCTTGTTACGGCTTCCGTAATAGTATTGCACAAGTTTTGGTATGTTGTACTGTCATTGTTCATTTGATTCTAGGAACTTTTTAAGTCTGTCCCTGGTTTCTTCCATGATTATTCAAGAGTGTATTATTTATTCTCCATGTATTTGTGAATTTTCTTTGCTTTCTATTACTTTTGATTTCTAGTTCTATTCCATTGCACTGTAGAAGGCAACAAACATATTTTTGTCTGTCTATATGTTACTATGCTTCATTATCTAGATATACTTTTCAATCTCTAGATTTGGAAAAACTTTTCAATTATTTGTTGACTAAATATTACATATATATATAATATATACATATTATATATATATTATTTATATATTTCTTTCTTCATCCTTAACAGCTATAATTTTTAGATTTGTTCTGTTAGAGTCATCTAGAAGCTCTTGAATTATACTGTTATGAATTATCATTGTTTTTAGAGCTGAGTAAGTGATCTACTACATCCTTCTTATCCTCAAGTCCTTATAAATTGACACCTTTGATTGGTCGAGCCTACAGGCAAAATTTTCAAAAATTTATTTTAATTTATATATATATATATATATTTATATATTTCTTTCTTCATCCTTAACAGCTATAATTTTTAGATTTGTTCTGTTAGAGTCATCTAGAAGCTCTTGAATTATACTGTTATGAATTATCATTGTTTTTAGAGCTGAGTAAGTGATCTACTACATCCTTCTTATCCTCAAGTCCTTATAAATTGACACCTTTGATTGGTCGAGCCTACAGGCAAAATTTTCAAAAATTTATTTTAATTTCCACGATTTCTGTTTGAGTCCTTTTCATGAATATCCTGCATTTCCTTCTTAAATTCAATTAATGTTTTGTGTCTTTTTAAGCTCTTTGAACAACTTATTGACTAAACTCCTTAACTGTTTACTTAATCCTCTTTGAGCTCATTGAATATTGTAGTAATTTCTTCCTGCACTGGTTTGTCTTCTTCTTTGCTCTCTTCGTTTTAAATACCTGATTTTGCAATTCTTTTCATAAAACTTCCCATGAGATCTGCTTTGGAGAATTTAGTAATTTTAAAGCATCATATTGCCTTCTTTTGTCATGATTTTTGTGTTTTTGTATTGACTGTTGTAGATCAGCTGTGTTAGAAAGCTCTGACACTACAACAGAGATTTCTTTAGCATGTTGATTTCTCCCTGTGTCGGTCCTTGGCTTTAAGTGTGATTCAGTACACAGACACCCACTCAACTGAATCGAAGAGGAGGGTGTCCTATAGCACTGGATTCCAAGGACAGAACTACTGGCAGTATCAGCATCCAAAGAACAAAAAGAATATCCATATATAATTTACAGCTTGTTCAGAAAATTTTCTACTGTTTCAAAAACTCAGGAATACAATGAATTAGTAATAATACATAAAAGGCTAATAGGAGAATGTAGAATAAAAATATTTGAAAATGAATGAGAGAACTAAAGGGAGAGATGAGGGAGCTTGAGAGAATATTTGTCACAAGCAAAGAGGTAAAGGGAGGGAGTTATAAGTAGAAAGTAGGGTAGTCTTTATAGAAACCATATCCAGTTTATAAATTAGCAGAAACCCTATTGTAGAAGATATAACCAATGACCTTTGGTGACAAAAAATCTAAAAGTTCAATGTATACACTAAGAAATTTCGGTGTAAAACAGTGAAGACTCATACACAGTCGTTCATAAACTTATGTTCCTCACACTCTAAGATAAAAAAGAAAAACTTATAGTTTTTCATGTACAAACAAAAAAGAGGAGAAGTGAGAAGACTTGTGAATGTTTGAAAGTAGAAAGGAGGAAAGAAAATGAGGGGGGTAACTAAGTGCTTCGTGAAAGACGGTACGGGGTGATTGAGTCTCATTAGTAACCTAACAGAAACATGAATTTTAGAAAATCTAGGAAATAACTCTTGAACAGGGGAACCTAATAGGAAATATTAAGATACTGTAGCATTTAGATTAATTTTAAGAGTTTATATATAAAACAAGAATAGATAGAAAGGGAGAGGAAAAAATTTCAAATAAAATAAATTGTAAGGGAGAGGTAAGATAGGAAATAATGAATGAGGGAAGGCTGAAATTGCAAATTGAAGGTGAGAGAAGAGATAGAAAGATTGTATCCCACTGCTAAATTAACAGTAAGCAAGGATGGATGGCAAGAAACAACCTCTGAAATGGGCATATGTGAATTAACTGCATGGAATGTGTTACCATCAACAGTACAAAATTTACACACATTGCTATAATCACACACAATATATACCAAGGCCTGCCACTCCAAAAATTAAACAAGAAAAAGAAAGAAGAAACACATTCACACAAAAACATAAAAAGTGCCAAGGTTGGGAACCTCTGACGTCCTCAGAATGCTGGTAGGGTCATGGACCCTCCGCCTACTCACAGGTAGTAAACTCAGCTTCCCAGGCGAGATTCTGCCACAGGCTCTGCTCTTTGCTTTGCCCAGGTCACCTCTCTCAGCTTCCTGTGATCTCCAATTGCTGTTAACATTTATTCCCCCTACCTTTTTTTTTTCTGGCCTAAAACTTCAGTGGTCCCCTTTGGCCAGACAGAAGGCAATATCTTCATCTCTGTGTGCCATTCTGATGTTTCTCTGTCACTTTTCTTCTCTTTCAAAATAATGCTCATGTTTTTGAATTTCAGTCTGACACAGAATTGTAGTGGTTTCTGGGGTCTGGAAGAAAATAGCCTCTATGCTCACTGACCCTGATTGCTTGGTCCACCCTCAATGATCCCACATCCTGGATGTTCAACTTTATTCTCCCTTCCCAGCTTTCAAATTCAGTGCTTTTTAGGACTTGGTGGAAGAAAGCCCTTCTGTGGGGATTCTGTAGTGTTTGAGGTGGAGTACTGGGAAGGGGCTCACACAGGCTCAAGAGCTCAATGGCTTTTGGGTTGTAGTGGAAGAGTTGCAGCTCCAATGTCTTTTCTTCACCTCCAGATCCTACCCTGTCACAGTTACTGCAAGCCTCTGCTATTCTGTTTCACAGACCCTTCGAAATGTCTGGTTCTAGGTCCCCATTGGAGTTGTCTAAACGATGCCTTTTGCCTCTCTGCTGGTTGGTCCTGACTCAGTCACTGCTGTCTGAGTGATTCTCTTTCACTTTCCTTAGTACCCTGAGCTTAGAAGGCCCTCTGCTGCGAATATCACACTTTTCAGACTCCCATTTCCCTGGGAAACTAGGTGAGCTGTGGGCAGTGGCTACTGAGCTAGGTACTGGTTGGCAGCCTGACAGTCACTTCTGCACTTGCTTCTTGTCTCAGGGTGATTTAAACTTTTTCAAGGATGGATAGTTCTGTAGACTTTTTCTATAAAGAGCACCATGCTGGGAAAGAGAAATGGTCCTGCTTCTTACACTAAACACCCATGTTACTAGATTTCATCTAATGGAGTTCATCTTCAAGTTGCCTTCTCATGGTTGGGTTTTTGTTCCCATCCCTAAGCTGGTACCTGAAAACCTTGGTGAGCAGCATTGCTGCCTCTAGCCGGCCACAAAGACTCTCCACTTTCTTTTTACGTCCAAAGAATTATGCCCTAAAATTCTTCTTCTGTCTGTTCATCATACATTCTCTTTTCATCTCCTCTAACTCTCTCAAAGCTATGAGTAATTGTTTTGTTCTGCATTGAGCGCTTATTAAAGCAAAATGATGCTAACATCTCTTATCCAGGAGTCAAGTGCTAAGGATTTAAGGGCTCAAGGCTTCAGAAGATATTTGATAGGGCAACATCAACTCCTTTCAATGCAATACAGCTGTGCGGTCTGTCTTGGGACAGGAACTCCACCAGCTGTGTAGTTGAAGAAGATTGCTATATTTTTTGAGCTCTATTCTGTGAGGTAGAAGTCACTTATAGAAAAATGCTAAAAGAATAAATTTAAATTACTTGAAGAAATAATTTTTATTTCTCCATAAAATAATCCTGATATAATTAAAGGTGAATCTCTTAAGGTCACAGATGTTTTTCACTGTTATTATAACTTTGTAATTTAACTATCTTAATACTACACACAGATGATTTGTGATATGGAATATCTATCTATCTACATATATATTTAGTATTCAATAATAACATTTATTTTTGGATAAACAAAATGTTGTTTGTGCCTTACATTTTAAAATGGAATATAAAGTACTGAGTAAAAGAATTAATCAGAAGTGTTGACAAGATTTTTAATTCCTTCTGCTTCCTTTGGTATTTTTCTTAAATAGAATATGTAAGCAATGCAACCCATACGTAAAACACATCTCCATTTATGTTTATTCTGCTTTTTATTGCACATTTGAAAATTAATAATTCAATGTTCTAATATTAGCTGTCATCTTAGCTGTGATAAAATTAATAATTCATCAAAATTATATCAAACAAATGGTGCCTTTTTTTGTTCTCCTTGAAAAATAGTCCTCTCAGCTTTGAGAAACTACAATTGGTGAATTTATTTCTTTTATTTTTGCTCAACTAATATTTAATCATTTAAACTATAATTTTAATGTTTTCATTTTAAATAAAGAAATCTGCATATATCACAATTGGTGCTATAAAACAGTTTCTCTTGTTATAGGAGATTGTTTCTACCCTTGTTGATATCTTAGCATATAACCCTTCTTCAGAAAACCACAATGCAAGAATCATATTTTGGAAAAGTTAAATACAAATGAAATGATTTTTTTTTAGTTCTGACTAATGTGCTCTTGGCCTTTGAAAGACTCAAGTTCACGGTCTGTATAAAATAGAAATTATGAGTACAATAGGCTCTGATCATGTTTTCTGAGCAACAGTACAATTCATTGAGTCTACATGAACATTTTGAAGTTAAAATAACATTATCTGAAAGTTTTTATAACTTCAAAATGTGATCTTAACATATGTTTTCAAGAGTATTTAATTATACTTTTCTAAGAGGAGTTTTTCTCCTTATGATCATTTCTTTAGGTTCCTAGTGATCATAAAGCAATTTGCTTAAATCCAACCCCTTTTATTCCCACATTTTTCCCCTTGGTAAATTGAGGTGACACAGATGAAAAATATTACAACATGTATGAAGGCCTGAATTATCATCTAAAATTCATCCTGATTTTATGGGCCATATTTTTAAAATAGGGAATTTGTTACATACCAAAGATGTTTAAAGTCCTACTCTAAAATTCTGTGTTCTAAAACTTACAAATCTCATTGAATCATGAGATAGCATATTCAGGCTTAGTGAAGAGGTAAAACTGTGTGTCCTTCTCAGAGGACAGTGATGTCTTACAAGTTACCTCTTCACTCCAAGCTCACTCTTCTGTGAACTATCCTTCAGTTCTCACATCCCTCTCAAATTGGCTGAGATTCCACATTGAACAAGCCTCCCTGATGATACTAAGGCTCATTGATGAGGGGGATGTTAGAGTTGAAGGAATAGTTCACTAGGAACCCAAAGCAATGATTATGAAGAGAAAAACTCAGAGCAACTCAGAGACAAGAATACTTCTTCAAGACATACTCCCAAGGACTCACTTCCAACAACACATTTTACTACTGAACTCACCAATGAATAATTTCACTGATGACTGCTCTTCCTCTATTCACTTCCAAATACATGAGACTTTCAGGAGACATTTTAGATCTAAACCATAACAGTAAGTTTTGCCAGATCTGTTCTCTCTGGCTTGCTGTGTCGCTTGCCCTTTGGCCAGGTTGAGATCAATAGGAAGGCTTTCACCGAATGTCAGTGCCATGCTTCTGAATGTCCCGGCCTATAGGACCATGAAGCATTTCAAATTCTTTAGTTTATATACTGCCCAGTCTGTAGTAGCCTGTTATAAAAGCAGAAAATGGACTGAGACAAAAGGTAATGTATTAGGTCCCATAAAAGCAAAGCAAAGAAAACATAACCTATTTCTTTTGTTTGTTTGTTTGTTTGTTTGTTTGTTTTTTTGAGACAGGGTCTCACTACGTAGTTCAGACTGTTCAGACTGCTCTGGAACTCACTGTGAAGCCCAGGCTGGTCTTGAACTCACAGTGATCCTCCTGCCTTAATCTTCCGAGTGCTGGGATTACAGGCGTGCACCACCATGCCTAGCTTAACATAACCTATTTCTTTGAGATCATATTTTACTATAATAAGTAGATACAGGAAACATTTATTTAGTTGATCATATGCTTTATAATGGAGTCATTTAGAATATCCTGTGGAAAATACAAGATAGTAAAATATTAAATGAATTAACTCCTTTATTTTTCACTCTGAGCAACACAGAAGTAAAGTGATTTTTTTTTTTTAGAAGTAAAATTTTTCTTCTGTTTTGTTTTATGAGACAAGGTCTCACTAAGTTAGCCAGGTTGACTTCAAGTTTGCAGTCTTTCTGCCTCAGTCTCCTGAATGCTGTGACTATAGGCGTGTGTCCCAATGCTTTACTCTTTAAATGTAATTTTCATGAAAGCTTTAGTCAACCCTTAATATGTTGAAGAAGAACCTACTATTTGAAAACAACTTTGCTTGGCCTTGAAGGTAACTGGAAGATCATGTAAGTCATGCTTCTTGCATTCAAAAATTCTAGTGACATAGATGATAGAAAATACTATGGATATAAAGAATGATAAAGTTCATATAATGCAGGATTTAAGGTAAAGACAAATTTCCTTTTGGCTCTACTACCATAGGTCATTTTTTTTGTCACCTTCTTAAATAAAATCTTGTAGATTTCTCAGTATTTATTTTCTATGATAATTTTCTAATCAAAATACTTAGTTTTAGAAATACTGTGATAAGAATAACATGATTTGCTCCTATTTTCTCTCTTCTCCTGGATTTTGTTTGTTACTTTGACACAAGCTCTAATACAGGTGTATTCCCCATTCAGGAATACATTATTTTCAAGACCCCAAAAACTTCCCCTCTGATATGGCCACATCTCATACCCCTGCACCTGTGGTACACATTTGCAATATGCCAAATTTTGTTTTGCTGTACAGTGCTTTCTAAAATACTCCTTAGTGTTTGGTATTCTCAGTTAGCTCACAGTACATGAGGCAAGAAATTGGATGACAGACACCATTTGTTTTTCTTATATTATTCTCTACCTTTAGAGAAGAAATGTTGATCAACTTTCTATTGCCTGGAACTAATTTGAGGGATTGGAAAATCTTAGGGATCGGAATCCAAAAAGTACAGAAACATTTTTTTCATTAGTTAATATTTGTGTGTCTATAGTATATCAGGTATATTGGTACACACATGAGTTGCAAAGATGAATAAAATATAAGTAATTTAAGCAACTTATATCCCACTCTTTGGTGACATTATTTTAAGAGTCATTGGCTTGAAAAGCAAAATTCCAATTCAACATCAAACATCCTTTCATTTGTTTACTTTCTTCTGCAGCAGATAAATAAAAGCTAATATGAGAAAATAATTTTAACAACCAATGTTTGAATATAATTTATTTTATCACAACAGAAACACTGAAAATGTACATTATTGGGTCTATGTTCTCAGTACTACTATCTAAAAGTATTTTTACTTTATAGTCATAGGGGAAATAATATGTGATAATAGTTGAAACTGACAAGTTAAATTTGCTAAGGAAATTTCAAAACTGCATACCTTTTGATTGGATGTTTCCTTTTCTATCAACCATGCAAATATATTGAGCTTTACTTTTTGTTAATATCAAAATCTATTGATTCACAAGATAAATATTGACCTGACCTTGCCTTCACCTCAGTTTATATCTACTTCTTAAGTCAATAAATCTAGAAACTACTCTGACAGCAGTCAATATTAGTTTAAAATTCTGAAAATAGCAGTCTTGTTAAAGGTAATAATTCAGTATTTTATAGTTTCTGTCTCAAAGAAATAAAAAGGCAATGTGATTTACCAATTTGTTAGTGAAAACTACTATTTCTTTATTACTTGGTTCCAAATAAAAAGATTCCACTCATGCCAAAGAACATCTCTACCACCTATAGATCTGTTACTCTCTGACCCAAAGTATTTGAAATACTTGATCACACTTTCTGTTGGCAAATGTCTTGCTTTGATTCTAATTATAGTTAAACTGTGTAATTATTCTCCAGATGACTGATGCTTTCTGTTGGTCTGTTTCCTTTTGACTGAACTGTACCTGGAGGTATAGTAAATATAGTCAATAGTCACACTGGAGTTTGTAAGTCAACAGAATAGTAAATTTGTTACCTTATTTGTCAGCTTATTTTTATCTTTTCAAAGTCTAGGCGCTATGAAAGCACAGGTCACGATTTGCATATATTTATAATGTGAATAAAAGAGAAAAGCTTAGGGGCCTGGTCATAGCAAATGCAATGTGTTATACAATTTATTACTTTTTATAAGGCCATAGCACTCATCTTTTACAGTGTTTCCCAGTGCTTTTGGGGATGGATGACATACTCATACTTCAGAATTCTGTAATAAAATCCACTAACCATTTAAAAAATTTTTTTCCATGTAAGTAACAAATAAGTGGTGTTTAAAAATAATACTCAGTTATGTTCTAAAGATAGATATAGTTTTACTATGTACTTAATCAATTGATCATTTAGACTTGAATCTAAATATTATGTAAATAGAAGATGAATTCCATAAAAAATGTTACACATCAGTTTTTGCTTCATCAGTCGAAATTATATAGGGCATTTCAAAGTACAATGTAGGAGAGAAGTTATTAAAAGCTTCATCCACTTTTATTGAATGACCATCTAACTATAGACAGATCACACAAACTGGACAAGACCTACAAGGGCAACACTGATATTTGAGGCAATACTTATATCTCATTTGATATCATAGTTGAAAACACTGTGGGTGAAAAGCTCATAAACCTTCCAGTAGACTCTCAAAATTTTGAAATTAGATATCATATCTTGTCCAAATTTGCCTCTTGATGTATACTTTTGAATATGTAGCAAGCTTTGCAAGTGGGTAGCTCTCAATAAATTATTAAACTGACCATGCACACCTATACCAGTGATTTCATTCTTCTTTAGTCATCTTCAGTGTGATTCAATTAAATATTAACTGTAGATTTGAAAGAAACAGTACAGTAGGTAATTATGTGTTTTAATTGTGAAATCACAAGTTTTATAACATGATCAGAGTCTGGGCCATGAAGAGAAATATATGGTAAATGTTAAAAGTATGAGGTTAGACTTACTCTTCTATTTATTAAATTTTAATCCCACTGTTCTTATAATGTGTAATTTCTTTTTATCCTCCCTATTTCTTATCTGTTCTATTACCATGATTCTATTTATGCTGTTTAACATATAAAAATATTAATCATGATACCTACTGAAAAGTAAACTTAAGAAAACAATGTTTTGAGATTATTAAAATTCAATTTATAATAATTATATAACCAATAAATTCTGATAAAAATATTCCATGATATTTTGTTTACTTTTCATACAAATAACTTATGTCCAAAAGAATAAAAGGAGTTCAAGGAAATACCTCATCTAATTACTGTATCCAACTCTCTCTCCACTCCACCTAAGAACCTAAAAATAGAGAGAGACAGTTATTTCCAGAGAATTGGCATTTGCAATTCAGTAAAAGTAATTCTCTTCTTACCTAGAATTCTTTATATTCTTCATACTTAGTTTTGTTTAACTAAGAGTGCTGCTTACAGTATCTCTCACTTGTGTAAGTGAAAAATAACTATGTTTTTATTACTTAAAATATTACAAAAAGGGACAATATGCTAAAAATATGCAGTGAACAAATATCATCTGTACAGACTGGAAGAGAACCTTCATAAATTAACCTTATTAGTGCATTACTGTAAGCGAATGCCAAAAAAGCTCCTAATTTGCATTAAGATAGATTTTTCAGGTTGGCTGCATGATTTAATTAAAGAAAAGATTAAGAATCATTAAACAAGCTGCTCTACCTTGCAATAACAGAATTCATATCTGATTCAGGTTAACGAAAACACAGATGGTGATTCAGTAACTGTTGAGTTGCTGTAACAGAATGAAAATGATCCCATTAGTTCTCTGGAAATGTGAGGGAATTTGGAAATTAGTATGCAGATACATTGTATGGTGCTAGACAGCTTGGTCTGCTCGGATCATCGCTGATTATACTTTGTTTGGGTTGGCAACACTGAACTCAATAAATGAAAAAATGTTCCAGTATACCACAGTTGGAAACTGTTCAAGGTTGAAATAGGTGTGCAGACTTTCAAAAGGAGAGAGTTAAGTAAACAAATGTCAATCAATTCAGAGCTTGCAACTTTTTTTTCTTTAAAGAATATGTCTGTTCTTGAGGAGCAAGTGTCATAGAAATGGAAACCCTTTACTGGATACATATGTTTGTGTGGTGTTTATTATTACAAAAGTATTTTAGATGCATTGTGTCAGTTTAGGGAGATGTGCAAGCATTTTAATAGTGTTCTTTCTGATAGAAATAGAAAAATTCAGTCACCATGAGGACTATTATTTTTTCACTAAAAAAGAAATCAATATAATTCTGATGGAAAATGTTATGATAGGATAAAAATGTGTAAGTATAACGGCTATTGAAAGTTGAAAGGTGTCAGTAAGGACCACAAAATAATCCTGAAGAAGAATTATGGGAAAGAATGGCTTAAACAAAAATAGCAAAGTCAGTTCTGGCAGCTGACAGAAGCTGTCTTTGTATCGAGAGCCCAACCACTTAAGCAGCCTCCATTTTTAATACATAGTTCATGCCATCCATTGGTGTGCATAGTGTCTGGAAATTTAAAAGGAATCACAGGGAAAGTACAGAAGGCCCTGATGAACAGAGACTCTCAAACACAAGCACCAAGTGACCCTGTTCAGGTAACTTGTCACAGTAAGTAGATTTACTAAAGTGTTGTTGAAAGCCCGTCTTTATCATACGATTTTCTAGCAACTAACTTAACGACCAGAACATTGATCATGGGGAATGTTCACTGTGTTTTACAATTGTTTCAGAATGTATTGTGCCATGACTTCAACCTACAAGTACAATCTCCTTAAAACATAAGAAACATTATTGACATCATTTAGTCTTGGATAACGCATACCAGTAATGTGGTAATATTAATCTCATGGAAAATATGACCCCATCTTTAGAATTAGCAATAAAAGTCTCTCAGCAGGCTGTCTTTTCTTTTTTGTTTTTAACTGTTTATTCATTAAGGTGTTTAAAGGAGATTTCTGTCAATGATTTCCCTTAAAATTTACATACCAAATATTACAGTGAATGACACACTCAGCACCTGAAAGCATTTTAAATTACATATGTTGTTATACACATGAATATCACTTGCAAATAACATTTACATAACCTGTCATTAGAAATCCTATCACAGTTCTAGAACTGAATTTCTTAGAAAAAAAATTTTAAGTTATAAAATAGTTTCCAAACAATGGAGGATACACAGGCAATATCTATGACTATAAGGCCTTCATACTTCTCCTTTTCTTTTAGTCACAACTTCATCTGATCTGTCTTTAAAATATTTTGTTTTGTAAAAACATCTCTCTAGTTTCTGCAAGCCTGGTATTAAGAAACACATTGAGTGCATGAATTGTGCATGTCACATGTGGTACTATTCTAAGTCGAGATGCTTAGAAAAGAAATTAGTAAACTTATCTGCCACCTAAATACTGTCATCTTTATATCTCCGGTAGGAGTCACCTTCACCCAGAATGTGTGGTCATTTTCATTGTCTTTCATCCTGAGTATCTGAACATTACTACCTAGGACCCTCTTTCAATGTTTGGCTACAATATCAACTAAACTCATTTTTTTTTTTCAGGTAGTGTGCAAGTTTTACTCATTATTTTCAAGGGTCAGAGATTTAGGAAAGAATTGTTAACACATGGCTATATTTTTATGTTTTTAAAATTACTTAACCCATTTACTTTATAACAAGAGACTATGCTGTGGCAAATTGGTAGTTACTTTTTTATTGTTGTGAAAGCTATTTATAGGTGTTGTGATACCAGCTCTGGAATGACTTAGACAAATGTTGATCCATAAAATTTATATAAGGAAGATGAAACAATAGGACCTTTTTTTTTTCAAAATTTCACCATAGTTTTCTTTATTATAAAAAGTTAATTCTGTGGATATGACTTATTTACTGCCCAAAATAAAATATTTATTCTGATTTTAGGTAAACATTCCTATATGACATAGATGAGTAAGTAGTATATTTGAAATTTTGTAGTTATGTTATTTTAAAAGGTCATTAAAATTAAAGTGTGATATAAATTATTTAAATATTTTAAAATATGAATGAAAACCAAAGAAAGCTTAGTTTTGCCTTTAGTTTATCTTAATTTGGTTCTTATCTTTGAATGAAGCTTATAAAATTATCTACCATATTTCATGTAGTATATTAGCAAATATCACATGGTTTCCATTATTTTTATATACTACCCTGCTATTACTTTTATTTCATAGAGTGTGAAACTGGAATTTAATTTACCAATGTTGGCACAGCTAAACAGGATTTGAACACAGTGCCTCTGTTGTCAAATCCTTTTCTTTCCAGTGGCCATTAACCCTAACATATGCAAACGTTGGGATTCTTACTTTACTGATTTGAAAGAGCCATGTAATGCTAAATAATGTAGGTATGACAGTTCTGCTTTCAATTTATACTGTACCAAATTAATTTCAACTTGTTGATAAGGATTTGTAAATATATTATTTAAATTGTTTCTCACACGTAGAGTCTATTTTTCCAACAATGTATACTTAAGCACTATATCACCATTGCTCCTGTGATGCAGATGAATATCTGCATGATATCTGCATGATGACTATCTCTGCTATAAACATCAAAATCAATATTAAAGAGAATTAAAGTATGCACTGGAAACAGCTTTAGTTTACTTAATTTACAATCAATATATTAAGGAATATGTTTATTATACGTTTGTCTGAGTAGTTATTCATATAAAATAGTGCCAAGGAGTTCTTTATTCCAACTTCCTGGAGGAAAGCCAAGATCATTCACAGCAAAGAAGATGCCAAGCTAATATTATTCAATAACCGAATTAATCTGTGTTATGGTTGGTGTCTAGATGTCTCCTCAAAGCCTCACAATTTTTAGAGGTGGCTGGATCCAGGGTATGTGAATGTGTATTAAGGGTATGTGGTACTGAGGTAGTCCACTGATTGATTTAAAGTAGTTCTGGGTGTAGGTAATGGGAAGCCCCTCCTTGGGAATGGGTGGCACTACCCAAATAATCTGGTTGGAATAAAAGGGAAAGGGAGACTGGTTGCCTCTGCTTTCTGCCTGCCCGGTCATGGACCGTTACTTCTCTGTGATGCCCCTCTGCCTGCCACACTTCCTGGCAATCAGCGTATTATGGACTGAAACCTCCACAAATTGTGATCTGAAATAAGCTTCTCCTCTTTTAACTTGTGGATGTTGGGTATTGTATCTCAGAGGCAAGAAAAGTAACTAAGACAATCTGCTTATTTTCTCTTGAAATCTTTGTTCAGCTCTATCCAGAGTAGAGCCATTATTCTCTAACTTCTGCTTAGGGATAACCCAGTCTTAAAAGAATCCTATTTCTGGGATAGAATTTATAAAGGAAATATTGGATGGAAGAAAATGTATTCAATGAAGAGATTATACTATGTAAATCAGGCAGATAGGAGCAGAACAACGGAAAGGAGTTAATGGGTTAAAACAAAAACAAAAACAAAAACAAGATGGAAACAAAAACCAGAAAAAATGGACAACTTGAAAACCTAAAACAAAGAAGGGAGAGAAAATTACAAATAACACTCACAGACAAGTTCTAATAATTCTGATGACAACACTAAACTTGTCATGAAACAGGAGTTGTTTATTGTCTTTTACTTCAAGCAATGTACCATCTATATTCTCATGGATATAGATTCTCATGTAATCCCACAGCCTAGCTTGATACTTGCAGGTACTGCTGTGGGATTGCATGAGATTCAAAATTTCCATTGTCTACTGCTTCATATGACAGTCTGAACATTTACTGATCAACAGCTTCTGGATGCTTTAACTCACTTTAAAATAGAAGATCCCTCAAAATACATAGGTGAAATTCTACAGTGGAAATAAGATTGATTGTAGTCTCTCTTTTAAGGCTATCCTGATTGCTTTGCTATACATAATAGTCGGGTTAGGTAAATAAAATATTAAAATCATAAAACATGAATGAGGTGAAGATGGAGCAGAATGAAATTAAAATTTGCCATAATGGTATCTAGAAATTCCATCATAAGAATTAGTTTAATACAGAAAAAACATTCAACACATTTTATGTCATTAAAGTTTTTCTTCTTTGTAAAATGATAGTAGAAAATTTAGATTTGTATATTGATTAGAATATGCAAATTGATTATTATAAAATTCAAATTTTAAAACATTCCCTTTTCCCCCACCATAAACAGTCCATCCTTCTCCACTGTTCCCCAAAATGCAACAAAATAACAAGTTGAGAAGTTTTCAAATGTCACAAAGTGGTCAAATTCTCCTGTGTACAGAGAACTTATCTGGTGCACAACTGTTGCAAAGGTGTCTGAATTAGTGATATGCCTGTGATAAAACTGAAGATAAGATTTGATTTTAACAAGCACCAAATAGTTCAATCCAAACCAGTAGTTTCATCATTTTTAACCTCACTGTGTATCATAGCCATAAAAATATTGTCGATCAAAATAAAACTGGTGAAACTAGAAAAACCCTTCCTAGAGATAGTTTGAATTAGAGAAAAACTATTGTTAGGTTCATAGAAAGCTGTTATCAAACCAAAATACAGCTAAAGGAATTACTCCAAATTTCCAGTGACAACTCTAGTTAATAAAAAATAAGACTACACACATCCTAAAGATATACAGAGTATTTTGGCAATAAGATCATTGTACGTTCATGTGAAACAACGCCTGCTGTAAGGTGTTTTTAAAAACAGAAACAATTTATCCTACCAGAATTTGCAGAATATCGTAGAAATTGATAAATTTCAAAAGACAGGAAGAGGTTAATTAAACTAAAAGTTAACATTCACCTGCTTCAATAGTAAATTTTTAAAAAATTAAATTTATTGGTACATTTTAGGTACACAATATAATGACATTCATCATTGGAGATTTATACCTATTGAACTGAAAGTATAAATAATGTTCAATAGCAAATTCTTGTTTCATGATAGGAACTAAGAGTATTCATTCATGGAAGAAACTATCACCATACTTTAAAATTATTAGATGGATCAAATATCAAAAATTTTATTTTTTCATAGTAAAGAAAATATTAATAAAAATTAAGAACAAATAGTCACATTTTTTTCATGCTGACTTATTCTAAGAATTATACCATATTCTGCATTATGTATTCTATATGCTCACAATTTAATCACCAATATGACTAAATCATCTTAAATATGATATAGTACAACTCAATCATTTTATTGACAGAGATGCAAACAGGCATAACCAATTCTTTGAAAATTATGAGGATATAATATATTAAGTATATTTTTATGGAGCTAATGATCTATGTATTAGTTTAATAACTAGGATGAAAACTTCAGTTATATGGCCAGATCAGGATATCAAAAAAGTATCATGATGAAAGTAAGAAGCAACACAAAATTCTCAATCAAAAAACAAGAAACAGCACAAATATGATATACACACCAAACAAGGAAGAACCTCCAACAAAAAATGAAAATCATAGAAAACAAGCAATATATATATATATATATCCAGGACCCAGTTATCTGATTTATGGAGAATCACATCTGCTTTTGAATTTAAAATAGAGTTAAGTGTTCCAAATTAAAAGATCATTTTATGATGATTTTTAAAAAGAGCTCCTGATATCTTGTTTTATGTGTCCAGGAAGTTGTGCTGGACATACCACCTCCTGCCTTACTGAAATGCAGATATGTCCTTCAGGAGAACCATAATCATTGCTGATGAAACTAGAGTCCTATATCCTCCAAGGGGGGAAAGAAAGAAATGTCTTCACGGTCTGCATTCACCACCAGCAGAATGGAGCAGCAGCTAGGGGGATTGGTTCTGTACTCCTCAAGGTGACTTGGCAGAGGTTATTCAAGTTCCAGAGTTGGGTCACACAGAAGAGAATTCAAATGCAGGATCTTGGGTTGCTGTTGAAGAACACTATGGCAATGGACTCTGATAGAGGAAGATTGAGAGGAGAAGACCATTGGAAAAATAGGGACCGGGGAGGAGCAGCAAGAGCCAGAACAGTAAAGATTCAACATGCATGCCACAGAATTTTGTGAGAAGCTATTCTGCTGGGCAGGAAGACTTCATAAAATTACCCATGAAATGAAATTCAGCTTTAAGGATCTTTCAGCCAGAGAATCGTAAATGGCAGCCAGTAGACACTGTTATTTGCCACATGTGGGTGCATTCTATTCCCACAATCACTTGCCCCTGAGCTTAACCTTTAGCAAGTCAGAAATGATAGCGTGCTGGAGAAGAGAAAATGTACTACAAAGACTGAAATCTGTACGGTTCTGTTTCATCTCCCCTAAGTAGGCCCTCGCTTGAAGTTATGGAAGATTTAGTGCTAGAACTCATTGGGAATTAGCATTGTTTCAAAGAATAAAAGGTCCCATTGTCTGCACTGAGACTGAGTTTGTAAGTTAAAATAACCAGAGGAGTTTCACTAACAATGAATTCCCAAAAGGGAAATGAGCCTGATGGGGATTCATATACTGAATTGGAAAAGGCTTTCTCTAACTAAATAAATAACCTGTAAAGGAACAATGGCAGCCAAAAATTAAGTTTTATTTTTATATTCCAAAAGTCCTGTATGAGGGTATAGGGCTATTCGGTAATGTAAATATCTATGGTATAAAAAATATGCACCACATTAATTGATTAAAACAGCAATAACAAATATGAAATACTTCCAAATAGTTCAGTAAAATTTGTCGTGAGACTGGGCACCTTCTCTTCCTTTACCAATTAAGAATTACTATGTCTACAGATTATTTAAATTTGTTTAGTGTGGTGCCTTTGAAAAACAGACTTTTATTTTTTTTGCCTAAAAGGTGTTTTTTTTGTCACCAAAGTGCACACAGACCATACAGTTAGCCCAAAATGCCAGTGGCTTTGTGGTTGGGATGCTCTGAGTTAGAGGAATAGTTAGATAAGTATGATAAGAGAGCCAGAAAGGCTGAGAAAAGATGCCATATAGATTTTGCAGATTTAAAAACTGAAACCTAGGTGATCAGACTATCTACCTTTTCCACTGGCTATTTTTATTTTCTAGCACTTTCTCATCTGACGGACCTATTCTTTGAGCTCTCCAGGGTTTAGTGCAGCCTTGCCCACTCCTGTCCCCTTAGGTGGTGTCACCTCTTACACACTCTAAATATCATTTTCTGCTTTGTGAAAAAGGATAAATCATATGGTAATCCCTGGCATTCTTTCCAACTCTTATTTATTAAAATTCATGTGTGTATCAGTTTTTAAACAAATACACAAAGGGACACAGGAAAACAATATAAAACAAATAGAAAAAATACAGACATAATATGTTAGCAATCTGAGTAACACAAAAACTAATTGATAAAATATTTTAGTATGAGCCTTTAACACAGTACATTTTCCAACTTGATAAATTTTATTATATGGAAAATACTGTAGTTCTTACCTATTATCTGAATATATTGTTTTGTGATGATGCAAGGATGACATTCTTGATTCTTGACCTGGTGTCTAGCAGGTAAAAGATATTTAGTAATATTCATAATAGAGAAGAATTGGCATTTCTAATTCTTTGGAGAACTACTTTCTGTGATTCTTTGTAAATGATGCGTATACATTTTTGCCATGGAATGAGGAAAGGTCTTTTTCTTTAACTCTGACATGTATCTAAGAAAGTAGAGCATATTTCTGTATATTTATCCCAAAATATAAATAACTGGGAAGGTTAGTTGGTAAAATTACTAGCAACTTAGATGTATTAATTTTGCTTTTGTGACCTGTCTTCATAATGGCAATAGTTTCTCTAAATTGAGTAGATGGTCTGAAAATAAATAGCTGCTCTTGGATTTAGGGAAAAGCAGAAATTAGAAAATGATCACAGAGGGAAAAATCAAAGTTACTACTAAATAGCTTTTGACTTCACACATAATCTACTAAAAATCTCTGCCATTTACTCTCAATCCTGTGCCTGATTTATTAGATACTTAGAAAAATTCATGATTCTTCGACTTCAGACAAATAATTGTATTAAGAAGATCACTATATGAAAAGAGAAGCAAAACATTTTATTACATGAAAAGAAAACCAAATCATTAATCCATCCCAACAAAAAAGAGAAATAATTTAATATGAAATATTTTTGAAGGGTAATCATGCTACCACAGTGTTCCTGCTAGTCCTAAAATTAAAAATGGAATGTTTTAGCTTGATCTGGTGGCACATAACTGTACCCACAGCAGTAGTAGGGGGTAACAGCTAGAAATGCTGGCTCAATCTCTGGTGCCAAAAACATTAATAATAATGATGATAATAATAATAATAATAATAATAATAATAATAACGGTAGATAAATTGAGCTTAATCCAAAGAGCAAACATTATAAGGTTACTTTATGATTCTAGAAGGTAAATTTTGTGTAAGTTTAATGCTGGTCTCAAACAGATCGTGATCATTTTAATCAAATCAGCATCGAGACGGAGATCCTCTACATCAGTTTCCCACTTCCTCTCATCCCTCCCCTCTCCTACCATTACTTTTTAAATATATTTTGAAATGCCTTAGATTCCTAACAGGTTATCTCAGAACATGAAATACACCATACGATATATTTTGAATTGCTACAATCCTAATTACCTGCCAGTTGCATGCACTCATTTGAGTCTTCTGTGTTTCTATATATAACACTACATTTTTGTCTGTCCTTGGATTTTCTGTTACTCTGCATTCGATGTATAGTGATGCATTACTGACTTGAACATTCTCATCCTATCACACATAATGCAACGCAGTTCAGCAGGAGTGATCATAAAAACAGAATTATCTCTCACTCTGGGAATCTATCCCTTCATGGTAAAGGTTGAAATAAATATATAGAAACTAACACTATACTCCTCACAGTTTACCAGACTGTGAATACAACAGACTCTGCAAAAGCAAGTCAATAGGATTTTTTTTTTAGTAGAAGTCTGAAAGGAATACACTAACAAAATTCTATGTTGTTAAAAACTACCATTCTCATTACAGCCATAATAGAGAAGTCTTAACAATATCAATGCTATCCAAATGCGGAAGGACTATAAGATAAAGTACTTAGATTTAACATTCAGATTGTACTTTTATTCTAGTAAATTTATAAATATTAATTTGTCTTAATAAGACTGTGCTTTCCTAAAATTCCATTAATTGTAAAGTAAGTTTAAAATGTTTATCTTTAACCATTAAGGTGAAAGATAGCAGTGTATAATTGAAACACCGTACCTCTTTCCCACAATACCTCTTCTCCATGCAGGAAAAAGAAAATTACAAACTGTGGCTACCATGATGATCTCCACAGCAATCAAATGGTAGGCAGCAATAGATAGCCAAGGATAGACAAAGGCAATTCTGATGCTGGTTGCACTTTTTGAAAATTAATTTAATTGGCACATTTAAGGTATACAATAAAGTGACATTCATCATTGGAAATTTGTACCTTTACATAATCAGTCTTGGTTCTTACTTTTTACCTATTCTCCTGCCCTTCCTTCAACCCCTCCACTGCCCCCTATCTAGAAAGACTTTGTTTCCATTTTTTTCTTTTCCTCATATTAATTCCTTTCCCCTCTCTTTTCCCCACCCCTCCAACTTCCCCTTCCCCTCTGGACCTTTTCTTCCTATTTCACATTATCTATTATACCTTTTAGTCCTTATTTCACTTTCACTTTCTCACACTAGAAAAATCATTTTGTATCTGCACATATATGTATTTATTTCTCTTAAGAGTATGTCTTCAATGTGCACCCACTTAGCTATAAATGTCTTTAGTTTCTCATTCTTTATGGCTAAGTAGTACTCCATTTTATAAAAAAAGCCATATTTTATTTATCCAGTCTCTTGTTGATGGGCAATTGGGCTGCTTCCAAGTTTTATCTATGACAAATTGTGCTGCTATGAGCATATATCACTATGGCATGATTCTTTTAATTCTTTGGGAAAGACATCTCCCAGCAGGGTATTAGCTGGATAAAATGGGACCTCCAATATTAGTTCTCTGAGATATCTCCATACTGCTTTCCACAGTGGTTGCACCAGTCTACACTCCCACCATCAGTGGAACAGTGTTCCTCTTTCCCCACAGCCCTGCCAGCATTTGTTACTGGTTGATTTCATAGCAGCCTATCTTTCTGGGGTGATGTGGAATCTCAGTGTTGTTTGCATTTGCACCTTTTGAATGACCAGGGCTGTTCTGCCTCCTCTTTCATTAACTAGCTGCAGTGCTGGAGAGATAAGTCGAAAGAGCAGAAATTAAGGAAAACTAATCCAAAGATTATATACTTCTTGCAATTTACAGGTGTTCGTGACACTGGATCACAAAGTGCTGCATGGAGCAAAGAAATAGAAGAAATTAAAGTAGCTCCGATTCCATGAAAAAAACTTAGAAAACTTAGAAAGCCCAGTTTTAGGCTTATGAAGGAGCAGGTGGAATTGTTGAATTCAAAGTCCTAGGTCATAGGTCTCATGCTTCCACATATTAGTATGTGAAAATGTCAACACGGAGAGCACAATCCCTAGCCCCCCTCACAGACAGCATTTTGTTCTGCAGAGTTCTCCTCTTTGCCCTTCACTCCCCTATGGCCCAACTGAAAACCAAATTGCTCACAATGTATTCTCAGGCAATAGGAAAAGAGGATTACAACTACTTTGTAGTTGTGAGATAAAGGCAATCCATCTTTAAGTAAGATAAATGAGAGTAGAGAAGCACCTGTCCATGTTGCATTATAGCAAAATTAGTTTAAAGGAATATCTCATGTTAACTCAATGAAAATAAAATACAAAGAAAAGTTTGGAAACCTACAATACAGAAAATGAAAAGGCATAAATAGAGCATGAAAAAAGCAAATGAAGAGCACAGTCTAAAAGAAAATGTAACTTAAAGATTCAGATATTTCCCATGAGCAATTTGCACTATGCAAAAATATAAATTGCAATTAAATAAGAATGAAAGATGAATGACTTAGCAGACATGAATGATTTAATTGAATAAATGGATTGCCTGGCCAAGAGAACCTTACTATAAATAAATGAAGAAAAAAAATTTAAATGTGTACAAGAACTATATTGCTAACAGTAAATGCTATTGTCTGAATGTCTCCTGCAAAACTCATGTTGAAACGTGACTGACATTATACATCTAAGCACCAAAAGGTGGGGTCCCATGGGAGGTGTGGTCATGGCTACAAGTTCTTCATGAACAGATTAGTGTCCCTTCCTAGGAGGGGTTGCATTCTCCCTCTCACACCTCTTTTGTTTTTTAACCCCCATTCATGTGATGCCTTCTGACATTTTCTGGTGCAAAAAAGCAGCCTCCTCTAGAAGAAAGAAGTTTACATAGAGAACAACCCATATATGTTGCAATGTTAACTGTACAAGAAAAATTAACACAAGTACATGTCCTGATCAAGCTATTGAAATTTAAAAATTATTAAAAAATAGTTCAGACATTTCAATAGGAGTAAAGCTAAGCTACTATTGTAACATTATTCAATTTGATTACTCTACAAAATTTTAAAAATTAATCAGAGAAATTTATCTTATTTCCCCACTCCTTAACTTAGTATATACTTGCTATACATGATAAATACCTTCATGCAAGCACAAGGACCCAAGTTTAACCCCCGGTACCAAAAAAATAAAATAATAAAAAATATAAATACCTTCACCATAGAGAATGAGAACTTTTACAGACTGTTTCAGAAAGTTCTGTCCTTGCATGGTTGGCAGCATAGTGGAAGGGCTCGGACAGAAGAAAGTTGCTCAGGTTGTGGTAGCTAGGAAGCAGAGAGAGAGAGCAGAAGAACCATTGTGAGGAACACCCTAACAGGTCATACTTCCAGTAGAATGATTCTTCCAACCAGGGCCCACCTCCTCACATCACAGTTAGCTGTAGCACACCAATGATTCAATCACCCTTCCAAAAGTCCCACATATGATGGCATGAAGCTCTTAGGGGACATCTACACATCACGCAACTGAAAACTATGTTTTCTTCAACATGTATTTTGGTGCCTTCTGTTAAAGATCAGATGGCTTTATAAAATTATAAAATAATTATAATT
>NW_022900941.1:26728460-26752605 GCF_012274545.1 Fukomys damarensis | reverse complement strand
GAGATATACACATTGATATTGTTTACATAAGAAATCTGAGTCTAGATAAGTTATATATAAGTCCATGACTTGGGCAACTACAACTGAGAAGATAAAGAGGGAAGAGCAGAGGGAGAGGGGAGAGAGAGAATGAGAAGGAGAAAGAGAGAGAGAGAGAGAGAAAGAGAGGACACACAAAGAGAAAAATGGAATCATCCCAACTCAAGATTCTCCTCATTTTCTGTTTATGTTTGATACCAAGTCCTCACTACATTTCTAAACAAAAATGGGTCCTTTGCCTGTATGCCATTTCTTAAAGTGTTTTATTTTGAAACAGTATGCTCCATTTTAGGGAAATATAAATGTGTATAAAAAAGTAAGGAGCTCTGCAAGAAGAGTACTGGAATAGGCAAGTGGAGGAGAGAGGAATCAGCATAAAGAACCGTAACATGAAGGAGTTTGCTTATCACTGTCTCACAACATGGAGAGATGTCCTTCTTTTCCACTTCTTTGGAGTACACAGCCATTTGAGAACATACAAGATCAAATCATACCTATCAAAGCCCCACACCGCATCATCACTTTAGTGATGGCTAGGAGCCAGTACTGTCATCACTCAGTTTTGTGCTGCTTAGGGAAGAAAATCTGATTGCTCAGCAATATATAATCAGCTTTAAATAAAAATCTGGAAGATGCTACCCCAACACAAGATGATATCCAGGCCCTGGAACTCTGAGCAGACAAAGAAAATGAAGGGCTTGCTTTAAGATGAAAAGGTTTATCTGTGGCAAGAAATTTGAGACATTGGAACAAAATTCAAGTCAATAAATTTAATAGTGTTTCAATAAACTAGAATAAATAGCCCAATAAACCAGGGAGGTCAGTAGAGCAGTGAGAGAAGCCAGGATCCAGATTTTAGAACCATAATATTTGACTTCAGTGTCCAGATATCACTTATAACTTGTTCCTCAGAGAAGGCACACTCCTGTAACAAGTCAAGTTACATTTGGGAAGCACCAAAATAAAACTCTTAGGAGTTTCACTGACTCACCATTTATGTCCAGTATAACCCGTGACCTTGGGTATGTCATCTGTCTTTATTAACCATTTTATATTTACATGGTAAAGTAGGGATAGTGACATTAGTTCTAATACTTAGTACAAATTTTGCTTTCTTTCCTTTCTTTTTCTATTCTCTCCCCATTACATCTCCGATGTGCTAATGTAATAGAAGTGGCATTTACAATATGACATTGGTTGGAATATAAAAAGCTGTAGGAAATATGCTAATAAGAGATTACTCCACAAAGTGTAAAACTTTGCTGTCCTTAAAAAAATACAACTCATTTCCTTTCATTCTGTACCTTTGATGCCTTCTTTTTTCACTCACAGGGGTTAGCATGTGACTTCTGATTCTATGCATTATCAAAGGCTTCAGAATGGGAAAGTATCATGGTGATCATGTGAAGTTACAATGTCTTGCAAAAGTGATGTTAACCCCCAAATCAAAGTCATTTGCAAAGGCTGGAAGCAATGGCTTTCAGTAAGTCTTGAAAGCTGAGTGAAACAGCTAATGTTTATTGAACACTATTATTCATCAGATACCATGTTAATTACTTTTTTGTGTGTGTGTCACCATTCATAATCTTTTGAGGGATGTATTCTGATTATTTACATTTTCAGATGACTAACCTGCAGTCAAAGAGAGGTTTAAGTATTTGTTAGTGCTTCAAATATAATAAATTGTAAATCTGAACCTATAAGATGAAAACTCAGAATCATTTTACCAATTACTCCACTAGATAAATGTAGAATTTCCCAGGCAAAGAAGTGTGCTGATTGAGATAGACTAAGCCACACAACCACAAAAGGATTCATGTTCAGAGACCTCAGGTTTGTGGAACACAAGAGAAATTATTTAAAGTTGGCTATAACTATGTCTAGAAATATTATGATTTGCTGATTTACAAATGATTGAAGAAACTTTTATTATCAACTGATAAAATATCTTTTAAAAGAGAAATAAGAAATGTCCTCTTATCCAGTGATTTCTCTTCCATCTGGGCCATGAAGCATTCATTGTTTTAAGAAAGGATTAACCAGAAATAAAAAAATATCCTGAGTTTTTTAACAAATATCTTGGAAATGAAAAAAAAAATTTCAATTATTGTGTCTCTAAGCACTAAATTATTTGTGGCATAAAATGTTGACCTCAAAGGAAAGACTTGGATTAGTTCCTCATTGGTAAGAGAAGGCCTCCTCAGACAATGCAAAATAATACTACATGTTGAAAGGAAGGACTTGGAGAAAAGGAGAGAAGGGAAAAACAGAGTATAGTTTCTAAAGAGAGAGAGAGAGAGAGAGAGAGAGAGAGAGAGAGAGAGAGAGAGAGAAAGAGAAAGAAAGAATATTCCCCAAACTCCAGAAAAAGTACAAAGAGCCACCAAGATCTGAAATTATAAGTCACAGTGTCTGGAAATGGCTTCTCAGAACATCTAGATAGATGTTTCCTGGAGAGTCATAATGCAAGCAGATAAAGGCTGTGAAGGAGCCAGAACCAAGAAAGCTTTCTCCTGTGACCGACTCAGACCAGGGAGAACATGAGACTGCAGTAAGGAAGAAATGGACAGCAGCAACACTGCATGACTTCAGAAGCAAAACTTACATGGTGGGATCTAGGTCTTCACAGCTGGCAGCGTGAGTGGCCATTGTCCATTTGGGCTGGACAAATTGATTCATCTAGTCATAAATGACCCCCCCATACATCTTCTGCCCATTTGGTCTTAACAGTAGTAACTCTTTTCTTAAACATTTAGTGTAAGCATGAGATACTTTATGAGAATTTAATTTTAACACATGGTGAAGGAATGCTAAAAAGGGAAAATAAGTTCACATATAGAAAAATTAAACTTTTTATATATTTAAATGTGTGACTTGGCACTCCATGCCTAGTATACACTTAAGCATTTGGGTTGATTTCGATTTCTGAAATGTATAAGTGAGTTGGCATGTACTCTGAGATCAAGTTTAGGAAAAACAATCTAGTAGAGCAGAAAGGTTAAGCTAAAATAGGAAAGAAGCAATCAGTAAGACTGGCATGAGAGCAGTACTAACTCTTAAGAGCTTATATTTCCTGTGAATGGACAGCATCGTAGTTTTACAAATGTGTATTCACATATTTTTTCAATTAACCTTCCAACTGTGTTTGTCTTCTTGTCACTGTTTCTGTGTATGGTGACCAAAGAACTCTTTTTTTTTTCTTCTATCTGTAAACTCCCCATTGAGTGTAACAATTTGATAGACAGTTATACCAGCCCTTGCTTGGACTGGTCCTAACTGCTCTAAAATCATGGAATGATTCATATTTCAAGATAATCATTCTTCAACGAACCCATTTCAATTCAGAAACAAGATTTTTTTGTTTTGTGTTTTTAAGAGCTTCTTAACTCTTTTCAGTCACTTTGTACTGTAACACCTGTTGCTATAACTCATTTTTTGTGACACACTTCTCTAAGACTTGCTTGGAAACTGAGACAGGTAGTTTGATTTGATTCTAAATTTTAAAAGACAGTATGATGTTTGTAAGTATTGACTGCACAACTTAATTTTAATTGCTATTTCAAATAGGTATGACTTCCTCCTGTAACTCTAAATTTTCTTAGTCATATCTTTACGTATGTGAATACATGCTACTATACCATAATATGGTAACTTTTTTCAATGACCTTAAAAACCTTCATGTAATCCTTAACTCCTCAGATAAAGTTTCATTTTTATTATATCCATACATTTTAGCAGCTTTCGAATAATTGTGCATTTTCTTTTTCACTGCTATTGATCTTAGTTTTGTATTGCTATACAAGGTCTCTAAGACATATAACTTATCTAGACTCAGATTTCTTATGTAAACAATATCAATGTTTATATCAATATTTAAAATTTTAGTAATTATTTAGAGAATACTTATGAGGCACTTGCTGAGCTTCAGATTTTAAATACTTCACAAATACAGAAGGCTTCTAATGTATAATGATTGGGTTTATGATTTTTCAACTTTAAAATAGTGCAAAAATGATATATATTCAATAGAAACCATACTTTTGATTGTGAAGTATTTTCCTTTCCTGGACTGATGATGTTCTCTGCAGTATTTTCTCAAGATTCTGACAGCAACCATGAGTCAGTCTCCATGCAGCCACATGAGCATGACATTAAACAGCCTAGAATGTGTTGTGGTGATAAGCTCTGTTTGGTAGGTGAGGTGTATTAAATCCATTTTCAATTTATGATGTCTTTATCACAATGTAACTCTATATAACTTCTGGAACATTTATTAATTCAGTTCATCCTTAAAAGAACTCTGTAGAGCCGGAGGCCTACCCCAACACCATAGGCAAGTGTGCACAGATCCCAGTGAGAAGCCAGTGTGGACCAGAGCAGCACATCTGCAGGTAGGTCCAGCCAGGGCCCTGCCCCAACCCCAGCTGCCTGGGGCTACAAGCCCCAGCCAAAGAACAAACTGGAAAAGAGCTGCACAGGCACAGCCTGAGACCCACCCCAATGTCATTGGTAAGTGCATGAAGACCTTAGCCAGAAGCCTGGCAAGACACTAGTGACTAGGGTGTATAGCCCCTAGCCAAAGGCCCACCCGAGAACAGCTACTAGAAGAACAGGTCCTAGCCAGAGGCATGCATAGGTACTATCCCAAGTGTGCACAGGCCCCAGCCAGAACCCCACCCAGACAACAGGACAGTGCAGGGTCTAGAAGGCCACCACTCTGAACCCAGGATTGGTGCACTGATGAGCAGCAGAGAAAAGGCTGCTCAGTGGCTTGCTAAGAATTTAAGATAAATGGTTAAGCAAAAAGTTGCTTTGACAAAGGCACAGCAGACTGCATCTGCTGAAATGAGGAGACACATAAAGAAGTCTCAAAACCAGACGATCTAAGGCAGCCCCAAAAGGCAATGAGATGGAACAATCTGATACTTAACCACCTGGACTCCCTGAACTAGCAAAGAAAGAGGATCTGGAAAAAATGAAATCAGAAATAATTTCTCAGATAATATCAGAGATTATGTCCATAGTGCAAGACATGATTAATAAATCTAGAGCAGACACAGGTGAAAAAAAATAAAGAAGCTGACGAACATGATGGAATCCCAACATGGAAACAAATTGAATCTATAAGACAGATGCAAACAGATTTCCAGGAGTTTAAAGACTCCACTGAAAGTTTACACAGCAGAATAAGCAAATGTGAGGTCAGAATTTCATATATAGAAGACAGGATTGCAATTAGTGACAAGGAAAAGAAAAATTTCTTAAAAATAGGGCCCTCAAAAAATCAATCCAGCATCTGCTAGATGATGCAAAGAAGAATAACGTAAGACAGATTGGAATCAATGAAGAAACAGGAAAGTTCAAATGACATTAAAAAAAAAAAAAAAAAAAAAAAAAAAAAACTGTTCACAGAAGTAATGGCAGAAAACTTCCCAAACCAGGGGAAAAGAACTTGACATATAGATAAGTGAGGCATATAAGACTCCAACCAGCCACAATTAAAAACAAACAAACACAAAAAAACACTACACCTAGGTACATAATAGTTAAGATTCCAGAAACCCAACAGAACTGACTGTAGGGGCTTTTAACATCCCTATTTTATAGATTTATAAAAAAAAGATAAAGACACAACACATTATGAGGTAAGATTTGAGCCAGCATCATCTTCCTAGTTAAAAATTTATAGACCACCTAGTTGTAGAAGTTAGACATGGCTTTTACTTTTTATCAATTCTTATTTTTTAAAAATTATTAGTACATGTTTGTAGTATATAATGATTTAGCTAATTATGGGGAGTAGGTACATGTGTATAACATAGGTTAATGTTTTTGCTTCTCCTTCTATTCCCCTTCTTCCTCCTTCCCTTCACCTCTAAATAAAGCACTATCAATTTGAGTAAATTTCTAAAATTGTAGATACTGAAAATCTAGTACAAAACCTCAAAATCTGATGATCAATACTAATCTGCTTCAATGGAATGGTAACTGATGCTGTGTCTATGAAGCACTGGCAACACAGTAGCAGTTACTGAACCTGATTGTGCATGGGATTATTACAACCACACACTGAGGAAACTCTAATAGGCATGCCAACCATTGGTGTAACTAATCCATATGACATTTATTATTCCTATTAGCCAAGAGGTATCAAAGGGGTCTGGACCAGGGAAAAACAGAAAAATATGTTTGTCTCTGACAAGTTCTCTATCTTTCAGAATCTCTTTCCAGCATAGACCCTCCTGGATGACACCAAGGAACACAGAGTTTTATTAAGCTTATTTTCCTCTGAGTAATCTATGCATTATGAATTAGCACTTTACATTTACACAACACCTGCCCTCTTCCCAGTCCAGACTTTAGGACTTCCTAGATGAGCATATGCTAATTGAAACCTGACACTGGCATAATAAAAAGTGGAAGGTGACAAAATAGGACAATTTAAGGAGCTTCACATCTCATGGAGTGACCTGGACTACATATGTTATACATTTTCCTGCATAATCTAGTGCAACATACTAATTTGAATAGTAATTATAATGGCTGACAATTTCTGTTCTAGAAAATTTGCATGCTTAGTATTTTTTTAATTGAGTTTATTGATACATTTTAGGTATACAGTACAGTTACATTCATTATTGGGATCTTGTGCCTTTACATGACAGGTCTTGGTTCTCATTTTTTCCCCTTTTCCCTGCCCTCCTTTCACCCACATGCTTAGTTTTAATAGCAATTCTTGGAGGTAGATGATATCAGTACTTCATTTTTCAGGTGAGAAAACTAAGGCTGAGAGGTTAAGTCAGTTTCTCAAATTCTTGGTCCTGCACACTGACTGAAAGGGAGTTTTATCTTAAAGTTTTGGTATATTTTTACTACTGATTCATAATAAACACACACAGAGCTTAATGACTTAAAATAATTATTTGTTGTACTCATGAGTTGATGGACAAGGAATTTAGGAAGGTTTGAAATAGTGTTCTAGCTCTGATCCACATGGTGTCAGGACATCATCAGGGGCTGGAATCCTCTTCAAAAAGGACTTCTTCCCTTTCATATGCATTGCCTCCAAGCTATGTGTTCCACCTAACTCATGTCTGCATCTCCTAATCCATAATCAAGGATTCTCAGAGAGCAAAGAGAATTTTTGTTTGTTTGTTTGTTTGTTTTTTGGTACCGGGGATTGAACTCTGGTCCTTGCCCTTGCAAGGCAGGCAACAGCACAGAGAATTTTTGATAATTTTACTTCTTACACGAAAGTTTGGCCTTTATGAGAAAGTATTCTCATATAGAAGGGGCAAAGCCTGACAGTCCTTTAAAAGCAAATCCATTGGATTTCTGCTGGGTCCCTTGTAATTTCACCCTTTTCATTCCTAATTGCATGTATTTTGGCATTTTCTTTCCTTTTTTGGCTAAGATTGGCTGAGGTTAGTCAATTTGGTTTATTCTTCCAAAGAACCAACTCTGCTTCTCTGATTTTTTTATATAATTCTCTTAGTCTCCATTGTGTTGATTTCTGCTCTGATATTTATAATTCCTTCCCTTGTATGAGCTTTGGGTTTGTCCTGCTCTTCTTTTTCTGGAAGCTTGAGGTTCAGCATTAGGCTGTTTATTTGAACTCACTCTGTTTTCCTAATATGAGTATTTACTACTATGAATTTCCCTCATAAGACTGCTTTCACTGTGTCTCATATATTCTGATGTATTGTACTGTCATTGTCATTTAATTGTAGAAACTGTCTGATTTATTCTTTAATTTCCTCTGTGAGCCATTCATTGGAAGTGTGTTGTTCATTTCCATGTGCTTATGAAATTCTTGTGGTTTGTTTTGCTATTGATCTCCAATTTCATCCCACTATGATCTGATAATGCACAGGGGATAACTTGAATCCCTTTGCATTTACTTAAACATGTTCTATGAGCAAGTATATGGTCTATTTTGGAGAATGACGTGTACAGCTGAAAACAATGTGTATTCTGATTTTGTGGGGTGAAACTCTGTAATATCTGTTAAGTCCATTTGTTTAAGAGTCTGATTGAGTTCTAGTATTTCATTGTTTTTGTCTAGTTGATCTCTTTGTGACCATGGGGTGTTGAGGTCCCCCATTACTATTGTATTAGTGCTTATTTCATTTTTCATTTACATTAATATGTGTTTTATATATTTGTGTGCACTAGTATATGGTGCATATATATTTATTATTGTCATCTCTTCCTCTTGGGCTGTTCCCTTCTCAAAGATGTAGTGGCCTTCTTTGTCTCCCTTAATTAGTGTTGGTTTGAAACCCATTTTATCTGCAAATAGAATAGCTACTCCTGTTTTTTTGGTGGTTCCTGTCATGTGGAGTATTGTTTTCCACCCTTTAATTTTTAGTCTATGAGTTTCTTTTTGAATTGAGTGTGTTTCTTGTATGCAGCATATTGTTGGATCTTGCTCCTTGACACATTCTGCAATTCTTGTTGTTTATTATTGGTGAATTGAGGCCACTAATATTGATGGTTATAATTGATATGTACTGAGTTATCCTTATCATGATCGTTTCCTGTTGTTGGATTCTCTGCATTGGGATTTAATTTCTTGTCCTGACTGATGGATTCATTCTCTTGGCCTTCAAGGGGTTGTCTTTTCCTAGGATATTGTTCAAAATTTTTTTAGAATGCTGGTTTGGTAGTCATGAAATTCCACAGGTGTTCTTTGTCATGAAAATTAATTGGATGCACATTGAGTACATACTCTTAAATGAAACAAATAAGATACACATGTGTAAATACCAAATAGTTTCTCTGGTGTGAGAAAACGGAAGTGTAAATGAGGATCAAAATGTATAATAGATAATTGGAAATAGGGAGAAAAGGTCCAAAAGGGAAGGGGAAGGGAAAGAAAGGAAGGGAATAAATATGAGAAAATGAAAAAATTAAAATTAAATATTTGTAAATAGGGAGAGGTGGAGGGGTTAAAGGGAGGGCAAGGGAATGGGAGAAAAATAAGAACCAGTATGTATCATGTAAAGCTACAATTTCCTAATATGAATTTCATCATATCATATACCTAAAATGTACCAATAAAATTAATAGATTTTTTTTTAAAAAGCATATCCATGGGGCTGGGAATTTAGCTCAGTGGTTCCAGTGCCTGCCTTGCAAGCACAAGGACCCAAGTTAGATCCCCAGTACCCCCCAAAAAAGCAGATCCACTACACAGATAGCACCACTTCTGTCTATTATAAGATCAAAGTATTCAAATTCCACCTCAAATTAACGAAAGAGTGAACAAAGAATATTTTTTGCAACCACAAGTAGTATCCAAGCATTTCCAGTCAGGTGGTGGCTGACATTGGTGTCTTTTGTAGTTTCTTCTGAGCTGGACATCTTAGTGGTCTCCATCATATGACTGGAAATTGAGGTTGACATTTGTTGAGAGCTTGGAAGAGCTATTAACCAGTATGGCATCCTATACAAATTTCACCATGTAAATTCTCACAGCATGATGGCTAGGTTCTCAGATAAAGGATCTGAAGAGCTGTCATAATATGAAATCCAGGCAAACATTGTAAAGTTCTGCCTCTACAAGTTGATTAAAAAGCTATGCTAAAAATGATGTAGTATTGGTCTACACAGTGAGTTTTGGTCTTGATTCCAAAAGCACCGGCAACAAAAGCAAAAAAAAAAAAAAAAAAAAAAAAAAAAGAAAAGAAAAAAGTTAAGGGATTTCATCAAGCCAAAAATGTTTTTACACATCAGCAGAAACAATTAGCAGTGCTTAGAGAAGATCTACATAGTAGGAGAAATATTGGAAAGTTATACATTCAACATGGGGCTAAACCTCTATCAAGAAAACAAAAATCTGTTTAAACAGTGAGCATGGGAACTGAGTAGATATTTCTTAGTAGAAGACACGGAAGCTAACAGATATATGCATGTGCATTCAACATCACTTCTTAATAGGGAAATGCAAAAATCAAAACCACAATGAGAAAAGAATACAAAAAGTCTTATATTTGTTTAAAAATTACTGTTAAATAACTGAAATATAACAAACATTGTTGAGAATGTAGATAAATAGAGACACTTTTACAATGTTGGTGAGCATGTAAATTACAGCAACCATTTATGGAAAATTGTATAAAAGTTTTATCAAAAAAAAAAGTGCAGGCCAGGGATTTAGCTCAGTGGTTCCGCCACCTGCCTTGCAAGTGCAAGGACCCAAGTTTGATCCCTGGTACCAAAAATAAATAAATAGATAGATAGATAGATAAATAAATAAATAAAAGTGCAACATATAATCCAGAATAATCCAGAAATCTATGTCAGCAATTGATATGAAATCAGTTTGGCAAAGATTTATTTGTACTCCCATGCTTATTGCATCAGACTTATAAATAGCCAAGTTACGGAATCAGTATGTTTCTATCAGCACAAGAAAGAAATAAAGAAAATGTGGTATATATGCAATTCAGCCTTAAGGAAAAAGAATTCTGCCATTTGCAACAACATGGACAGAATTAGTGATCATGTTAACTGAAATAAGTCAGACCCAGAAAGGAAAGTAATACATGTTCACACTTACAGATGGAAACTAAAATTCATGAAAGCAGAGAAAAGAACTGTAGTCACAGGGCACAGAGGTGGAGGAGGTGAGGAAATGAATCAAAGGGTACAAAACCTCAGTTACACAGGAAGAATTTTTCAGTTCTATTGTAAAGTGTTGAATAATATAATAATAACGATAGTGGTTAACAATAGTAGAATAAGTGTAGAGTTCAACATTGCTAAATTTCAAATGTTCCCCCACCGAGAAATTATTTGAAGCGATAGCTATGTTAAATCCTATAGTTTGAATTAATTACCTCGCTTTGTATTACTAAGTTATAACATCACATTTAGCTCATACATTTATACAGTTATAAACTGTCAATGTACAATTTTTATAAAAGTAACAGATTCATGGGGAGACTGGTTAGAATTAAGCCCTTGGTGTTAGCATCTCTGAATTTCTGTCATAGTTACAAGGTCTTATCATTTTATGTGGTTAGACATTTTGTTTTTTTTTGTTTGTTTGTTTTGTTTTTGCCTTAAATTCTCTCCAACAGTACTGCTTTTCTTGAAGGGATGCTTTATTGTATTCAAGTATAAGTGCAGCTTCAAATTGAGAAGCCCTTAGCAGAGATAATTTTAACCATATGAAACACTTAAAAAGCAACCGACTTTGACATACAAATATCACAATTACATACGATTCAACAGTATATTTCAGCTATCCATCAGGATTAAGATGTGCAGTAAAAATATTTTATATTAATATTTACCAGGTTAATAAGTATCCTTTTTCTCATAACTTGGAGAGAAAGAGGATATTTTATGCTGCGGCAAGATCACCAAACCAACATTTCTACCTCCTTATTTTTTACATTCCTTATTCTACATTCTTGATCCTCCTCCACCATCAGTTTTCTGAGTTCATGTGGCAAATGCTTAAATTTGGCAAAGACTTGTAAAGACCTGTTCCCAAACCATATTCCTGCGAGAAAAAATAAGGTCAATTCAATGTATCAATAGCAAAGAGAGTGTTCTTGTCCATACCAAATATTTTATTTTTCTTCATATTTTTCCCAGGGTTGCTCCCCACATGAAAGATTCCTCTAACAATTTACTCCTAACTGGAAAGGTTTTCAGTGGTAGATCCCCTGTGAAGCAACCCACAACCTTTAAAATGAGGGAAAGTAGCCAAACCTCAGAACTCAGAGCTGACTACTTGTTGAGTTGGTATATTTTAGGAAGGGATTATTATGTGTCAATAACTCTCTCATACTATGGATTATACCATATAAAACATTCAACAAATATAAATTGGAAACAGCAATGTGATCATAGTTATGATTCTTTCTCCTTTCTGTTTCATTGTTTAAACAATATTCACTGAAATAAATGTTTTCTATCTTTTATAGATCAGAAATTTTTAATATTTAATCATATATGATTCAGGACTCTGGACACTGGATACTGGTGAACAAATTTCATTTCTCCTACATAAGGTTTTAAATCTAACTAGGGAGTTTGAGATGTTTTCTTGCTATTTGAAAAGGAACATTCTGGTAATAGCACTTCTGACGCCAGGAAACTAGAAAAGATAAAACTCCAAGTGGGAATTGAAGCAAAAGGAATTGTCTCTACCGGTGATGTCCGACAGACCATTACTGCAAGGTGTAAACTCATGATATCTAAAGAAAAGGCCTTCTGACTAAGAGTTCTATCTTTAAGGAAGTCTAGGCTGTGCTTGGGCTGTGTTTGGGCTGAGATACAAAACAATTTCTCTATTTTCCCAAATAGTTCACCCCTCCCTAATTATAGCTCTCAGATGAATGTTTTGTTACCACCAAAAAGCAGGCAAAGCAGGAAGGAAATAATCAGGCATTTTCACTTAGAACATTGAATTTTAATACCGTTTTTCCTCTTGCTAACAGACCTTTCAATTTTACTTCTTACATGTTTTAAGTATGATCAATTTTACCTTTCAAGATATTATTCCTCATCCATAAAATTACACAAAAATTGTCATAAACATGCTGGCTGAAAAGGAACAATCATATATTTTTTAAGAAAAAATAACCTTTCGTGTTTATAGAAATAATAAAGCCCGTGCAGTACTTCTTTTAAAGATCTTGCTCTAAACAAACTGAATTATTCATGCATAGAATTGTACAGCATTAGAACACCTGTTTTCAATCATGCATAATGTAAAATCACTCATTACCTCACAAGAGCCTCTACATCTCCAGCAATCAAATGGCATTGAAACAGCAAAACAGGTGCCTGGCAGGTGGATCCAAGCAGATGTTTTGAGTTTGCATGCCTTTTCTTGTACAGGTGTGATGATCTTGTTTTCAAATGCATAATTGCTATTTAAATAGGTAATATTTAATTCTTATGTACTTTAATATTTATTTTTCCTTCTTCAATTCCTCTCCCCCTGCCATTTCCTGGATTTGAGGTGGGTTTTCAGGCTTTCAGGATCTGTAAGGTACAGTGATGCCAGCTGAAGGTGAAATTCCACTGACTTAGTCATAGTAAAGGAATCCTCTACTTTAAAAAAACAGTTTCTGGGTGAGCATGTAAGTTTTTAGCAGCTCGACTAACTACTGAACAAGAAAGTGAAAGTTACTTTCCCTTGTTAGGTATCATTCAAAAGTCATATTAAATGTTTCTACTGTGCATACCAGGGAGTGTGAATCCATTCCATGCAAATCTGTGAGTGCAAATCAGATAGAGAACATCTTTCTTCTGCTGCCAATACATACTTTATTGAACTTCTACAAAGATAGCTCTGTGTGTATCCTCCTTGTGAAGCATCAAAATGCATTTGCTTAAGCATGTTTTAGTAAAACATCTTTAAGTCTCAGCTGGAAATAGGATTTTCACTTCATACTAGATTTATCCAATATAAATTCAGTGAAGTGGAATAAAAAATTCAGCTTTCAACAGGGGGTGTTGTAGGCACCTTGTTTCCCTGTCTATTTATATAGTTCTTCCTTTTTCTTTTTAATAATCAACAAATTTAGTATCAGTGGAAGGTGTAATATGTAAAGCTGCAAAGACAGGAAACTATTTCTGAGAACAGGTGCAGCATTAATTTTTATGGCATTCCAATGTTATCCTGTTCCGCAAATCTTTGTGATTCTTTTTAGTTCTGGGTAAACACTGAAATATGCTGCCAGACTTGAGCGAGAGGTCCATTCTGCTGACATAGTACGGTATCTGGACACCCCCATATCGTAAACTAAAGTCATCTCCATGGTAGGAAGGTGAACACTGCATCATGCTAATAACAAGGATTTTTACATGCCACACTGTATATCTTGTAGAAAATTTTCAGTCATTTTTATATGAACAATATTTTCAGGCATCTAAAAATGATATTAATCCTTTCCAAGTACCTAGATGTTTCTAAGTATCTAGGTAGGTGGTATCATTTATGTGGAAACCAGACCTGGCCCTTTCCTTGTCTGCGATAGTTTGGGCCTGGGCAGGCATGGCCATTACTTGAGTTCCAAATGTAACTGTCTTGCAAATGAAAATATCCTACATTGAGTGAAGAAATAACTCTCTTATAGTTATTTCACTAACAGAAGTGGTTAGATTAGGGTTCTCTAGAAGAACAGGAATAGATACACATTTTCAATTTTAAAAATTTTACAGTAAAAGATACATTATCATTACTCTTTCCACAATACTCCCCTTCCTTTGAACACACTTAACTCATCATTTCCACTTTCTGAAGCAGTTCTGGAAATGCTCTTTCCTTTCTTAGTTATACTGTAATGGCTGCCTCCATGTCCTGCATTGATTCAAAATGTTTACTTTCCTGATCATTTTGAATTTATGGAAGAGACATTACTTATAAAATCCAGATCCAGATACAGTGAATGATGTAGATGAGGAAACAGAATAAAGTTTTGACAAGCCTGACTTTCCATTGGACGCAACTTGGTAGCAACATTCTTTGTATTTTTTATCACACTCTTAAAAACACTAACAAAAGAGGACTTCTGGAATAGCTTCAGGAAGGGGCAAGAACTATGGGCTGTGTTCAAAATGAGAGTATTTGGAGGGTGATTGATATGGGTAGTATCTTCTGTAATAATATTTTAATTTAAATGTTCACCTATTTCAATCTTAGATACATACAGAGAGAAAGAGAGAGGAGAGAGAGGAGAGAGAGAGAGAGAGAGAGAGAGAGAGGAGAGAAACTCAGAAAGAGATTACATAGACTTGCAGAATCAGAAGCATTGAGAGTTCACAATGGCTCCATGTGTTCTAGAAACCTAGAGAATCCACTAGCTCCAGTAGCTGCTCAGTCCCAAGAGCTGGATGCCACAGAATAACAGATACAACTAATCAAGGTCAAAGGCCTGAAAACTCCCTAAGAAAGTTTGGTATGATTTTCCACTAAAAGGCTGAAGAAACTGGAGTCTGATGTCCACACATGATGGCAGCCTAAGACACACATTCTGAAGCAGAATGGAGCTTTTGAACACGTCAACTCTCTCCTCTCTTTTATTGAGCCTACTGTACAATGCCCCTCACAGTTAGATTGGTTCTTTCCCACTTAATTTGGTGCCGTACAAGCTAATCATTTCTGGAAACACCATGCAGACACTTCCAGATGTGTGCTTTGCTGATCTGCTAGAATTTCTAAATCTTGTCAAATTGGCATATCATAATTAATTGAACACACTAATGTGTTCAAATTATTTAAGTTAATGCCATGGATTTTTAATATAGGAAGTTAATCTAGAGGTTATATATTTTCACATCTTACTGATCATTTACCATATCAGTGGTTTTCACTTTCTCTTGAGGTTCACCTTTATCACAAATATAATGAGAAAGAAATGTCAGTTGCATTATGCATTAATAAATCCTGTTTTGTGTTTGTTATGTTTAGTCAAATTTATTATGGCTTAGATTTAAAATGTCCCTCAAAACTTCTATGTGTTTGGACTCAGTAATTTTGCCAAGTAATTTGATCATGGGATGCTATACTCATCAGTGGTTTAATGAATTTAAGAGTTCATAGCTAAATGTACAATTAAGAGGTGGGATCAAAGTGGAAAAGACAGGTCAGTGGGGCATGCCTTTGGAAGGCACGTTTTTTATCTTCTTATATTCTCTATTTCGTAACAGCCAAAGTCTGAGCAGCAGCCCTCTGCTAGGCCTATCTGCCATTCATTTTTTTGTCTTGAAGCTAGCCAACCATGGACTGAACTCTCTTATACCATGAGCCAAAAGGAAACTACTTAAAAGTGTGGATGTCAAGTATTTGGTCCCAGCAACATGAAATCTGATCAATACAGATTTATACAAATATTTATTGATATTTCTTACTATAAATTATTTTAATTATTAGTTGATCATGAATTATGATCTGACTCCATTTAATCATCATTATAATCATCACCACGCTACCACTACAATTTATGGAAGACTTATCATGGTATTAAATACTTCAGGCACATTATTTAAATACTGCACTATATGTGAACATAATATATGTGAACATGATATATGCACTATTGCTTAAACATTTTATTATTTGAAAGTATAAAAATAAATCAGAACTATAAAGGCCAAGAATATGAGAGCCATCATTAAATTTTATCTCAGGATAGTTCACATTGGTTTGTCAAATATCAGATCATCAGAAGATGAGGAATGGAATATACATTTGATGGAAAACTCTATAATATCATATGTGGACAATGGTAGAATAAATATTAAGTAGTTGTCATGATATTTCGTACATGCAAATGTTATAATAAATATAGAGCTAGTGTATGCATGTGAGCATATGTAAATTCTTACCTGTCAACATTTGTCACATCCGTATGACTAATGGTCTTCTGTTTGCAAATTACATAATATTTTATTAGCTCAATGCAAGAATGTAAGGATGTGTTTTGTCTGAAACAACTTGTGTTTTTTAAATACAAATAACATTCCATATTATTTATACTTAGCAATAGAAATTACAGATACCTAAATGTTGAAACTAATTAAAACATTTAAATCTATACAATGATAATGTAAGAGGCAAAGACATTTTAACTTGTCCAATATCAAAATTTCCATAGGAGAAATTAGAATATGTAAAAGTATAATAGATAAAATATGTGAAGAAAACTCCTTGGAATACAGAACTTTAGTGAAATGGAAACTCAAAGCAATACTAAAAACATAAAAAAATAATAGCTACATTGTCATATTTTAACAGTGGCTTCTTACTATTAATTTTTGGGACTTTTAGAGTATTACTCAATTTTTATGATTTCTAAATTTGTCTTGAAATTTTGTGCTGTATATTAAATTCATTACTCTGTCATCTACATTATTCCACAAAAGTGTTAGAACCAGCTAACATGATAAGGAAACAATGATGTTGATTTTTGGAAATTGATAAATAAAATACCAATAAATGGATTCATTTCCAAAGAATTCAGTGTATCAGGAGACAGGATTACAATTAGCAGCTCCCACAGAACACCTAGACCTCAAAAATTAGAGGATACTTTCCATCCTCTTCTGATACCTTTTTTAAACAAACATTAAAAAATAACTTGCTGTGTTTTCTTCCCTATTAGCATGTTTTAAGAAGTACCAAATACACTCTCCTCTTACTGTGATAAATAGTGACTGGAAGAAGTAGCTAAATTATCATAAGACATGTATATAGGTGTAATTGACATCAACCACACTTTACAAGGAAACCAAAGGCAATGTTAGCTTGGATGATGAGACACATTTCTTTATCTAGAAAATACTGTGCACTCGGAGAAAAGATACAAATGGCATAGGCATGCTCAAAGAAAACAATTTTAATCTCTTCAAATCAATCATAGGCTCTAAACTCAAAAGAAAACAGCATATTACATAAAAAGAGTTTGTCCGGAGACCCATCCACCAAAAGAGAAATTCTGACCAAACGAGCCTTTATGAGCAGCAAAAGTTACCTTAACTTTAATTATTTAAAGAGACAGAAATTATACATATTAATTAATAGGATACAATGTGATGTTTTCACATCTGTACATTGGATAACATTCAAATCGTATTAAATGTGTCTATTTCCTCAAACATTTATCATTTCTTTATAGCAAAAACATTCAGAATCATTTGTTCTAGCATTTTATTTTATTTATTTTGTTTTTTGTTATTTTATTGAGTTTATTGGTACATTTTAGGTATATAGTACGATTACATTCATTATTGGGATCTTGTATCTTTGCATGACAAGTCTTGGTTCTCATTTTTCCCCTTCTCCCTGCCCTCCCTTCACGCCCTCCTCCCCTCCCCATTTAAAAACATTTTATTTTCATTTTTTTCATTTTGGCATATTTTTTTCTTTTCCCTTATTACCTTTCCCCTACCCTTCCCACTTTCCCTACACCTTTAGCTCCTTTTTTCCTATTTCACATGGTCAATCATCTCTTTAGGATCTTATTACTATTATAGATTTTCACACCAGAGAAACTATTCGGTATTTACACATGTGTGACTTATTTATTTCACTTAGGAGTGTATCCTCAGTATGTATCCATTTCCCTATGAATGAATCTAATGTCTCATTCTTTATGGCTGAGTAATATTCCATTTTATAGAAAAACCACATCTTCTTTATCAAGTTTCCAACTGATGAGCAAATGGGCTGTTTCCAAGCTTTAAAGGGCATGGCTGTTTTTGTAGTCTTCCTCATGTGTAAGACAGCGCATCATAACTTCTTGCTCTTAGCACCCATTGATCGACTTTCTTCATTTTCTTTCCCACCTCTCCTCTCTCCAGATGCTAGATACAATCAGTTTACTGTGAAATTTTATGAGATCAACTTCTATATTATCTGCAAATGAGTGGTACTTACCATTCTGTGCCTGATTTAATTTTAAAAGAACTCTGCTACAAGCAACACGCCCTTACAAAATCCCCAGAAAAGGCATAAAACATTTAAAATTAAGTTTATTATGTATAGGGGCTGGGGGGTTAACTCAGTGGTGCTACAGCTTGCCTCGCAAATGCAAGGTCCCAAGTTCGATAACCCGTACCAAAAAAACCAAACAACAACAAAATACAAGAGATAATTATGTATAAGTAAGTTATATGAAGAAGTAGCATTTTATACTTTAACAGCTCTGGGAGGAAGTAGCATGGGGATAGCTACTGGATAATAAAAGGGTGACTAAGTGACCTTCTTGATATTTACACAGTTACCCTTCCTTAAGCATCAGAGCTTCTCTTTGTCATGGAATCTTTTTAATTCATGGTGCTTGCAACACAGGGTTGATTTCTGACTCCTTCCCCTTGTAAATCAATGTAGTTTCCCTGAACTTTTCCAAGTCAAGACCCTCCTCTACCTATAAGATTTGAGGATGTGCTTCCACAGTTTGCTTTGTATTATTCTCTTATACTTGTATTATTGTCTTGCACTCCCTGTAGCCTATCCCATGATTGGATTTCCCCAAATCAGTGCCAGCACTGTGTGATTTATCCTAGCCGTAGGATGGCTATTTATGGAATTGTGGTGCTGGAAGTATGAATGCAGGGCTGCAGTTTTTAATTTTCTCTTTCTTAGATAGGGTCATGGTCTTTTCTATATTAACTCTACAAAAATATCTTGAACCACTAAATGGGATCAACATTTTACTGCCATTTTCATCTACTTGTTATCATAAAAATATTTTTAGCACCTATTCTCTTAAAACCTGTTTTTAGAATTCTTAAATTCCAGGGGAATCAATTTTCCAAATCTGGGGCCTTGTTTACTTTCTTCAGAGCTAAGGAAATAAAGCCCAGATCACAAGTTTCCAGCATCAACTGGAAACTCAGTGATCTAGGACAATATATTATGTCAACTCAAATTCTGAGTAATGCCTGAAATGAAACACACACACTAACTGTAGGATTGTAGAATTCAGGTTTCTGGCCCAGGCTTGGAGTTTCCCATCCTGTCCAGGGCTCTAAATGCTGCACTCTGCTTTCTTTACTCCCATTACTCTGAGACATTGATGTAAGGTGCCAGTTAATTGTTGCAGGTAATTTGAACACTCATAATGGAAAATTTCAATAGCAGCAAGAATGGATTATTATCAACCCATAAATAAGTAGTAAATATTTTATAGGATGAAGGCAACATGAACATATCCTTTGTTATTCACATTAGAAGAGATCCTGTCTGAAACATCTTATTTATTTCCACAAACAAAACTACCTTTCAAATAAAAAGAATAAATTAAAATTTACTAAGATGGTTAAAAAATAATATTTAATGACATGATTTAAGTGATATGTGCAAAATTTAAATCCTGAATTATCAGTATATATATGAAATCTTATTCTACTATATAATGGACAGAAACAGGTCGAGGTAAAATCTTCATTTAGTAATTTACCATACATATATTGTTTAACATTTTACATTTTAGAAAATAATTAGATGAGTAGAATTTTTTCTTTCCTATGACTCCTCAAAGTGTTTATTCAAGTTATTTTATGACCATATTTCTATATAGTCATCATTCATTTTTAATATAGGTGCATGTGAATACGTGTTTATTTTGAACCACACATGGCTATATTTAACAGACTTTAGACAATTAAATTAAATTTATTTAAAAATTGAGATTTTTATTTCAATTTATTTTACATTAAACTATATTACTATGATTTTTAAAAATCAAAGCCAACATTGGATTAAAAATCCTAGTCTTTGTGTCAGTAAAAGAAAGCTGTTACTCTGCAAAATCTTTTTATTCCCCAATGTACTTTTTAATGTTTCACTTATTATCAATTGTATATTATTTAGCCAGTATTCATCAAATTTTTTTTCCATTTGTTAATTCTGGTTATCTACAATGCAGTCAAAATACTACAAGTAAATAATTAGTTTTCAATAGTCTCATAAGAAAATATTTTGTTATTTAAGCATTTCAGAAAACTCTATTCCCCCATAAAATACATTTATTATATATAACCCAAAACTATAATTATTCATTATTAGGCATACTCACATATTTAATAATTTTAACTTTTCCACTGTATTGAAGAACAATGAATTCTTGGAAAAGTGAGAATGGTGCTTAATAATACCATAATCAGTTTACTCAGTAACTGTATATTTTGTATATAACGAACTCAAGAAAATGTTAATTCAAAATAACACCTCTAGTCAGGTGTTGTAAGTCAAATATTTATATATCTTTTTCACTTAGATTAATATAGCAATACAGTCAATGGTGAAGAAATATTCCTTGAGAGCAGTTGTGTTCAAGACTAATAGTTTGGATTCGGAATATATCATTTGTTATGACTTAGATCTAAAAGGTCCTCCCAAAACTTACATTCTGAGGTTGGCTTTTGGAAGCTTGCTGGATCTTGAGGGCACTAACTTCATCTGTGGATGAATTCACTAATGAAATCATAACTTGATGGCATTACTGGGGGGTAATGGAGCAGAAGGAAGGAAGTAATTGAAGGGAATGTATCACAGGGACTGGCGTTGGGGACTCATCTCTCCCTAGGCCCTCCCTTTACTCCCCCCGCCACTTCTGAGCTGCCATGGGGTGAGCAGCTTTTCCTTCTTCTGAAAGTTTCTGTCTTACTACAGGCCTGAAAGCAATGAAGCCACTAATTATGACGGAAACCACAGCCAAAATAAACCTTTCCTTCTTCATGTTGTTTTTCCCAGGGTATTTGGTCACAGCAGTGAAAAGCTGACTAACACATCACTGAACTAAGCAGACAAAAATCTCTGCCCTTGTGGAGTTTATATTTTAGCAGTTTTGAAACAGATGTCTGAATGCCTTGGGCAAATACAATTCTCCTTTTCTTATCTGTAGTTCTTCAGAATTACTCCAGAATTATTCAGTAGAATCTGTTGACATTGAGGCCATACTCTTAAGTGAAATAAACAGAACACACATAGGTAAATATCAAATAGTTTCTCTGGTGTGAGAAACTAAAAGTGTAAATAAGGTTCAAATTGTATAATTGATAGTGTGAAATAGGAAGAAAGGGGCTAAAGGAGTAGGGAAGTGGGAAAAGTAAGGGAAAGGAAAGAAGGGAGAAGAAAAAAATATGAGAAAAGGAAAAAATGAAAACAAAGTAGGGAGGGGTAGAGGGAGTGAAAGGAAGGCAGTGGAATGGGGAAAAAATAAGAACCAAGATACACCACGTAAAGGTACAAGATCCCAATGATGAATGTAACTGTATGCCTAAAACTGGTACTGTATACCTAAATGAATATGCCTGTATACCTAAAAGTACCAATAAACTTAATGAAAAAAAACTGTCAACTTTAAATTAAAAAAAAAAGTGCTAGAAACACACCCTGAGGTAAAGGCAGCTTGTTTCTTTTCCTATCTCCAGAGGTTGTGTTCTTGTCTGTTGTGTCCTGCAATGTTTCAGCCCAATATAACCAGTTTCCACAGAGGTACAAAATGAGATACAAAATGAATGATGCTTTTGGAGTCCCTCAGCTGCACTCTGATGTTGGAAACAAGTAGATGATATTCCATTTACCCTGTGCAGCTTTCTCGAGACTTAAAAGACCAGCTTTTCATGAATTCTAGGCCTCTATTATCTTTTGTTACCTATCCGTGAGTGATAGTTGCTCTCCTCAACCTGTGTGCATGTTGTACCTCACAGGAATCGTGCCAGTTTATACATTTCAGCTCAAGATATGAACTGAAGTATTAAATAGTACAGAGTGAATCTATTGCACAGCTACAAAAGATAAAATGCATTGGTTAGCTTTCCCACTGGGACCAAACACCTGACGTACACAACTCATTTACGAAGGAAATAGTTTATTTGGCTCATGGCTTCAGAGATTGGGTTCATGGTCTGTTGGATCCAAGGCAGGAACCTCAAGGCTGATGAGTGTGGTGGAATAAAACTACTCAGTATACGATTGCTTGGAAGCAGAGCACAGATGAAAAGAGACAGGAAGGGGCCAGGGATCAATTATTGTCCCCAGGAATGCACCCCCATGACCCACCAAGACATACTAAGTCTTCTTCACTAATCTAAGAATCCCCTCAAGCCAATCAAGTTGACAATCACCATTAACTATAACACGGAAAATTTTAAAATAAACATAATAATTAAACAAATGATGTGATCTATCAGAAGGTTATGAGAGCTTTGAAAAAAGGGGAAGAAAAGAACAAGTTAAATAGAAATGTGACTACAACATGTAAATTGTAATTTATGGGAGTAAATAGGATGACCTTATTTAACAGGTGACATTTGAAAAAGGTCAAAATAATTAGCAAAGAAGAAATCTGGGAGGGCACTCTGGGGAGAAAACCAGCTTTTGCAAATGCCCTAAGGAGGAACAGGAATGCCAGAGTGGCTACAGCAGAGTAAGGACATATAAGTAGGAGAGACCAAATTTTGGGGGTCAAAATTCAGCACATTTTTTCTGTAAAGAACACAATATTAAGCACTTAAGGCTTTATAATGCACAAAGTCCTTGCTAGAGCTACTCAATTTTGCATGGGTAGTATAAAAGTAGCTATAGCTAATGCATAAATATATATGAACAGCTATGTCCCATTAACTTTATTTATGGACACTGAAAGTTAAACTCTATATAATTTTCACACTTTTAAAACTTATTTTTGAGCATTTAAAAATGTATGCCACTCAGATCACAGGCTATTTTTGTTTTGTTTTGTTTTGTTTTTTGTTTTTTTTTGAGACAGGGTCTCACTATATAGTTGAGATTGACCTAGAACTCACTATGTCGCTCAGACTGGTCTCGAATTTGCAGTGATCCTCCTGCCTCAGCCTCCCAAGTGGTGGGATTACAGGCGTGCACCACCACACCCAGCCAGATCACAGGCTATTAAGAAGTAGCAGTAAGGGCCAATTTAGCAAGCAGGACATAGTTTGTTGACTCTTAATATAAAATTTGTTTGGCCATTGGAAGGTATACGTTTGTAGGGAAATATTGATTCTGTATGAATTTTTCAGCAGAAAAATGTGCAATAATTCTTACCAAAGATTACTTGGGCTCTGTGCTGCGAGGAGACTGTTCGGGGCAAGAATGGAAGTAAAATGACCCCGTAACCGCACAATAGAAAATTCGAAGCAAGAAATGATAGAGGATGAGACCAGACTTGCAAAAATGGAAGGGGAGAGAAGCAGTCAGATTGTGAGCCTGTTTTGAAGGATACACTGTCGTCCTTCTTGATCGATCATATAAGGAATACGAAGTAACAAAAACAGGCCTCAAGATTGGATCCTGAGCGACGGAAAGAAAAGAATAATAAATTCATTTGAATCAGATTAATCTTGACTCAATTTCTGTCTCAAAAGTAAGGTGACATACATTAAATTACTTAACTTTTCTGTGCCTTTTTTTTTAAGTAGGGATGATGATATTTAACGTACAGAAAAAGTCAGGGTTGTAGACCACTTCCACAGTTGCACTGGATTAGGTGCTATGGTGGCTTTGTGTGATTTATGTACTTGCACTTGAACCCCTCTCTCCCTATCAGTCTTCAACATTCATGCTTGTAACCATATTATCTTTTGCCTTCACCAAAAAAAAAAAAAAAAA
>NW_022900941.1:26651453-26728304 GCF_012274545.1 Fukomys damarensis | reverse complement strand
AAAAAAAAAAAAAAAAAAAAAAAATTATAGTACTAAAGCCTGTTGGGTCAAGAAATTGACATTTTAGACAGGAAGAGTGAAAAACAGTAATTAAGCAGGGCACTATTTTAGAAAAGAAAGTAAAAAGAATGTACCAAATACGCATGGACAAGAATTTTGGGGAAGGCAATTTTTCAGGAAATTTTAAGACGAATAAAAGTTCACATTGATGTTGATTATCCATGAAGATAAATTCTCCTGCTCGGAAAAATAGAAAAATATAAATGTACTCATTTGTTTCATTGATATTTTACAGTACCAAGAAGCATTGCTACAAGGAGGCATACACACAGGCAAATAAGCTAGGGAAGGTGTCTGCTCTCATGGGGAAATCACTGTGGCTGTAATTGACCAAGATTATTTTCAGTGAAATTAAGAGAACTTCAGTACTCCAGGGAAAACCTTCAGAATCACAGAATCATAATTCCATCTCTAAGGAGAAAGAGTGTAATTTATTTACCTTGCAAGGAAACACTAAATAGTAGATGATTTCAATTATTGTTATTTACTTCTCAGAGTAAAATGACTATCCATAAGAGGGTATTACTATTTCCCAAATGACAGAGCCACAAACATACTAACACACTAAGGAAGATAAAGTAAGCAGAAGAGAAGAGGAAAGAAACTAACAAGCCCAATTATGATGAAGAAATGTCTCTCTTACAGGGCAGGTATTGCTCAAACTAAATTTGTTTAATAATAGAAAATGTAGGACCAATGTAAGAGAACATCTGTTAAAAAGTGGCAATGATATCAAGTATACAGAATTTATTTGCACAAGGAATATTACACATTTTTATTTGTTCATAATCAAGATATATTGATCTCTGCACAAGTATTGACAGGGAAGATGTAAATATATTGATAGAATAACACAGCAGAGGCAGGTCTGTTTTGATGATATCCGTAGTTCCAGCTAAGTTCTTTATTCTTTCCTTCATCTCTCAAATTCAGAGCCAGGCACATCTCTCTTGCCGTCACCCTGTGTACCTAGCAATGCCTGCTGAGTAGTGACAGTATCTTTTTGATGAGCAGGCTGGGGCCAGTCTCAGGCAGCTCCCCTTTCAGCATGACAGCTGCATATCCCAGGTGGTCTGACATTTGAGATGGAGGCTGTGGATAAGATTGAAGGTGTTTTAGGGGAGAAGTAGGCTGTGAATAACACCAAGACTCCATCCAGATGGAATCACTCATGAGACAACCTGAGATACTCTATTACGGTCCATATGTCTTCTAGGTCTCCAAAGGCCAGACGCCATTGATTTATAGAAACCCACTATTTATGCTTTTGGTTCATCTCACAGCCGACCACAGTAAAGGATTTATCAGAGATGCTGCTGTTTCTGGCGGTTATTGGAATTTTATAAGTTCTTTAAATAAAACAGCCTCCATAAATATCCTAGTAAACATCAGACAATAAAGTAAATATTTGGGGGCAAGATTCAGTTTATTTCCACTTAATATATATCACCTTTTTACAAGTTTCCTTCTGAGTGCAGCCTCATGGCAAAACCTTTTACAGAAAATACCTATTTTAGGTAAATAAATACATATGTGCCTCCAAAGGAATTCAAATTACCAAACATAACTATGCTAACAGTATTGCTTAAAGACAATTTTCCCCTTGCAGATAAACCTCAGAAGAATTATTCCATTGTTTTACCAGCACAAACACTTGTTATTAGAGTATCTTATTTATAGATGGTTCTTGGAGGCACTATAGTAATATAGCAAAATATCAGTTATTCCATCACACTGGTGAATTTAATGAACCTGAAGGTGTGTGTTATTTTAGCACTTGCTGTAGCTCCTGTGAAAACCCAGTGGTGCTAAAATCTGTAAACCTGTCATTGCCTAAGTAATAACCTTGTTAAAAGCATCTTCATTTAACTTACTTTAGCTTCTGCAGAATGCAGCTTTTATTTTATCAGTGCAGAGGGTAGGTGTTTCAAATCCAAATCACTTATGGTAAATATAATTAATTATAGTTCATTAATTTATTCTTAGTGTTATTGCTTAGTTATTGCTATTAGCTTAGTTTAAACTAAATATTGTCTAGAGTCTAGTACCTATTTTTAATTTTTTACAAGCTCTTAATTTGTATTGAATTTCTGTGGTTACAGGAGTAAATTTTACCCTGTGCCAACAAAAAGTATTCATTTTAACCTTTATAAGAAGTCCAACAGAATCTTCGCCCCACCCCTGCTACATACAATGTGGAAGAAAAAAAACTGCATTTTTGTTAACCTGCTTGGAATGGATTTGAGTTTATTCTTGTCTTTTAAAAATATGGAGAAAATTGGATATTGATGGTAGGTGTTCAGAATTATCAATTGATTTCTACAAGAGCACATCTACAATTATTGAAATACCAGCAATAAAAAAATCTTTTTCCCTCTCTCTCCTTCCTATTTCAAACTATTCTTTAAAAGGTAGAGAGAGGTAGAGAGGGAGGGAGGGAGGCAGTGGAGGTAGCAGAGAGATGGAGAGAGAGAGAGAACAAATGAAAAGTGTAATTTGTCCAATTACAGCCTTGAAAAAAAGAACAAAATTTTAATTACTAACAGAGACGAACATCAAGGTATATGATGAAAGCTGTATGTTATCACCCACTTTTGAATCTTTGGATAATTGCAATAATGCAGACAATTAATGCTGATTATGGTTCTATAACCACAACTATAAAAACCTTATGAAAAGGGGTGGTGATTAACTACTGTTTTTTTACTGGAATTTTTTTAAACTACTAAAAGCTTTGTCAGTGGACCACAGTTTATATTGTTTACTTTTCTGAAAAGGTATCTATAAAAATGTAGAACAAAGTAGTATATCGGGACAATTTGATAATAATTTGAACCTATCAGGGTAGTTTCAGTTTATAATATCTTATTTTTAATTGAACTTTTGAAAATAAGATCATAAAATTACTCATTTAACTTATGTTAAAGGCTTAGCAAATTGACTAGTCAATATTATCTCTATAAAATATCTGTAATTTAACTTAAATTCAGTGCTTTATAGTAATGATTGAGCAGATTATTGTAACTTTTAAGATATTTTTATAAAATTTAAAAAATATAATCCTAGTATTGATCATTTTTTTCTTTCTGCACTCCTAATTATAATGTGGACTTTAAATTTGGATGTAAGGAAGGTAAAGAGAAGACATATTTTCTTGGGGTATCTTTAATACTATAAATATGCTAACTTTAAATGTGTTTTCTATTTCATTATTTTGCTTTTGATGATTATAGAGCTAATAATGCTCACATTTCTTACAATGTGGTCTTTCAAATAATAGTATATTCAAATAGTTACTGACAAAATTTTTTTTTTTAAATTTGCATGCAGCCGAGCACAGTGGCGCACACCTGTAATCCCAGCACTCGGGAGGCTGAGGCAGGAAAATTGCTGTGAGTTTGAGACCAGCCTGAGCTACATAGTGAGTTCCAGGTCAGTCTCAACTACATAGCGAGGCCCTGTCTCAAAAGAAAAAAAAAAAAAAGTTTGCTTACAGGCAATTTCTGTAATTACCAATCTTTTGTAATATATATGCATTCAAAACTTTATTCTGAATTTATTTTATGCTTATATGTCTTAAAGCAATGACATTTTTCATCAGAATATTAAACAACCATGTTAATTTTTGTTTGGTCTGACAGTATAGTTTTTAAGTAATAGCTGGACAGAAGATTATACAATCTTTATCTGTCAATGAAATGTACTTTAAATATATATTCAGTTGAGAAGAATTTAATGAAATCTACACTTATATCAAGGATTTTTTAATTAAATGTATTGGTTGTTGGTATCTGTGAACTCTTAAGAATAAACACCTGCAGTGTTTTATTATGTAAAAAGGTGGTTTAATTGCATCATATTTATCACAGACAAATCAAGCCCTATTCAGAAGATAATAATGACACAGTAATTGGATCAGTAATTGGTTCAGGATGATTCAATATTGTACTAATACTCATAAATACTGCTGTCTTCTTCTTTGATGCAAGGTTGACTTACTAATATAGATTGGATTTGGAGCAATAAATACTAGTAAACTAGATCTAGTATTCATGTCTAGATCCTTAGTTTGGTCATGCCAGCCACAAAAACGTATAAAGCACATGCACCACTTGAGAACTTCTATATCGTAATTGACAATATAAACTTAGTCAATGTATTTTATTGGCTTAACTAGAATTCTGAAACCAGCATCAAGAAACAGGGATTGAGAGGAAATATTTCTTTGTTTTCTTTATAAAACTTATGGCTCCGTGGAAGTAATGGAGTTTTTATATGTGACTGAGCCAAGTTACCATGGCTGATGTGACATGATGACCTGGTGGGCAAAATTATTCATGTGCCAGTCATGTAATGATGGATAAGAAAATCATTCCCATTACTACACTGTGCTTGGCAGACACTTGGCGGTTAAACAGGACCATTTCTTAGCCAGTGTGGTGGCAGCCTTTCACAGACAGCCAAAGGAGGGGAGGCTCATTATAAAGGAAACAATGATCCTTATTCACTCAACATGGAAACTTGCCTTACAAGAGCACGTTGGACAGCTCTGGGCTGGAACAAAATGGCATATCCCCTTTATCAATGGAACAGAAACCCAGGATCAACATGCCTTGCTTGGAATGCTGCCTAGTGGTAATCGAAATGGATATATTCAGGCATCTGTCTATTTATGATAATTTCTAAGTATGAAGGGAGGGTGCTTACTTTCTAAGCACCCTGTCCCACTGGAATAAGTCTGTTTTGGGAAAGGAGAGAAGGGCAGCTTATACATGGCAATAAAAATTTTAATTATGTGGTTATAATGTTAAAGTTGTAAAACCACAGTAGACAGGATATTAGATATGTACTGTCTAATTGGAGATGGGAGAAAATAAAAATACACAGAATAGTAGTACGTACAAAAGCTATGCACAGGACCAAAAGAATGCCATGAGTATAGAACTGATGTGCTCGGCACAGAAAACAAAACAAATGTCCAAATATCATAAAAGCAAAAGAGAGGCTGATGGTACCAGAGAAACTACAGAAGATTGCAATCATTGCATTATCCATCTTTAGCCTTTGGGTTTTTGTTATTTACAGATTGGAACTTTGTGTACCCCAAAGTCATTATGAAGAAAATGAATGTAGTTCATCAAATTTACTAATTTTATAAATGCTCAAGGATGGCACTTGAGTTTGTCTCCTATCATTTATCTCAACAGTGATTATTAAAAGTATCTTTGAAAATTAACATCTTAGTAATATTTGTGTCCCTGCAATAGAATGCCACAGAATAGATAATTCAGCTCATGGTTCTCGAGACTAGAAAGTCCAAGGCTGTAGCACTGACATCTGGTGAGGGCCTCTGGGCTGTGTCAGAGAATGGCAGAATGCGAAAAGCAAGCAAGCATGTGAAAAGGAGAAAGCACAGGTGACCGACTCACATTCATAACATCCCCTCGGTAATTAGCACAACATAGAAATAATGACATTAATCCTGAAATGATGATCTTAATCTGTGTAAAAGGAAGAGTTCTATCTTCATATTGTTGCATTGTGGTCAAGCACTGTGATCGCTGTGGGGGGGGAGGCTAGAAACATACTATATCAGAGAGATTTTGAACAGTCCAATGATTCATTTTCAGTGGAATGGGCTGCAACATATCTAATGTTCACAATCTTCTCTCTACATGCAAGGTATGGATGCTACAATTTTCTCAGCATAGGCTCAGTTGAATCTTTCTAATGGCATCTATATTGGCCCCATTTTCTACATAGGCACAGAGGGATGTCTTCATCATTTGCAGGAGGCTGGAGTTATTGCCAAAAGCAGTGATCCAACTCCACAGGCAAGGGGAAAAAAAAAAGATAATTTCAGTTCCTGAATCAGCATGACATCCAGTAACACCTGAGCAGTGAAAATCCTGTGGCGTCTTCTTCATTCAAGAGACAGGAGTGTCCACGTGTTTGCAGTATCTAGTTCTTGCCTAAAACAAGGGACAGTTTATTGTCAGGTATCTCTGAAAGAAAACCTACAGTCAAATAGCAGCCGGGCAGCCAATGTTTGTCGTGTAACGATGCCCAGGTGGCTGTTGTTCTGAATCAACTTCTCTGAAGTTATAGGAAACTCCGCGTGTAGTTTTGGTTCACTGGTTTAGTGACATGAATGACAGGAATCCACTGCACTTCACATCTCTTATTACACATTAATTAGGACACCAGCCAGAAATATCAATGTTTTAACAATTGCAGCAGACAAGGTTTCTGTTCTTTATTTAATCACACGTTGTAAAGCATGTTGAAGGGGTTCATGAATGGGGTCTTCTTTTGTTTTTCACTGACCGAGAATCCATGGCCAAATAGATAGTATCTTCCTGTCAATCATCTAGTCAGGTGATCTAGCAGCACCTAGTCAGGGAAACGAATGATCACAGTCATCAGCAAAGATACATTATTAAAACACGCATGTTAATAATTGTTTTGTTGCTGTTTTCTTTTTGTGTTTGTGAGCTTCATTACTTGTAACAGAAACTGTTCCACTGAAGCAAATCATATCTTTCTTGTTACTTCTAAATTTCAGACTTTTAAAAATATTTCCCATTAATTTTCACCTTGGAAACCTGGGAAACTGAATAACCTCCTCTATAGAGACTTGTAGAAAACTAATTTTAATGCTTGCAGCACCTATACCATAAACCTTTAAAATACTACTTTTTAGCAGTTTATATATCAATAGTATCTACAGTAACTAAGGAGAACACCTCATTTTATTTATTATACATCTAAACTTTTACCTTTCCTCAAAACATGATTACAGTAAATTTCTAATTAGCAGCAAATACAACTACAACTTTAGAAACCTACTTTCAAATCAAAGAAAGAAAGCAAGCAATACTAAAATTCAATCTGTCTTTTGGGGCACGAGACAGCTTACAGGTCTAGTCAGCCAGCTAAATGACAGTCAGAAAAGATCATGTGACTGGGGTCTAAAAACTAATTAATCTCCATAAAGCTGTAAGTGAGGTAGGTAAGATGACTTGAAATCTGATTACATTATTGCATTTAAGGGGAGAAAATGCTGCATGTATTTTTCATGTTGATTTTAACCACCTGAGCCCTTAATGACATTTTGTACCTTGGAAGAAAACTCATATTTCATCAGTATTTATAAAGAACTACAAAGATGGTACTGTCGTTAGTGTATGATTTGCACATTTGTTGTAAATATTGTGAAAGTGAATTATGTAGGATGCCTTTGTAAAGTTTTCCAAGTTTAAGTAATTCTTGAAAAAGAAGATTCACTGTTAAAAGGAAATCATAAATCCAAAGATTAAATGAAATTGACAAACAAGTTTAAAGGAAATAGTAATTTAAATATTCCCAACATTACTGCCATAAAAAGCAAATGGCTGGATAGTACATTTTTGCTACTGAAAACTTATTGGCTTAATTAGTTTCTTATTTAAATATTTTTTCATAATAATTCCAAAAATTGATTAAAGTATGGTATGTATCTCACATATATTGTGCTCATTGGAGTGTGCTGAAAATAATACTTAGTAGATTGAAACAAGCCCTGAAATTTGTAAGCATGTGCAAGAGGGGCGGTTTGGGTTTATGTGTATGTAAAAGAGTGAGAAAGGTGGAGACCTGAAATGTAATTAAGAAATACTGCTAATCATAGATCATCTATGTAGAAATCATAGATTATCTACAAAATGTCATTTTAAAAAGTTCAGAGTATTCTATTTGAGTAGAAATACAAGTCAAGGAACATTTGCTGCCAGGTAATCCACTATACACTGAACACACACAAAATTAATTCTCTTATTTGATTTAATAAAATTATAACAATTTTATTATAATATTACTGAAAGAGTAAGGGGCATGGATATTTTAAATGCAGTTCTTCTCACTGGCAATCCAAAACCATTCTATAGACAAAGGAATTTTTAACTATATTTTACATGAACAGTTTTCATAAGCTAAGCAATATGCATTTTTGGGGGGTCAAAAGTATTTCCCACTTGAGGAAAACGTCTAAATGATACTTAGTTTTCTTCAGTGCACAAATGTTGGCAGAATCATGAGTGTGAGTGTACTTTTACATTCAGAAGACAAGAGCTACATTTGCTCCTTCATTTATCTTTTCTTTAACCCCCTTATGGTGGTTGTGCATGCGTGCAAATAAATATGTGCAGGGAGAAATGCTCCTGCTCACGTTAGGAAGAGGGACTACGGGACTCTAGAGGCAGAAGAACTAGGCAGAGTGCTGGATAACCACAGGATGCCGTATCAGGAAGAGGAGCCACTCTGTCTCTTTTGGACCTCTGCCTTAGGACCCTTCTAATCTTCTCAGTATCCCTCCTATTATCCTCTTTCTCTCCACTTTGCCCTTTAGATATGGAGTATGAAAACATTTTCCCTGTCCTGACTAAGCAGTTGAAAATAGCTATTTCCTGAATTCAGCGAATATTTTTAGATCTTAAAAAGAAAGCACTGCAGCTATAATATTCTGATTATAAATGATCAGATCAGTTAAAAACTATCACAAATGTGTAAGATTAAGTCTCCTGCTGCTTATATCACTCAGTACTATACTTTCAATTATTGATGACTTGAAGTGTTATTAAATGAACCGTTACCAACATAACACTGGTAAACATACAGGGTCAAGAATAAAAGGAGGTGGAAAATGAAAAGTATGATATTGCAAAACATTCTAAATGAGGTGGAACTTTCAAAAATGATCTACATCCAAAATAATTCATAAAAAATTCATTTAAATTCATTTAAAGAATGTTTAATGGAGTATGGGTGTGACTGAGGTATAAAACATTACTCTACTAAATTCTAAATTTTAACCAGAATTCTGCTCTATCATATAATGATTCACAAATGTCTGCCCATTTTGATGAAATGTACTATAGGAAAATGTCATGATCCTATCACTTCTCTTACATAATTGAAGAGACAAGGATTGCTGCTCAAGATTAAGAAAAAAGGGGTGAAAGGAAGATAAACTGGATTACTCAAAGAAAAAGCTGGTATAATTATCTACCCTGATACCTTTTTTTTAACTTTTCCATTACTCATGATACTATAGAATTATTCAGCAGTTTTAGAAATTCTGATATCCAGAAACAGCAGTAGTGAAACAGGAATGAGGATAACACAAAGACTTTTATTGAGCAGCAATTTCTATAAATGGCACAATTTCTCAACCTTTCTGCAATCTTGAGCCAAACTTTATTTCAGATGTTGAATTTAAGCTTCTTATCATTTTTTTCTTTGCTTATTTCACTTCCTTTTTGTCTGACAAGGTGTCTCCTAACACATCTGAAATTTGGATGTAAATTGACACCTAATTTGACAACTGAGGGACAGATTTATGAACCAACAAGTTTCCTAATTAGTAGTTTCTGTGTGATTTATTTGCTCACCTATTTACTTATTTCTTCAATTCATTCATCTACTTACTTATAGAGAGAACATTACATAAAAATTCATTTGAAAACACTTTAATGAGAAAGATGGTAGGCAAATTCTCTTTAATATAAAAGCCACATTAACTATTAATCATGATTACAGAATATCCCCATCGTGACAGAATATCATTTAACTTCCAAAAACTATAAGCAGTGCCAGGACACATTTGAAGCTTCCCTGTGTAATAATTTTGTGTAAGACAGACTGTACAACCTAACCTTTGAAAGAGTTTAAATTACCAATCAAATATACGTAACCTATTTCATTTGTTAGAGTCTTGATTTTATACATTATTTTGGCTTTGTTTAACAAATATATTTGGCTATAATGAAAATAAACCTGCTGAAGTCTCTGAGGTCTGAGGCAAGCTATAACACATTTCTGCACCATGGGGTGGGCTCATGGGATACCTACTGAGAAAATACATGCCCACTGAGCATGCCCAGACTATTAAAATGAATTGACATGTTAATGCTGACAGGAAAAGAGCACAAGAGAGCTTGCTAAATTACTGCTCAGTCAAGCACTAGGAATTCCTGAGTGACTGACTCTTGAGCAAAACCCTCAGCAAACACAACAACAACAACAACAACAACAACAAAAACTTTATTGTCAAATGCACCCAAACAAACAAGTATACACTAACAACATTGTCATGTTAGTAAACCGCTTACCCATAAATCATGGATTTTAATCACACCTGCCACCTTAGCTGCTTATCCCAAGAGAAATTGTTTTCTTTTTGCACTCTCCTTCATTCGCTTTCAATTATCTGGAAGCTGTTTCGCATGTTTATTTATTTATCTAAAGTTCACATACAGTATGCACACACAAATTCTCTCCAGGGGTCTGGGATCAGGCAGATCACAGGAGGATGCAGCCGCATGAAGCAGCCAGCAGCTCAGATGAATTTACTGCTTCAAAAACCTGCTTTGGGCCGGGGTGACAGGGAAAAGGGAGGACAGAAAGTAATTAGTGTGTGTACAATGATTGATTATGGCTGAATATTCGGGCATTTCACCTTTTGGCCACTCTAGATAGACTTAAAGACTGACAAAACAAGTACACGTGGTTTTTGAAAGAAAGAAAGAGAAAATTGCTTTCGTGCTTGTATATCATTAGTCTTCTATGATGGTAGAATAAAATAGTTTAAATAATTATATATGTATGCTGAATCAATTTTTTCACTAATCTAATAATTGTTCAAAATCCCAAGTGTTAAAATGAGCATGAAGAAATGACTTCAGGCACACAGAAAGGAGGTACAAGGAACCTATGTATTTCGGGTGACATTACTGAGTTTTGCTAGTATCTTGTCTTTCTCTCACGAAAAACTTTAGAAAATCATATCAATTTGGCTAGTTGAGAATGAAAAAGGGCATTGCTTATGAACTTTATGTAGCTTTAGACTCAAAAACCATGGTCATGAGATAAAATTGGAAAAAAATAGATACATAAGGGTAAATGCAACAGGAAAATTTCACTTTATTACTTGTCAGGTTAACTGCTTTTGATGTAATGATTGCGATGGTGGAGGCAGCAGGGTGTGTGTGTGTGTGTGTGTGTGTGTGTGTGTGTGTGTGTGTGTAAGTTGCAATACATTTTATGCTGTTCTGATCTATACTTGCCATGCTGTGTATTAGCTCCATCTCTAGATATGATGTGTTTAGAACACCCATAGAAATTAAAAGGATCACATGGAGTTTGACATTTTGTAAAATGAAAGAATAATGGATTTATTATATTGTATGTGGTGTTTTTTTCCTTTTAATAAAAATGTCTGACCCTTGGGAAGCTTGTCTGGAAGTTTAGAAGTCTGAATCATTTTTCTTCTTCTTTATACTCAAAAAATGTAAGAATGTCATTTCCTCACTTTTATATTTGTTTTGATATTTCAAAAAACTTTAGTTATCTTTCATGGTCATAAATCATAAACTAATCTATTTTTATCCAAAAATAAGTTGATATTTTATATTGACTAGGGATCTTATATTCATGTGCTCAAATTATCATATCCTCCTGCTTATTTGCCTTCACGCTTTTCTTGTAACTGTGACCTAAACCTTGCCAATAAATACAAGAGTCTGGCCTTTGACCTTAAATCTGAACAGAATAAACAGTCTATATCATATTGCATGTAAAATTTTCACTTTCAACATGTCAAACCATTTGAACATAATATGTATTTAAGTAAATATTTTGGGTGAAAGGAAAACTGAGTAATATTTCATGGACATTTTACCAGTAATATCTGTTTTAAGCATTGCTACCAATATTTTATACTTTCTCTAATCTTTCCTTAAAGATTACATTCCTCCAACAATTACTTATTGAACAGCTATATACGTCAAATAAGTGCTAAACCACAGTATTTGAAGTGAAATCTTACTAAATTGTGTGCCATCTATCTATGGCTCCAAATTTATAGTAAACCCATACACTTTTTCGATATGTTAAAATGCAAAAAAATTCACACAATTTTTTACATACCAAATAAAGAATGCTTAAGGGAACTTTAATTGTCCGAGTCTATATGTACCCATTTGCATCATGTGGATGAGAAGAGAAGGTAGCCTAGAGAAGCACAGAGAAAACACAGAATTGCAAGAAATCCCCACAGTGACTGAAAAGGAAGAATCAGAGATTTTGAAAGAACTTGGGAGACTGTGAAAAGGGAAAAAAAAATTCAGTGCTGTCAAAATATCACATAACCTAAGGATGGAAAAGGTTCTTTCCTTTCAAAAATGATGGTCTTATTTGTCTTGCTGATATGGTAGAGTAGAACCCAGAGTTCTGTGTCTTTAAAAACCAATCAAAGAAGATAAGGAAGAAACAATTAATGAGGGAAACTGAAGGGTTCTCCAGTGAGGGAGAGGATACAGAGCTAAAAAGCACTACAGCAGGAATCCGAGGTTGAAGGAGGCTTTCAGAGACACCACACAACTACCCATGGCTCCCCTGAAGTTGTACAGGACACACATAAGACAGCACTATAAGATGCCAGGGCTGTTATTTACTTATTTGTTCATTTTTAAAATGAGAAACTCTGTTATTATTCAAAAATCCATGGAAACAGATGAATCATGAAGGGCATATTGTAGAACCTTACAGAAAAGAATGAGATTCAGAACAAGTAGGACAGGGCCTGGCCACTGGGGCAACACGAGGGGCCTCTTTTTATTGAGACAAATGTGAGTTCTAACACTTGCAGTTCTTCCAGTCTACTTAAAGCAGCCATCCCACACCATGACCAAATCACTCTTCACCACCAAAAATTTCACCTTTCATAAAACAGTGGGTAACATTATTTATTCTAATTAAGAAAATAAAAAGAACTTCTGTCCTTTGACTGCTATATTAGTAGCTCCCACAAGTTCCCAAAGTACTGGCCATAGGAAAGGCTCAATAAATATTTATGGTTTTTCTTTCAGTTATTTTATAGTAGATTGGTTTCTAAAATAGTGCTATGTTTTTTTTTTTTTTTTTTTTTTTTTTTTTTTGGTAACCAGGGATTGAACGCAGGTCCTTTTGCTTGCGAGGCAGGCCACCGAACCGCTGAGCTAAATCCCCAGCCCATATTAGGGCTATGTTCTTGAAGATACTCCTCTGTCTAAGCAACAATTAGATTTTTATCAAAGGTTAGCAGGTGCCCATTTTGCTGATCTGTCTACCTCTTTCCTGATGACTCAAGGAAAACTGCATTTGGTTTTAGCAGATTCTGATTGTCCTATCCATCTTCTCGCCAGGGAAGTTGTTTGTCGTGGGCATATGACCCAGCACTGCCCAATGGGATATTAAGAAACTATCTTGGTGGATTCCTTTTTGGTAATAAAATAAAGTTACCCATATTTTGTAAGGTATTACTTGCGTATAACAGAATAGTTTATCATCTTCTGCTCTACATCATTTTATTTCCATTAGGTACCAGGAAGTAGGTCACCTTTCCTATAAGCATCAAAAAAGCCAGTATAAAGAACAAATTATAACCTGGCATGGTGATGGACATCTATAATACCAGAACTCTGGGAAGTGGACGCAGGAGGTTTGAGAATTTGAGCCCACAGTAGGCAACTTAGCAAGACTCTTATCTCAAAATCAATTTCAAAATAAAAAAGGGCTGAGGATGAAACTTAGAGTGAAGACCTTGAGTTCAATCCCCAACCCTATAAGGAAAAAGAAAAAAAACAAAAGAAAAGAACAAACTAAGTTGCTCAGTAGAAAAGAAAAATTTGGATTACTAAACAATTTACCTGACTTTTATTTACTCACTTAGCTCAGTTCCACTATCACCCTACTAATTGCCAAGATACATAGATGTGGCCACCATTACCTTTAAATTCAAAATTTCACAAACATCAAATTTTGAAAATGATATATCTATCTACCTCTGGTGAAAGGACACAGAAAAAAATTAACATTCTATCATCTACAAAATTATATGTATTTATTTATTTATAATTATATATTATAATTATAAACTATAGAATTATAAATCATATAATTATAATAAAATTATATATTATAATATATAATAGAATATACATATATTCTGTTAATTAGAGGAAAGTTCTAGGTCCCATCCAGAATCTAAAAGATGGTATTATCCAAGAACATAAATGTGGGGATTTTGTTTGTTTGTTTGTTTGGTTTTTTTGTTGTTGTTGTTTTTTGAGACAGTGTCGACAGTGTCTCACTATGTAGTTGAGACTGACCTGGAACTTACTATGTAGCCCAGGCTGGTCTCAAACTCACAGGGATCCTCCGGCCTCAGCCTCCCGAGTGCTGGGATTACAGGTATATGCCACCACACCTGGCTTAAATGTGAGGATCTTCAGGATCATTTTAGTTTCTGTTGACCATAGTCTACCCTTTAGTCAGTAACTAAATATACTTCCCACATACAAAACAAATTCATCACCTTTAAAATTTTCTGAGTTTCATCCCATTATGCAATCAGCTCAAGATTTAACATCTCATTAAAATCAGGTCTAGGTAAAATGAGGTAGCTGTCAGTCATTTGTCGAGTGTAGGCTAGTTTCTTAGGGACAATTTCCCTCCATCTGTGATCCTTATACTGTGAAATATAGATAGAATAGTGAGGAGTTGACAGCATTTTTTCATATTGCCCTCTGTGCCTTTCTTGGCCCAAGCTGGTTGTGCTATCAGTGAAACAATGACCATAAGTACTTTTTCAGTCTCTGGCTTTACTGGGGATCACTCCATTAGACAAAAGCCATGCCCACAGGTCTTTTTGAAATAATTCCTTTTATACCTTGGCATCTTGCTTAAATGGCTAACACATACCACAGTTCAGTTAGTAGAATCCTTATATCCTTATGCATCCAAGAATCCTTCCTTTGGGAGAACCCATGAGGCACACCATTTATCTCTTGAAAGGCCCTTTTGTGACTGAATACTTAAACTTCTAATAATTTCTCATGCTTTAGTAAAAAGTTATAGAGCCCTTGGCTGTTTCTCCAGATATAGTCCTTTCTTAACAGCAATTACTTTAATGTTTTTTGAGGGGTTGTCTTATTTTTGTTTTTGTTATGTGGAAATACTCAGAATTTTCAAAATCACCAAGTCATTAAAAAAAACATAATGAACAATAGATAAGGTGGCTCCTTCAACACTTTCTTGGAAATCCAACTAGGCAAATGTTTTATTGGTTTGGTTTCAGTCACTTTCATCCAAGTCAGTCATACACCATTTACAAATTCTACTATCCATATAACTAACTGTAGGAGATAATCTTGTTAATTCTTCTTCCTCTAGTTTCCAGCAACATGGTTCTTGCCTTGTTTTCAGCTCTCACTGACAATATCATTATTATTATTATCATTATTATTATTATTAATTTTTATTTGGTACCTTGGATTGAACTCGGATCCTTGCGCTTGCAAGGCAGGCAGCAGAACTGAAGAGCTACATCCCTGGCCCACTGACAATATCAATAATGGTCAGGTTTCTGCTAATGATGTGTTCAACGTTATCCTCGCCTTGTTCATAATGTTCATCAAAACAACCACAACATTAGTGGCTTAAAATCACACACACTTATTGCTTCCTGGCTTCTGTAGGCCAGGAGGCCAGGCACAATTTAACTCTGTAAAGCTCCAGTAAAGGCATTGGCCAGGACTAGGATTCTCATCTGGAAGCTTCACTGAGGAGGAATCTGCTTCCACGTTCACCCAGGTTGTTGGTAGAATTCATTTCCTGTGGCTTTAAGTCTGAGATATATACATAGCTTCTTCTTAGTTATTGGAGGAAAGCCCTACTCACTCCATCCCACCCCACCCCATACTAGCTTCTTGCTATATGGCTATTTAACTATTTCAGAGCAAATAGGAGAGAACATCCCCAGAGCTAGCCTTCTGAGTTATTTTTTCATGTGCAAAACACAGGAAAAAAACTCCTATCACCTTTGCCATACTCCATACATTAGAAGCAAGTCAAATTTCCCACCTACTCCTAAAGAAAGGGAATTATACATAAGTGTAACTGTAGGCAGGAGAATATTATGAGCTGAATTGTATAGCCTCCCCGACAGACACAAGCTACTATAGTCTGAATGTTTGTGTCTCCCCAAAATATGTATGTTGAAACGGAACCATCAGGGTGATAGTGTGAAAAAGTGGGGTATGGGAAATGATTAAATTTGAAGAGCTTTGTCCTCTTGAATGAGATTAATGCTATTTTAAAGAGGCTCAAGAGAGCTGCCTTGCCTTTCTTCCATGTGACGACAGAGCAAAAGGACAGCATCTTTAAAGGAGGGATGGAAGCTGTCAACAGCCTCTGGATCTGATTGTGCTTAAATAGTGGGCTTTGCAGCCTTTTAAATAGTGAGTAATAAATTTTTGTTGGTATAAATTAAGCAGGCTAAGGTAATTTGTTATAACAGTCTAACTAGAGTAAAATATAAGGGCTTTTTAAAAGTAACTAATTAAAATGGGGTCACTAGAGTGGGCCCTGATCCAATATGACTAGAGCCTTGTAAAGAGATGAGACAGGAAAATATAGAGAAGATCATGTGAAGACATGGAAAGAAAATAACCATCAACAAGCCAAGGAGGGAGGCTTCAGAAGATACCATATTTGCATACACCTTGATCTCAGACTTCTAATCTCCAAAATGGTGGGAAAATAAATTTTCATAGTGTAAGCTATCCAGTCTGCTATATACTGTGTGGGTTCATTGCAAGTCACTTGGGAGTCTACCCACCACCTTTAGGGGTGATACTGGCAGTTCTAAGACAATGTTCTAAGGGATCTTTTGTATCTTTAGGGATAATGTAGAGGTAGGCGTGAGAAAGACAAACAGATGAGATAACAAGTTAGGACCCCCAACCTTGCCTCAATGAGTGAATACCTCTTGAATCTGTCTTGTGTATTGGAATTTCCACCTACTAAGAACTTTTCAAAGAATCTCTGTCCTCTGATGTGTCCTATTCCTGGAATGTATCGATCTTAGAAATGTTACTAATTATTAAAGTAGCACTGCACTAATATTCAGAGCTGAGATTATCTAACTTGATTAAGCCAGCTTGAGAACTTTTCCTCAAGTCTTTTAATCTCTCTACACTTTTTTTTTTAAACACACAAAAATGGGGCCCGGGATTTAGCTCAGCGGTTCGGTGGCCTGCCTTGCAAGTGCAAGGACCCGAGTTCAATCTCCAGTACCAAAAAAAAAAAAAAAACAAACCAGAATTAGTTTGGACAAAATTATCCTGATTTTCCATCTCTTAGTGACAAAAATACATTAGCAGTTCATATTTTCCTATTAATCTTTTGCTTTATATACTATATTTATGAGGGAGACGTAAGATAATTCAACATTATGAAATTTGTCTTACTTGGGCAATATTGAAAAAAATTTCTGATAATTAAAAACCGAACATGTTTACTTGAAGAAAAACTTGACACTATTTTCTCCAGCATTAAAAAGATGTATGAGAGTGACATTTTGTCCACTGACTGTAGTTCTCATTCTTAATCACATATTTTCAAAGAAGAAAATTAAATTAGATATACAGTAATTGATTGACTTTTCATAAGTTCTATGAGGGCACAAAAACAGTCTTTTTAGCTAATTTTTAAGATGGTTTTTATAATTTTAAACCACATCACCGGCATTTACCTTTGTTTTCCGGAGATTAATTTAACATTTTCGTGTTGCCTCTTTTCTGTCTGCATAAACTAAGTGACACTTATAAAGTGAAAATAAACTTTTGCTCAAATTCCAGGAACCTGAGTGTATTTTTTTTTCTTTGAGCCATTTCACTCACCAGTGTGGGATTATGAACCAGTGAATAATTCTTTATCCTCACACCTGTAGTCTAAAATTACTGCCATAGTTAAAAATTTATAATTCTGCCTTATACTATCAAAATTCACTCCAGAAATAAAGTACATCTCACCCTCTCCCACTATAAACAAGTATTCATTTCCTGTAGGCAATGGTTCAAAATTTCAGGGCAATAGAGCTTTTAAAATTTTCATGTTCTTTTAATTCTCAGCTGTTACCTATCCTGGTTCTTCTGCCTTAAACTCCACACCGAAGGTCCCAGAGCAAATCTCGTACAAATATTTAAAAGTCCCAGTGACTAAAGCTATACCAGCCCAGCAAGAGATGTTACAGTCACATAAATTCTCTGAAGTGTGGGCGACAGGCAAGAACTAAATTAGTAGTGTTTGTTGAATCGTGTGAACCCATAGGGGGCAGGATTCCACCTGGCTGGGATCTTTCACTGGAGGAAACTCCGAGACCAGCCTTTAGGAAATGAAATGGGCTGCAAGGGAACAGCCAAAGTGTTGGCAGATTTTTGTGTTCAATAACCATATGGTTTTCATTACCTTGTTCTCAACGAAGAATTTATCTAAAGAACAACCAAATGAAAGCAATGTGTCATCCGTGTCAACCCATCCTTGAATGAATGTGCCACGTTTGTTCCATTATCCAGGGGCGACTGTATAAAGGTGGGGAAATGGGAGAGGATGGAGTGGGGGAAAAGGGAAGGTAGTACGAGAAGAAGGTACAGTAGGAGAAGAGGGAAGCAATGCGTCAGCTACTCAGCTGTCTCGTTATGTAGCTTCCCACACTCACCAAAGATGTAATTCATCCTGCAGGTGCAAAAGTTGTTGGCTTTCTCGCGCGCTCCTGACGGATGGACCGGATGCACGTTTCCTTACCCCAGATGCTCTTTCGGAATCCAGCAGCAAGATAGGGGATTGTGCACACCTGAATCAGCACGTTCACTGAGTATTTTTATCTTATTTCTGTGTTAAGAAATTGTGCTATGCACAGAGCAACACAAAGTAGGCAGAGAGCTTTTATTTTCTTTTAATATAGAAAAATGGCCAATCTAAACACTCTTTAAAATTACTTCTTAATAATTACCTTTGAAGCAAATATTCCATTGCTGACCTGATTATATATTCTTTTCAGACACATTTTAATAGACAATTAACAAATCATTTGACAATGCTATGCCCTGTAATAAAATTTATCCTTGTGATTTCTACAAGAATTTAAGATGGATTTTCTACTATAAACTCAAAAAAGAAAAAAGGAAGATTTTTCAAGTAATTTCAGTTTACTACACATTACAAATGGGAACATTGTTGATATCTAAACTTGTCCTCTGGTCTCCCTGCTCATTAGATCATAATCAACTTCCACAGTTCCAAGAGCCCAAAACAAATGACTGGGTTTTGAAGATTCATTGACACTTGGCAAAATGCAACTTCCTGGTTGAAAGAAAAAAAAAAAAACTTATGAAAAAGCTCACAAGGCCTCTTAGACATCAAATGAGTCTTACGAAACCACATTTTGATGAGCTAAGTGTAAATGAATCAGAAACACATGGATTAAATTTCCCTTGAAATACACATGGGTTTGAAAATTAAGGAAAAAGTGTTTAGCCAAATGTGTTTTGGGTTTCCTTGAACTGAAAATTTTGAAAAAAAGTTTAGACATTTGCTAAACCCTAATACACTGTTGTGTTTGCTCAACCTTCCTCCAAATCGATTAAATTTCCAGGAGGCTCCCCACTCCCTTGTGGTTTGTCTTGTCACCTCTGCCTTGACACTTTATAGACCAAACTAAATTCCCATTTAAAAAATAGGCTGTTGCTCATCTACTTAAAAATGAGGTAGCTATTAAAGCATCCACCCAGGGAAGCAGAGGCATTAGGGGTGGAAGCTCCCATTAGGTTATGTGTTCTGTCCTGGGGGTTGGAGCTCATGCACTCACAGTGCTCTCATGCTTTATCCAGTGTAGTTTTAAATATCTCAAGTGACAGGACTCCTAGCATCTCCCTTGGGAGAATGTTGTGCATTCTAATAGATTTTGCCATTAGGAACGGTGCCTAAGTGTATCACAGAAGCACAGTGGGACTTTTGGCATGGGAGCAGGCATTATAGATAATTAACTCTTTCACCACTCTGTAACAAGCATGTGTAGCATGTTCAGAAAGAGTCTTTTAGTAGCAAAGAATATGCTTCATGCCTGCTACTTTTAATTGAAAAACAACCCTTGGTTAACAGTATATATCTATGCCTGCTTCAAAGCAAAACAAGCTTTCACAATAAATAAATTCAGGAAAATAAAAGTACGGCAATTCACAAATTTATTATGTTTTCTGATGATTTTATTTTACTATTCCTTAAAAGTACACAACCTTGAAAGTCTTCTGAATTTTGTTCATCATGAAATGATATCTAAATGGCATAGGCCAAAATTTAAGGGTACACAGTACACACACACACATGTAGCATATTATGCATACATACTTTCTATACATATATATATATATATATATATATGCATTTCATTACATACCATCTCCCAATCCATCTTCTTTCCAATTCCAATATCTTTTCTTCAAACATCAACACAGCAAATGAATTTCTGCTGCTCCTCTGGAATGTAATGCATTTGTGAGGAAATATCTATTTGTCTTTCTAGATACAGAGTAAAACCTAGTGTTCAATATAACTAACATGTTTTCAAAGGTCTTATGGCAGCGTTTACATTAATTTGCTCCATTTCTCATTCTACTTACAAATGAGTTATAAGGCACATAATGACTTACATGGCCTGTCATACTGCTACTACGCTGACCTTTTCAAGATGCTGCACGTGAACAGCTGACAGGAACACCTCTTCATGCCAGTTATTGCAACCTATAAAACTTAACCAGTGAAGTGGCAGGAAGAATCAGGTGAGGGAAAATGGAAAAAACAGTACCATACTCTTGATTTCTCCTTTTAATACCTCTTCATGTTTCTCCCAACATTTTCATTTCTTTTAAAATGACCATTTCCCTCTCCCCTACCCATGTCATCCCCCTTTTCTGTTTTACTCATTTGACTGCTACTCACATAAACAAATCCCCTTTGGGTGTGGAGTTGAAACTTTGGTATCTATTCCCCCTCACGTCCAGTTTAAAGATTTTTGAGGAGAAAGTGGGAATTCGATTGAATAAGTATTCTACATCTATTTCAGTTACCCACTTTAGTCTACCTTGAAGATATTTTAAAGAATATTTGAAGCTGGGAATTTTCCTTTTAATTACTATATACTTCACCTGATGATACTTACTGTTAGCAAATACTCCTGTATCACTTTTCCTTCCTCAATTATATCAAAATGCAAAGCTACTTTGCCCATACTGTTTACTTCACTATTGCTTTACTATTACAGCTTAAGTCTCAGCAACATATCTCACATTTTTTTCTTTAATCTTTGCTTATAAATCAGTCCTTGTGGACCATAGAATAAGCAGATTACTTTTCAGTGAATTTCTTCTAATGGTTCTGTTTCATCTCTTACTTAAAGAGACTACTGTTACTATTTAACAGTGTTTAATTTCTGTTTTTAAGAATAAATATGGTACTTTTTAATATTTACGCTCTTTTAAATTTACATCATTTTACACAGAAAAGATTAAAACACATGCATAATGTTGCCTTTTTATAGCAACCAGGTCCAAAAAAATAAAACCTTTTTGAAGGGAGGGGTTCTGCTTTCTTTTTAAAAAATTATTTTATATTGACATGATCCCAAGCACAATGTTACTGCAATATTCTGCAACAAATTACTGAGATCTGTATTCAACTCTGGATTTGTTAAGTTTCTAAGTAAAGGGATATTTTTTTACCAGCTATAAAAATGCTTTGATTAGGTCTCATGTTCTAAAAGAAATAATAGGCTCAGTTCACTATGTAGAGTTGACTTTTGAGATTATGGCAAGCATATGATACCTTCAGCCATATTATGTCCACTAGCTGGTTTTCTTCATTGTTGGCAAAAGTGAAACCAGATTCAGTATTGCAAACAGCAAGATGCCTTCGGCTTTTAGTCAAGTCAAAAAACCTGACAGATGGCATTGGTGGCAAGGCCATGCTCAACCAAGTTCAAGTGTGCATATTTACTTTTCTACTTCTTATATAATAGTTCTTTAAATAAAACTCATTATGTAGTTCTTATTATGCACATCAGATAAGTTATTGTCTGAGAGGAAATTCAGATTCAAGATTTGTTTCTTTAAAGTGCTTTTATTCGATTTTGCAAATGAAAGTTATTTCAAAAGGAGATAATAATAAATCCATGAAAGCCAACATTTTCTATGCTATGATCATTCCATAGACATTGGAAAGAAAGAGAAAATATTTATAAAGCATTTAGTGATGAGTAATTCACAAGGAAATAATTATAAATACCAGTTGAACAAATTGGCAATTGTCTGGATTTAGTATTAGGAATCACATGGACTGAAACATTCTGATTTACTTTATGATCATTTCACAGAAAGCTGTTCCTGCCTACATGAGACTCACATGGAGGTCTAGCGATAGAATATTAGCCCGACAATCTGGATTTCATAAGATCTCTCCTGGCTCTATCAAAACTCACTGTGTGGGCTGGTAGAACGTACTCTAGATTTTCTGTATTTCAGTTTCCTCATCAGTACAGCTGGGAATAAAAAGGATGAAAAAATTTTGAAGATATGAATGATCAAGTATGTGAACAATTAACTAGGACCATACTATGTTTTTCACAACATGTTTTCTCTAAAGCCAATTCCCTAATGCATTTGGATTTGTGAAGAATGAATGACTCAATTTTATATGGACTTTTTAGACAATCATAAGGTTTGTGTACTTCTACTTAAGAGAAAAGGAAAGGAAATGACAAGATTAACTCAGAGTTTCCATGGGTATCAGAATACCTAGATGGTACCTTGCTTATAGAAGTGCTCAATAAATATTAATATGGTCCTATGATGTTCAACCCAGATTAGCCACAGACAGAGTTTCCTTGCCTGTTATCTCCTTCATTGATACTGTCAGCACCATCCGCTTGCCCTGTGTTATGCATAGCATCTGAGAGGAAGAAGGAAAAGGTTTTTTATATCTCCTCTCAACATCCATGTTCTACAGCCATGAAATACTCAAATTTAATCCTTTTTGTATTCTCCGCTAATGAAATGAAGAACAGCAAGTAGCTAGGAAGGAACACAAGTTGACTATGTGGAGTCATGCCAACCCTACAATAAATGAAATTTGATATTTCCCCCTGTGCACAAACTAATATTAAAGTATATTATATGGAAACATAAGTATTATCAATGCAATTTATGATCATCCTTTTGACACAAGCATGTTTTTAGTTGATCTATGCACAAGCAGTAACAGCAATGACTTCCAGGCAAAAGGCTCATACTCTCATGCATACAGACTCAAACTCAAGCATTTTCTTCCAATTTCCTAAAGGTATTGGCCTAGGCTTTTCATTTTCCCACAGTGCATTATCACTAATGCTTGTGTAAGTCAGAATATTTCCATCAGACTCTACTTTTTAGTCTTTTAGCCACTTAGCCACTGAGTTTCTAGAGTAGTATAAGTGTTCATTTATGGGAGTTTTATTTCTTGTTCCATTTAATCTACAAATAAATGCTTATTTTATTGCTTGATAGCTTTTTCCCTTTTGGAATAAAATTATTTTTAAATACTTTAATAAAAAGAACTGAATTTGTGCTTCAAAAGAAAGATGAACTTTTGAACAAATTGTTAGCTGACATCTACTGTCCTGTATAGTAACTGCACGAATAGCACTAAACACATGAAAAGCCAACATAAAATACTTTGAAGTATCAACTATTACTTCAAGTTATCAGTTGTTTATAGATAACTGTTACAAAGACAACAATTTAACAAAAAAATCTAAAAAGGTAAACTTTCATATCACTCTGAATACAAGACTTTTCTTTTAGATCAAATTAATGTTCTTCATTTTGTTCATGTTTAAATCTGAATATTCTTATCTCATAGAAAAACGAAACTGATAGTTGTTCATGCATTGCCTTTATTAAACAAAAGGACTTCGTGGTATATTGTTAAGCAATGTTAATATTATGTCCCTCAACAAACTGATTTGAGAAACATTTGATCTTTTGAAGAAAAACCTACACAGCATATTCTAAAATGGTATTAAAACCCTTTTACAATTTTTATATCATGCTGTCAGAAACAATCAGAAAAGCTTTAATAAAGTATTTAAAAAAATGAAGCACCAAAATTTTCAGTTTTTGAAGTTTTTTATTAAAATAACATGATGGAAGACAAATTTTGCAAACAGAAAAAAATTAAAATGTATCTTTGCAATAGAAATAGGGAAATGGAGAACATTAAATAAGGAATAATCAAGCAGTATGCAATATTTAATTTCTAAATTCTGAAATTGCCCTGTAGCAAGCCTTGATTCACAGAGGAAAAATTGTGGCATTTCTTTTTTTATTGAAAAATATATACAATATACTTTAATTAAAAATAGTAAAAATAATCTTACAGGTTTAAATAGGGCAAATCACTTATAATAATTATGAATAATACTTTAAAATTGATGTTATATAAAATATATGTAATTGCAAAAATAATGGAAATAAATCAAGAAGAAAAATATAATGAAAATATTTAGAAGAAATCATGTACATTTCTTTATTTTTTAAACTTTTCACTCTCATAATTTTAACTTTTAATGTGGCTAGTACAACTTTTAAAATTAGATAGATACATTATATTTTTATAGAATGATGTTGGATTAGAACATTGGTTGGTATATGTCACCCAATTATTTGTTAGTAATATTTTTAACACTATTTCCTGTCCACCCTTTAGAATTGCCAACTTATTTGGTTCTGATTTTATGTAAAATTTGAATGGAAGGTATCTTTTCTTTAGTAAAAAAATCCCTGAGCTTAGCAGGTACTCCTGTAGCCATTAAATGATCACTATCTCATATAAAATATAATCACACAGGGCTTGGAATGCAGCTCAGTGGTAGATTGCAAGCCTAGAAATCACAAGATCCTGAATTTAATCCACATCACATAAAAAAATAAAAAGGGCCCTTAGGCCCAGGGAAAGCAAAGAAGACCTGCAGCAGCTTGTGACTCTCTGGTAGGACCACCCCTTCAGCCCAGCATGGAAGAGGAGCCCAGCCCATGACCCCCATCAGTGAACAAGACAAAGAGGGCCTCTCTGAGGCTCCTAGATGAAAGTTGAAGCCCACTGTAAAAGTGAAGAAAATCAAAAAGTGAAGGCAAACCACACCACTACAGTTGGTAAGTCTGAGGGACTAGCACCTCACATCAAAACCTGGTCTAACTTCAGGGGAAAGAGAGCTGGAATTTGCACTAGAACCTTGCAGAATTCCACCCAGTGGGAGATCAAAGATCTCAACTTGGGCCTTGGAGCTAGAATCAGCCTGAACCTCAGGGGTCAGCTGATGAGTTGCTGAGACTAATTAACTTAGATCTGCACACTCCTGGCCACGCTGTTTATTGTGTCAACAGAGGCATACCATGAAGGAGGCCCTCTGTTTCTATTTGTATTTTTTATTTTCCAAGTAATATTTTTCTCTTTCTTTAGTCATTTACAAATTTTTATTTTTTTCTTTTCTCAAATTGTTTTCCTTTTTATCTTATTTCTCTCTCTCTCTCTCTCTCTCTCTCTCTCTCTCTCTCTCTCTCTCTCTCCCTCTCTTTCCCCCTCTCTTCCCCCATTATTTCTCTCTCTCTCTCTCTCTCTCTCTCTCTCTCTCTCTCTCTCTCTCTCTCTCTCTCCCTCTCTCTCTCCCTCTCTCTGCCACCTTGATCTTCATTTCTCTTCCCTTTTGTTCCTGTTCCCATCCTAATTCGATTTTATTTTTTCTTTACCTTTGCTTCTCTTTTTCTTCCTCTCAATTACCATTAGTTTTAAAAGAAAGTGATTGTAGTTTCTAGCCTCCCTATTGCTATTAGTTTGTTCTGTTCTTGTGTATATTTTGTTCTGTCTTCTCTTCAACAGCTCCTTAGTGTTTATGTGATTCTCTTGTGTCCTCTCACCTCATTTTTAACCTTTCTCTATCCTATTTATCTATCCCTCCCTCTCCAACTCCTTCTAAATCCCCATCCAGAAGGGTAAAGTTTCTATATTGAAGAGTTTATTCACTGGTCTTGTTATCCATTTTTATTTCGTTCACATGGTTAAAGGTAATAGATTAATAACTACCACAAATTTTCATTTTCTTAGCTGTGCTTGGTGCTATTGTGTTGCTGATTGCAGCACTTGGGCTAAAGTGTTGTGATTGATCTAATCAGTTGTCCTCCCTGGTATTATGAAAATGAGATTACCTCAGAGACATTAGAGACTCAAAACCTAAAGGCCAGCTATATCTGACAGAACAAAGTATTAACCCAGGAATTAAACCAAGGACAGTACTAACAACAAAAGTAGAAATGAGAAGACATTTAAACAAGGCACATATACAGACTTTCACCTCACCAAAGGTAAACTCAGGGAGAAATGAGGTGGAAAGTCTGACAGTTAACCATCTGGACACCCTGAACTGATAGCACAGGAAGTAACAAAACAGATAAATGAGGCTCTAGAAAAATTCAAAACAGAAATATTTCCAAGATAACCACACAGATGGTGAGAAGAATGAAAGACATGATTAGAGACTAAAGAACAGAAACAAATTTAAAAAATAGATGAGTGCAGGACCATGATGAAACCCATTAATGTCCAGCATAGGAAAGAAATGGAATCCATGAAACATATTCAAACAGATATCCAGAAATTATAAACTCTATAGAAAACATTTGCAGCAGAATAAACAAATGTGAAGACAGAATTTCAGATACAGAAGATAGGACTGTGGTCAGTGACCATGAAAATAGAGAGCTCTTAAAAAAATAAAAAGGTCCTAACAGAGGAGGTCATTGAAGACATCAGTAGTTTCAAATTAACCATAAAAGAGCTTGAATCCATAAAGTAAAAAGCAGAAATCCCATATTGTAATGTTTGAAGAAATCTATAAATCTGTCTTAAAATATTGTATACTTCAAATGATTGAATTTTGTGACATGTAAATTAAATCTGGATGAATTTGTTTTTAAAAGTAAAAAATAAAAATATATTTAAAAATAAAATTCATCCCAGGGGCCAAAACAATTAACACAATAAAAGAAATAAATTAAGAAAGCTGAATAAGATTCATGAAGATATACCAAGATATTTTTTACCTGTATTGCTCTATGATGTTCAAAAGACAACAAAAATTTTATTTTATTTTAATATGTATGACTATATACTATTTTATCTTTCAGGAGGAGGTTTATTTTTAAAAAATGATCTTTGAGTTAACATATGTGTTTTTAAGGAAACTTTTTGCAGTCAGTTAATAAACATTTCAATGTATCATATAAACTTCAGTCCTCCTATTAGCCCCTCTCACTCTTAAAAGTGTCCTGTTTTGTGTGATAAGTTCCATGTTTACACTGCTTACATGGCACCTGCTGAACACTGTTCTGAGATTTTCACAGGCAACTTTATGAGGAAGTTGGTGATAGGAAATTTGGGAGTAGAGAGGAAATCAATTTCCGAAGGTTACATAGGTAATTGGTGATAGCCTCAAAATCTCTACCCAGGCAGTTTGGCAGCCTAGCTGTGTCTGTAATTACTGACAATTTGTCCTCTCAAGGTCTGTGTTTGGGACATATTCCTGTGGTCTATATTTCTGCACTCAGTTCATGAGGCCCTCTTTTCCTCTGCTGGTGGATATTTTTCTCTTAGGGATTTGTTTTCCCATAGTTTCTACATGCTTCTTTGATTTAAAATGTCCCAGAAAGTCTCATAATTACAGCCACATTACTCTTCTGACCCCCTCCCTGCCTTCATATAAACATTTGGAGAAAGTTAAGAGTCCATGCAATGAAGCAGATGAATGTAAAGAGCAACCTGAAGTGTTACAGTTGATTTGGAGAACCAGGTGATACATATACAATGATGGAGCATGTGCAATGCTGACTCACATACACAGTCTTATTTCCTACCTTAAATTCATTACCAAACATTCTCATGTTAAGTCTCATAAAGTTGATACCAATACCTTAACAAGAAGAACTTTTAAATGTGATTGTGGCTCTTCCTGATTAAGAAAGTATTACTTTTCATTTCTCTAGTAAATAAAAGGAAACTAGAGTAGGATTTACTCCTATATCTTCAGATTTAAAGGCTAGAGTGTATGCAAGGTATTTTCCAGCATCCCACCTTCACTCCTCAATTCTTCCAACATAAATTGTCTCTTCTCTCTGCCAACACAGCTTGTTTGGTAATCTTGCCCAGGTCTATGTTCATCCTTTTCAACTGATATATGGCTGGCTCTATTTTATACCATATCATTGGTCTCTTGAAGGTAATGGCCATTATCTTCTCTTCCTCTTATTCATATTAATTCCTCCTCAAATATCTGACTATGATCCTACCTTCTTAATAGATCTATTTAAATGTGCATAGCTCAATGTTGCATTCTAATAACTTATTTTGTCTATATTAAATAATATTTACTTTACATCTGTACATTATTTTAAATATATATATTTATGCCATTTTAACTTCATATTTTTTATTATTTCTCCCTAGTAAATTGCAAATTTTTATGGAAAAGGATAATGTCTTGTATTTATCTACTTTTCCAGCTATGTTCTTAATGTGCTTGATAGACACTTTCTTATAATTAAGTGTACGCTTATATCTTACTTTGTCTCTGGAACAAATACTTGACATTCACGATCTAAAGGAGGAGAAATTTAGTTGATTAAAAAACTACAGTCCATGAACTGCTGGCTCTCAGACAGAACTTGCATGACAGAGGGGCATAACAGAGGAAAATCTGCTTTAAATCATAGCAGCCAGAAAGCAGAGAGAGAAGGAGCCCCCAGTGACTCACCTCGCCTGACCAGTCCCCACCTTCCACAGCCACACTCACACCTGCAACTCAGGAAGAAATGATTCCAACAGTGAGTACGGTGCCCCCATTATCCAACTATCTTCCACAAAGCCTGCCTGTGAGTGCATGAGACTTTGGTGACTCATTCTCTATCTAAACCATAATAACTTATATATACTTAAAGGGGCTTTTATCTTCTGATTTGTGTTTAAGCACTCCTTTATAAAGCAAGTGGCTCACTACTGAGATACCCTTGATCCTCAGTTATTTGCATTATGGAATATGAAACTGATTCTTCTCATATTGCAAGTTCTGTTATAAGCCTATTAAAAGCACTATCCCATGAGTCCTGACTTCCACCAGGCCCAACACCCATCCATTCTCTGCTGCAATTCCAGTGATACGTCCTTAGCTGATGACGTTCCTCTTCCTCGAAGATGCAGCAGTCGCTGTCCAATTGGGGATGTAAAAGACGGAAAACCAGACCAGATTTGTCTAAAGATCCTTAAAACAGCAGACACACTGCAACATGCAGCATATCTAACCTGTCATGAGCCATTTAAAACTTCTTAAAATTTGTTTAACTTGATATCACATTTGTAGCAGGTTGCAGGGTTGAGTGACTGTATAATAAAAGCTTAAGGAAGAACAACAAAAAAATTCACAAATTTCTCCATCCTTCATTTTATATTGTCTTATATTTTTCCTTTTTCCTTCTTCCACAAAATCAAATTTAGGGAAAACTTGCATGATTACATAAAATCTGCACTGGCTGTTAACAAACACTTTTAAAAATAGATATATAATTTCTGCTCAAAGAAAGAGTTTACTGAAATAATAATGGTAGTAATATATTTATGCATTACTTAGCCTAAATCAGGATATGTAAGGTTAAATACCTTAATAATTATGACTATTCAGCTGTTTTATTACAAGATAATAAAATATTTTTTATCAAATAGCATCATAACATGTATGCAGAAAGGTAAATAAAATTCTCATTTCTTTCAGCCCAAAAACCTAATTTCTAGAAATTAGACTTATCATGGCGATGTGACCTTCTGAACATTTCTATTAGTATTTTACTCTAACAGTTACATTTAAAGATTCACAATTTCCTTTAAAAAAAGACTTAAACTATGTTGCTATTTTATTCTGACAATACTTGTGTTAATTTTCATAACTGTCATCATTTGTTATATACAGTTCACATTAAATGATTATACAAATATCTTTGCCATACTCATTACTGTACATAAACCACACCTTGACTTGTATGATACTTTATGTTTATTAAGTGAAACAAACATGCTGATCATTTTACTTGAATGAAGTTTCTACTCTTTCATGTTCTCATCACTGTTTTAGTACATATTAAACTAAATGCATATAGGAATTTATATAAGAGAACAAAGAGGAAGAAGAAGAGCAAAAGATCTTATTTTGTAGCAAGTTTATATGTGGATTTTTGTTCTGTTTTTCCGCCTTAAGTAAAACCTTTTTTTTTAGTGTAAACCAATTTTATTTAAAAAGAAAAAGAATATCATGGAAGTTTAGTTTATTTCAATTTGACTAATAGTATATTAGTCAATATACTAATAGCATATTATTATTATTTTTTGTTTTGTTTTGTTTTTTTGAGACAGGGTCTCACTATGTAGTGAGACTGAGCTGGAGCTCACTATGTAGCTCAGGCTGGTCTCGAATTTACAGTGATCCTCCTGCCTCAGCCTCCCGAATGCTGGGATTACAGGAGTGTGCCACCACACCCGACAGTATATTATTATTAAAGCAAGTAATACTTTAGGAAGCATGCACTGAATAGGTTTTATGAATGTCTTTATGATAATATTTTCAGTATAGTCATTCTTTTATTTTTTATTTCTAACATAAACACCATAAACACCACTTGGGCTCTTTCAGGATTAATACCTTGGATAACTGAACACCTCATACACTTCGCTGGATAATGTATACATGCTCCAGAGGAGGTGGAGCTTGATTTGGTTTGTTTAGGATGATCAGGAAATGAAAGAATTTACTTCAAGTTATTCAGTGTGGCACAGAACATTTACACATTGGGTAATCTATAAAGCCATTAATGTTTATCTTGGCATCTCATTATAAAAGAAAGCAATTGTCAAACTATTAATAAATTCATTAATATAAATGGATTATCAAACTTTTTAGTGGAAAAAAATAGTAGCTATGATGCTAAGCATATTCGATACAAGAATGAGAAATGTCAAATTTTCACAGTGCCATACTCCTGTGGGATCCCAAGTGACATTTTAATTGGTTTGTACCAAGGTAAATCTAGAATACTTCTGAACTATTCTAGTTCACCCATTTTAGACTTGCCACCAAGACTGAAACTTAGTGAAATTCAGGAAGCAAAACAGAGGCTTATGCAGAACCAAGAAAATAAATGGGAATCAATACACATAATGAACAAAGAATTGTGTTCCAATATGACTGATCACCCTTACTGTTTCTTGCATCTACAAAACTTGAAAGCTCTGACCAACTCTACAGAAGTCACCCAGACAGAAAGCTCCCAAAATCCATCCTGGTGCCACTATTAGTCTAAATTCACAACAGTTGCTCTGTGGGAAAGGAGAGAAGGAACAACCAAAAGCCCACATTTCCAAAACTCGGTTGCAGAGATTCTATGGGACTGGGTTAACTAATGTATGTTATAGTGACTTTTTGTTGTTTTCGCAAGGCATATTACAAGATAGAGCCATTACCAGGCAATGCCTTCTCAGATTAGTAGTTCTCAATCTTTACAGTTGTATTAAAATCACCTGGAGAGACTGAAGTCAAAAATTACTTGAGAATTAATATTGTTAACAAGTTATCAAGTGATGCTGATATTTCTAGTTCAGAAACTATACTTAAAAACCTCGTGTAGGCTAAAATGCCTATCAAATGTAAGAAATACATTTGAACAAATGTGACTGAAGATAAGGAAGAGGAAAGAGAGGTCTGTGGCTTAGTGAGAGCATTCCCAACTCAAAGGAATTTATAATATAATTTCTTTTAAAATATTCTACCTCTACCTGCTAGTTAGAAATTCTCCAAGGGAAAATTCAAACCTAATTCATTAAATGTGTGATTTTTTGCTTTGTGATCACAAATTAAGCATGACTTTCTCTCAGTCGTGGGGAAGCCATTTATTCATTTTTTTCAACAAATATTTGTTGGGAAAACTGCTAATGCCCACATGCTTCTTGGTATATAGAATATGAGTGAGTAAAAATTTAAAAATAAAAATAAGCCTTCCCCTCAGAAACCAAACACTCATCTACATATTTAATTTGGTTAGGATTAAAATAAGAATTTGGGACCAGAGATTTAGCTCAGTGGGTTGTCACCTATTTTGCAAGCACAAGGACCTGAGTTTGATCCCCAGTACCAAAAAAATAATAAAATAAGAATGACATAAGGCCTGCTTACACATCAGTTAAAACTCTGAAGTTTCAAGTTACTGAGTATCAAGCAAAAAATCTAATAGTCTTTAAATAGAATATATTTTAGTTCATCTAACTGCTAGGAAAAATTGTTTGTCTGAAAAATTCTAAAATACAAATATAAAATCTGTGATCTTTGGAATGCTGAAACTGTGTCCTCCTTAGATAGTGCATGCAGAAATCTGTCATGGTTTGCATCTAGATGTCCTCCCAAAACCATGTGTGGTCATAGGTGAAACTTTTCAGAGGAGGCTGGACCTAGTTGGTGTGATATGGGATTAAGGATTTGATGCTAGGATTGATTCATTGTGCTAGGCTAGGATTAAGAACATCCCATCCTGGGTGAGAGTTCTACCATCCCTATGGGTGGGTAACCTGGGTAGAATATAAGGGCTTTTTACTCGCTGCTTTTGCTGCCTTCTGCCTGCCGTGGACTGTCTCTCCTCTGTGATGTCCCTCACCTATGCCACACCACCTTGGAGCCAGCCGATTATGAACCATATTATGAACATGTTGCAGAATGAACTCACCAACAAAAGACACATGGGATATGTCATCATGAGGATGCATTCATCTAGTTTTTAAAGTACTTATCTCTTAAAGTAATTCTCCATTAAGGGTTGGTATGAGGTTTTTGGTTCCTACTAAATGACTTTGCCTTCAATATTTAGGAAGAACGCTGCTCTATGTTCCTGAGCAGCTGTGAGTTTTGGTGGGGCTTTGCTTTAATATAACATCAAAATTGCTACATGTTGAATGAAAAAGGTGAAATTTTTAATATTTCAAGTAGTTTTTGGAGGTAACTTAAAGGATTTTATTTGAAGTTTACTTTATCCCTGTCACAATTTCAGGTTCTCAGTGATAAAGGTTGTAGACACTGTTGATGCCAGTCACCTGCCACAAGCTTGTGTGAGAGAAAGCGTTTTGAATATAACTTGAAAAACTATGTTCTCAGAGTAGGAAAAAATGAGGTTTTAGCTGGGTGACAAAATTTAAATTTGAATTATGGAGTAAAATAGAATAAATTCCCTAGGTGAAAAAGAAAAAGAAAACGTTTTATAAAATTCAACGTAACTTCAAGGACCTGAGTTTGATCCCTGGTACAAAAAAAAAAAAAAAAAATCAACATAGCTTTAAGCCTCCTTCTCTATACTGTTCCTACTCAGTGATGACCTTAGTGGCTTCTAAAGTGGACTTTTAAATAAGTTTATTAAAAGAAAAATGTCTTCTTTCTAGATACAGAATGTTTAAGATAAAAAATCTGGATACATCTCTTGAAAGAAAAAGCAAGTATTCTTTGTTTTAGTTATATCCTTAATGTGGTCTTTTTCTATGTGTATAGCCAGCATATAAGATTTTTATCATAATTCTCAGCATACAAGACAACCCACTATGCCATTTGATGAGTCACTACTCCATTTCTAGATTTCTACATTTCCTTTGGTCCATCAGTCTCCCCAAAATTTTCAGAGACCACAATTTCATTCATTTCTTCCCACTAAAATCTAAATATCTTTGAATGTTTCCTGGCTTTTGTAGATTCTGAGTACATATCCCACAAAGCAAAGTTAGGTATATTAGCCCATTATTTCTAGTTCTCACAGAAAATCATTAAGGTAGGAAATTCTCTCACAGTTTGAATATAAAAAAAAAGAGAGGTGAAGAGAAAAATAAACTTGTTTAGCTTATAGAGTAACCCTAAAGCAAGAATTTTCTACAGGATTGATCCAACCTCAATGCCTGTATTATTTTTCCAGTTTACTTTATCAAGTCTAATGAAGCATATTTATTTTTCTTCTTGTTATTCATGTAGATAAGTCTAATCCCTTTTGGATGAATCTGTAATTCAAGGTAGTAGGCTTTCTTAAGATTTTTCAAAAGTATGCATTCTCATTTGTTTTACCTTAAACACTACAGTTCATACTGTCTTTATTTGCCATCATTCTTGGCAAATGGATCCAGGTGAGCCCCACAGGGCTGACTTCACCCTTCAAGTGTTGTGTGTAGCACCAAGTGGAGTGGCACCATTATTTCCCTTATTGAAGCACAACACAATTAATGCAGCCACAGGGCCATCAGCCCTTTCGGCAGCCACATTAGTGTTGGCTTCTACTGAGTTTATTGTCAACTAAATGCCCAAGTCTCTTTTGACACATGCTGCTGCAAGTTATCTCACCCCCAGTCTTGTCTTTGTGCATTTTATTTCTGAATCTAGACGTAGAATGTAACAGTCATTCCCATATAAGAGTCGGCCAATTATTTCAGTCTTTCAGGATTTTTTTAATGTCCCTCTGCGTCTGAGTAAAGTTGGGATTCTGAGTACTGTGATTTTGTCATTTGCTTTATTCTTTCTCGTTTACATCCTGAAGTTTGTGTTTTTATCTAAATCTAGCTACATCTCTTTTAGTCCATATTTAATTTTTTGAAAAATCTCTTAACTGAATCTGACGTGCAGCACACCATAGTAAACTTCTGTGCAGGATGAAGAAAACTGGCGCCATGCAAGATGGAGCTGTAAGGCTATAGACCAAGCTGTACTTCTCAGTATCCTGCACTGGCAAATCCTCAACTACGTGGACCTTGTTGTGCTCATGCATAGGATTAAACAAATTACAGAGTATTTAAGACTTGATGCTCAGGTAAACAAAAAAGTTATGAGTATCTTAAAGCAACCAAATTATTGCTGGTTCCTTAAAATAAGTTGTCCATACACATTAAGTCCCAAGGAAAAATAGAAAAATAAAAGGCTATGAAATCATAACAGAAAAAGGGGGAATAAACACTCTATAATAATTTTCTCACCAAAAGGATCACTACCTGCTTGGAATTGTGTAAATATTATGTCTGGATGCACTGCAAAATTTTATGAGGTCAGAAATAAAAAAAACTTATGTGAAAAGCAACCAAATCTTCTTCCTTTCTTTATCCCTTGCCCTGATTTTCTTATTTTTGCCAAACCTTAGATAAATACTGTGACCTAAAAACATTAAAGGCAAAAATATTCCATGCCAGATCGTTTTTATCTTCCTCCTCTAACATCATCCAAGAAACTAAAAAGGGAAAAGTATAGAGAGGAGGCAGATAATCAGAGCTGATTGTGAGTCTGGAGAAGTCTCAACTACGTATTGAGATTCACAAAAATGAAAGACGGGAGATGGTAAGAGGAAGTGAATAACCATTTCGCCCATTGCCCGTGTTCTGCTCCCTTTTCTTCCAGCTGTGGCCGATGCTTCAGCTTTACCCTTCAGATTTCCGTTAGAGGCGCCTGCAAACATCTCAGCTGCTTGCTTTCTGGGGCTGTAGTTTGCCTTTCTTTAGAATTCCCTAAAGATAGAATTCTTAGTAAACGTACTGCCAGGCTGAGAAAATTTTATCAGGGCGATGAAACTATCTCGTAGGAAAGGTTTTTCCACCTTCAAAATAAAAGATAACAGACATTTTTAAAAAGGAGTTTTGGTAGTATCGGTAGGCAAAAATAAGTCCCTGATTCAGATGTTGAGATTTTTTGTTTTAACTCTGCAGAAGAGTTGCTGTAGTGATCATATAGCTACCTTCTTCTGAGTGCTCTTTGTGCCCAGCATAGTGCATGAAAAGATATGAGGCATACCATAAGTACTTGCTAATGGATTCTGTTGACTACTTGTAAATGAATTCTCTGAAATATCTAGGATGAACTGTTTTTTTATATGCATAAGAGGCAGTAAATTGATACTTGCAAACATGCTTCTTAATGAGCTCTGGACAGTGCCAGGTAAGGAATTTTGCCCCCTCTTTTTTATTTTGTTATTTTCCTCATGTTTTTCAGGTGTCCACTGAATGACACAATCCTTTTTCTTGTGATAGAAGCTGCCATATCTGTGCATATGGAAGATCAATATGTAGTTGAACTCTGAGAGCTTCTTGGTTAATTGGTATTAGGATCTGAGAGTTTGCATTTTAACAATTTCTCAGGTGCTGTTGGTACTGTTGAACTAGAGACCACACTGATAAAACTAATACAGCAACCCAATGCCTTTAAATGAGAAATGAGAAGAATAAGTTGAAAACCATAGAACAATACGGTGCAATAGAGGCATTCGGTGTGCTAGACCAGCACTCATGGACTCCAACCTAGGCCATGGCTCTATTCTCTTATGTAGCTTTTCCAAAAGAGGACTACATAAAGTAGAACAAAAGAGAGAACTTAGTACAGGAAGCACCAGTAAATGGGGATGCATCTTGTGTGAAATCGTGGATGAAATAAAAAGTACTTAAAGTTCTCCAGGGGGAAACAAGAGGTTATATAATCTCTCTTACTAACTTCTTCCACATCTAAAAACATTATTCAGAACATTCCTGCTACGATCTTAAGCCCATTTTCCATTGCTAATGAGGCATTCTATATTATACTACCAAGGAGCTGATGTTGGAAAATAAATGTGTCTATGAAGTAACCACATTTTTTAAAAAAATTGAAATAAAAATAATTAAATGCAGCCAACTGCTTTAAGCAACCATTTCATCACATGGTAAGAAAAGTATTCCAAAGCTATCCAAAATCTGTTCCCCTCTGTTACATCTTGCCTTATTGCTTCTCCACAATGAGCCCTATCAGTTATTGAATCCATTGTCTCGCTGTATTTCCTTGTTCTGTGGCCAGTCCTGAGCCTTTTCTATGAGCTGAACCATTCTCATGTATTCCTTTGTACTTGTCTTTGTGGTGTTCACATCACATTATAAAAACAAACAAAGCCAAATCTTGGCTACCAACAATGATACAGTTCTCTTCTCACTAGTCACACTGAGGATTCAGTGTCAGAAATGGGAATAAGCGGGCCACGCGCAGATCCTCAGTGAGTATGTTAGTTATTATATTGTTCCTAAAGAATTAAAAATGTCACTTTTCCCCCAACCTTTGAAATAGTTAGTTTATGATCCATTTTATTCATAGATATTAATTCTTTAAAAGAAGGGATGGAGTGCAGCAAAAGAAACACACGCACCTTTGTGTGAGAATAAAGCTTGGCTTGGTAACCAGTCACCCACCAACACTTCACATTACATCTATTAGGAGACCCACCCATGAATGAACTCACAGAATTATGAACTAGATAATTATCGGAGTCATTTCAAAAGTGACCTTATTTTTTGTTATCAAATTTCTTTTTTTTTATCTATATTTTATTCAAATGGCTAATAGTTGTTCTTCTACTGTAGGAAGAATGTGAAGCTGGAATGATAAATAACAAAAACATTGTCCTCCATCTCAAAACAATAATCTGCTCATGTAGTAAACCACAAGTAAATGTTGTTATGCTGAATTTGCTTCTCCATTTTTTAGCATGTAAGGAAGTTTGTTCTGGAACAAATAAAGAAAAGGTTTTAGTAAAGTACCTACATACACATATTGTTAAAAGGACAACAATGGCTAAAACTAAATAGTATAGGTAGTTATATTCTGGACACATTTCTGGGAGTTCTTTTTAAAAACTAAGTTTTGCAATGTGTTAATGTTATTAATGTGTATATATGTGATTATATGCGCTAGACATATTTCTAAGAAGATAAATAGGAATGGTAAGAATTTTTTGTAACACAAATGTAATTTAAGTACCCTGAGCCAATGTTTCTCACACCATTCTTAAACATATTAAAAGCATTACAGAACATACACACACACAATAAAAATTCCAACAGCAATTAAGTTCATTGTAGTATATGAGACATCTTCTGATATTTTCTAGGTTGTTCTATTTTATTCTTTAAACAATTTTGGTCAAGCCACACTAAATTAGTTTTAGACTCACTACATTTTAAAACTCATCTTTTGGCAAACACTGCATTGAATGAACTTAATGTTGTTTACAAACTCCATAGTGATGATCAAATATTCTCTTAATATATTGATTGCCTTCTGATTTGCCTCTGTATCACTAAGATTTGGACATACACTGGATCTTTGAAGGTAGGTTCACATCTGAGTAAAGCCAGGCTGTAGACAACTACAAAATACATGTCACACTCTTAAGACAGCGCAAGATTAGATAAAATCATGATTGTGTAGGATGTGAATTTAAATGAATGCTTTGTATCTGTAATCTCAATGCGGTGGGCAAAGCGTGCAAGGTCTAGTGTGACCTTTTACCTTTGTGTTTTAATTCCCTTGGGCTCATCTGTATTTTTCTATATTTTAGATCACTCCTAATAGAAATCTAAAAAAAAAAAAAAAACCCTAGAAATCTTTAATTTATATGATTAAAAATTTAAAAGAAGCCTTTGTACTAGCTGTTAAGCTATGTCTGTAAATTGTAATTCAGAGTTCAAACCCCAGCAAATTGAAGGTTGGGTTAAAAGAATCATTCAGTGGAATTGCATTAAACCATAGTAACTGAAACAGTAGGTGGACTGTTTTATACGCACTCATTTGCAGAAGACAAACTAAGGATGAGCATATTTGTTTTACTGGAAATCTTGCTATCTAATTTGATTTGTCACCTATTTTCTGTAGTATGGTCTAAAAAAGAAAGCACATAAAGTAGATTTTGTTTTCTATATGCAAAAATTTATTTAAAAAAGAAAATTAATATAGAATCTTAATTGTAAATTAAAAATTAATTTGTCTTTACAGATCTTAACTTTATCAACTAACTAAGTCTAAACTAAGTTTAAAGTTTCAGAGACAATCCTTTTTTGAGGCTCCAAACTGAAATGTCTTAACATGTTCATTTGTGGAAACATCATTCTGTTTATTTATAATAAATCTCTGCATCCATGAAGATGTTTATGTGAAGTACTCTGTTGTTTTGTTTGTTGTCGTTGTTGTTGTTTGTTTTTTGAGACAGTCTCACTATGTAATTCAGACTGGCCTTGAACTCACTTAGGTAGCCTAGGTTGGCCTCAAATTCACAGCAATCCTCCTGCCTCAGCCTCCTGAGTGCTGGGAATACAGGGGTGCATCACTACACCCAGCTTTATGTGAAGTACTCTGAAAGCATAAATATTAAGATTATAATACCCTTGGATACAAATATATTTTTATTAAAAAGCATTTTTATTTATTAATCTCAGAGATCATTGTTCATTTTCAATTTTCTCATATCCACATAATAGTTACTGATTTATCAAGTCAAGATAATCAATCAATACTGAGATACTGAGTCAGAAAACCCTATCTTCTGACTTCATATTATTCTATTTATTGTGTGAAACATGGTGAATCAGTACACTTCTCTGACTTCTAGTTTTCAAATCATTAAAAAGGAGGAGCCATCCACTCATGGTATTATTGTGAATTTGAATGAAGCAATACATATCGTGCTTGCCACATTGGAGTTACTCAATATGTTATTTATTAGGTTATTTTTTTTTCTAATACAGATCTAGCAGTAACACTTTCCCAGAAAAAAAGGAACTTTCCAAAGTATAGATTAAATAACAATTCTTTATTACATACTCTTTCCCAATGGAGAGGAATTTTAAAGAATATAGAACTTGTATCCAAGATCCTTTAAATATTAAGTATTAGGCACTCCTAATTGAAAGGATGGCTTATATTAAAGTATTTCAGAAGAGAGTGCATTAACTCTACTGATGCACTTCACATTGCTACACACTGAGCACTCTTTTAGTAAACATCTAAGTAGAACACAAAACGACATCAGCATGGGTGAAGCTATATCCTAGAGGGCGAGAAGGGATACATACTAAATAATATCACTAAATGCTACAGTGTGTTCTACAGTAGCAATGGTATGAAAAAGAAGTACAGCAGAATCACGATGACCATAATGTGACAGAGAAAGATGAATTGAAGCATAAATTTTAAGAAGATAAATATATTCACCATGTTCCCAAGTGTCCTAGCAAGAGAGCAATCTCCTAACAAAGGAAATAGGCAGAACTTTAGGGACCACGTTGCGAGTATGAAACCATGTTTTCTGATTAACGAAGAATTCAGTAAACCAGCAATGACAAAGTCGAGAGGAAAGTAACTAAACAAATGAAGGAAATGGTAGCAGGTGGGATCGTGGCAAGCCGAGAGCACTGTGGGCCTTTACTCTGGATTAAATGATGGGAAGGGGAAACCTTCAGGGATTTTAAGACACGTAAAATAACAGAAACTAAACAAGATCAAGCTGGCTGCTGTTTGCGAAGATATTTTTCAAGGCCTCCCCAGGAAGTTGGAGACACATGCGGAGGCTACCGAAATAATACAGGAAGAATAACAGAATGGTAATAAAGGAGAAGCTGAGAAGAGATCTTATGCTTAGCATACTTGGCAATCTGAGATGATAGATATGTTGGTAAAATAAATGTCAGTTCTGAGAGGGAGAATGATCAAAGAGGACACTACAATTTGGAGGTTGAGCGGTTGGTGAGATGAAGTTGCCACTAGCTGAGCTGGGAAAAAAAACAAGGGTAAAATAAATTTCAAATGGAAATATAATAATTGAGTTTTGTCCATGTTAACGATGAGACATTCACTAAAAATCCAAGGTGCTACGTTTAAATGCAGAATGAGGATGGCTTACTTGGGAACATACATTTTGGGTTCTTCCATCTACACTTTCATTCATCGGTGAATTGATACTGTTCAGATCATGTTGATTAGGTAGAACTACCTCAGTAAGTAAAGATGAATAGGAAAAGGAAGAGTCCAAAGGCTGATGTATGGGACCCTCCATTACAAAGAGATCAAGCAACTGTCTCAGGCACTTGATACTCAAATGTTCCAAGTACTTACTCCAGTTCCATTTAGAACTCTCTGTTTTGGTTTGTATCAACACCACTCATAACCTGAAGTCTATCTTCACTTAGTAGAGAAATTTCTGTCTTCCGTGAACCATCTAGCTATACCACATGTCAGAATACTCTTCTCTGCAAGCCCATACTCCTTGATCACTGAACACATGTCCTTTGTTGTCCTGCATTACAGGTTTGTATGTATCTGCAGGCTTTCACAGATTGCAAAGACTTTGATGGCAGCAATCATAGCATTGCTGTTAACACCATCATAAAAATAGCACGTAATACTGCTTAATACGTGCTAGATATACTCTTAAGTGCTTTTAAAGTACAATCTCATTAAACCCTTTAATTCCTTGACTTTTACTTCCAGATGAGAGGATTGAAATTTGGAGCACGAAGGTGACCTGCTAGAGGTTTCCTTGCTATAAAGTGGCAGAATTCAATTTTAGTATCATTCTCAACAACTCCAAAGGCCTCAACTATTGGTCTGAGCCAGTTTCATAGGTATATGTTATATTGTAAATAATGCATACATTTTTTGCTTAAAAATGTTTAAATAATTACTTGAAGTAATATCTCTGCTTTCCTTCTGGAGGCATAATAAAAGCCTGATGAACAGAAATTAATTTAGCATAACCTTCACTTAAATGAGATTTTGTTCAGTTTTTTCTGCATTTTTTTTATACCAGGAATTAAACTCAGGTCCTTACACTCACAAGACAGGTGTAGTGCCACTGAGCTAAATCCCTGGCCCTGTAGTTTGTTTGGAATGGAATGTGGCATATCACATGAAACAAATCTTGCTTCTGATTTTCAATCTAAATTGAGCAGACTGCTAAAAACTTTTTTTGAGGTAGTACCTAATTGTCTTTATTAACTACAATTTGAACATTTGTATGATAGATATTCTTCCTTGAGAAAATCTTTCCTAAATGATCCCTGAATATTTAGAGGAGGATATATATTATGTTCCCTAGGCAAGTCACTTGGGAACATTTTTAAAATAATACTTTTGAATGAATTTAACAACATGAATCAAAATCCCCATTTTGTTTAAATCTTTAGAAACCCTAAATCCCACAATATCTTATTTCTCAATATCATACTTAACCAGATGCTGTGGAAGGCGTATTTCTCATTCTACATACTTTGTTGTATGACCCGACTGATAATTGTCATCCTCCGTTTCCATCTATGTGTCTGAACACTTTGTTTCTGAACCAAGGAGAGCTACTTTTATGTAACCACGACAATCCAGAAATGCCAGGATTTAACATAGCAACACCAATGCCTCCCAATCCAATAACTCTGAGAAGGTAGTATGTCAATACCCCAATCCTGTCACCTCTTGGGTGGAATCCTTCTGAGATGCCTATTTCTCATATATTCCAGGGGGTTTCCCTGCAGGCTTAATCTTCAGCCACATACTGTGATCGTTGGCTTAATAAAGTACTTTTTAATGGTTGACTTAATTTCCCTGAGCCTCTCCTTTTCTACCTTTGAGTGTTTCTTTACCTCCCTAATAAACTGCTTACCCTCAAGCCCTTATCTCAAATACATCTTCTAGAGAAACCAAAACCAAGACACAAAGAATTCTATTATTTCAGTTTTTACTTTATTGGTGAATTCTGCTAAACAGAAAAGAAGTAAAGGAATGGAATTCATTTCTTTTCCTCTAGAACGCTTCCCTTTGGCCACAAATGTGTAGTATTTACATGTGATCTTACAAGAAAAGTAAAGTGATAATTTGATTCTGTATAAATCTTATGTTTGAGAATATCAACACATAGTCATTTTATGGGTTGGCTTTATTCTATACCTTGATCCACAGATCAATAAACCATTTGAGAATATAGAGTAGATTATTATAAAATGTAGCACTGTGTGCACATCTATGAAGAATAATCACTCATGACCCTAAGCTATGGCAAAAATATGTCACTAAAAGCTATCCAAAGTTACAGCAATCTGAGTTAATTTTCAAAATACTTTCTATAGTATGAACTATTAGACAGATTCAGGACAGTGTTATTATTATAAGTATATTATATATAGTATTCATATATACATATCTCACATAAAACAAATCTTGCTTCTGATTTTCAATCTAAATTGAACAGGCTGCTGAAAATATTATTTTAGTTCAGTGCCTAATTGTCTTTATTAATTACAACTTGGAAATTTGTATGATAGATATGATAGAATACTATGTATATTCTGTCTGTCATAAATACTATAGTATATGTTGTATATATAATATATATAGCATTATATAGTACTACATATATAGTAATAACACTTTCTTGCATTTGTCTAATAGTTTCATATTTTATATGAATATATATTCATATGAAATCACCTAAAATCTATTTATTTTCAAAAACTTCAAAACCTTTTGTTAAGATAAACTCTTTCTCAACAACCAAATATTTTCATGGCCATCATGACTACTTATATCTGTGGAATTTACAACAAATTTAGAGTGATTTAATTTATCTCAAAAATAATTTGTACTTCAGTTTTATTTTCAATTTATATTTAACTGTCACTTATAAAACCAATCTAAAGTTCATAATAAAATCTTTAGTGTGAGATTATGTCACACCTTAATGTTAAATGCCTAAAATAATCTTTCTCCTAGGAAACTAGCTGTTTCCTTTGCAATACAAACCTTAAATTGTAAGCACCCTGTGATTTTTTTTGCATAAATTATCAAGGAAAAGTGGTAGTTCTAAGATTTACCATTATCTGAAAAATCAAATCCATTTATATATGATGTAATTCACTTTCAAAATTAATTTTAGGAAAAGAAATTCCCCACTGCTAATCGGTTCATTGGGTATGAAATGTGTTTTTAGATACGGAGTAAACAATTTACTTTTGTATCGAGGAAACATTGGTCAAGATTTTATTACAATTCTAAAAATGAATAATAAGCCCAGCCCATGCTTGTTGTAATTGCTAAAATAAACTTGCTGCTCACACTATGGTGACTTAGCTAAGCTCTTCTTTCATTCCATTAAACTGCATGGGGCAGCAGCTGGCCCTTTTTTCAACACCCTTGGTATGTTTATTGCCACTGCTTAACTTTGTCTCAGAGGGCTGGGCTGTTGCTAGGGATCGGGCCACACCTTCCTTCAGTTTACCTAAAGCCCATTGGTCGTGATTTCATACTCAGGCAGTTTGCACCATGTCAACATGGAAGCATTGGCAAAAATAGCGTCTCTGTTTCTACAGGTGCTACATATTTACTCCCCGGTGACTACTAATCATTCAATTGGATAAAATGATATATTTTAAAAAATAATGTCCTGGGATCGCTAAGAGCATGCATATAAGGCCATGAAGGTCTACACAGCAAAGATTGCACAATAACCCATTAAAATAAACATTTGCAACCACAGATAGCTGGACTGAAATCCTTCCCTGATACAAATAACATCTGGACAACTTTTGTTTGCATCTTCCAGGATAAAACACCCTTGAGAAAAAATAGAAGGCAAACTAAAAGACAAAGGACCACTAAAGCTTTTATTATGCTCTGGGTGTGGTGCCATAAATTTGAGGGGGTTCAGTCTGGTGGCCAAACCTGAATTTAAACAGTATGTTGTTTTTAAACATTGTAACACTAGTGAGGAACAATTCAGTTTTCTAACATAATTAATCCAGTGTGAAATAGAGTGACTGGAAAACTTCCAGTGGTTTAAAAATAACTCAATTATTCATAAGTTTCACAGTGCTATAGGATTCCACTAAAGGGAAGAAAGTGAAGCATCTGGGTACCAAGCGTATCTTTCTTATACAGCAAGGGCTTGAGGAAGTCTACTTAAACAATCAAACAGCAGAAGTCTGTGTCAAGGGCCAAAGACCCTAAAGTTTCCTTGGATTATGAATCAGAAGGATGAGAAGGAAAAGCGGGATATAAAAATATATGTCTTCTGTGTATTAATATGCACTAGTAATACTAAAAGAACTGAACAATATGAAGTAGGCTAGAATGGTGCAGGGAACAGAAGGAGGAGAGGAGAAGGTCTGAGAATAAAAGAAAAATAAGCAGCTTTTAAAGGATCCTTAACATAGGCCATGATCACACACAGCAGTGAATGGACTTTAATTTCTAATGTTATTCTTTGATGTGAAGCAAAATAATTACAAGCTGAAAGATCTAGCAAGTATTATATGCAATATAAAGATAAAGAAATTAGCCATAAATAAACCTTTGTATAAAAGCTGATGCTTAGGGCGGGCTCAAAGCTAGCAGCTATATATTTGTATCAACTGCAGCTGGCCACTGAACAAAGAGAGTGAAAGTTTGCTTTAGCAATATTTAAAAATCTTGCAAAATATTTCACAGCTATCTCGAGCACATTTTGCCCTTTCCTTTACTAAAAGGAGACATGTGAGAGGTGACAATAGTCTCAAAGGGCCAACTCAGAATTTAGGAGGATTGAGTTCCAAGGCCTATTGTTAAAGTGCTGGGTAGGGTTTACTAAATCATTTGATTTCTTCAATTTATCCTTTGTTTTAGTTAGAATGCAAAGATGACAAAAAGATGAAAGTAGGGCTAGATTTACTCATCTACCCTGCAAGCATCTACTGTACGTTTAGCATGTTTTAGAAAAATACTCATTTATTTGGTAATAAAATTTGATACACAATTATATCATTTATTTACTAGGCTGAACAAGCACTATTGATGTGCTAATACCAATAACAGAGAAATCGATGTCAGTTATTTAACATTTTTTTCAGCTGAGAATAAAGATGTATTTTAAAATCAAATGTTGCTTATTTGTAGACACTACATGGTAGATAAATTTCAGCAATCTCATGGTAAAAGTGAGTTCATTTTTTGAAGATCTGTAAGTGACAGTGGAAACATGGAGGGAGGTTAGAAAGGGGATGACAGTCCCAGGTGGGTTTTTGTTTTGTGTTTATTTGTTTGTGTGTTTGTTTGTTTCTAGTAGTAGAAATTAAATTCAGGACCTTGTACTTACCAGGCAGGCACAGCACCACAAAACTAAATCCCCAGTACAGTTTCAGGTGTAGGTAGTCATAATGTCTAACAGGTATTAAATGAAGTATTAGTTGTAGTAACCATATTAATGGGAGAGGGCTTCTAAAATGATTTTACAAATTTTTAACTAAAGGTCAAGCTAAATAGAGTCATGACTCTGTTGTTCCCTGACAAAGGTTTCCATTGCTTTACTACTTTCTTTATTTCTGTGTGTAGTGACAGATCATTGGCCATTATCTAACTATAATAGTCTCTGCTTCTGTTGTTGTTCTTTTGTTTTTCTCTCCCTATCCAACCTGTTCAGGAAAAGGTATGACAAAACTTTGTGGGCTGACTATGCCATGTAGCAAAATCTTTCTGATAATAGAGACAATTCCTACTTGTCAGGTCAGAGCAAAGAGAAAAGAATGCATTATGAGTTCCAACTGGTATCTCTGTTAAAAAAAAAAAAAAAAGTTTGCCCACCCATTTAAAATAATGTTTTGGGCTGGGGATTTAGCTCAGTGGTTTCACCGCATGCCTCACAAGCACAAGGACCCAAGTTTGATCCCCAGTACCAAAATAAATAAATAAGCAAATAAAAAAAATAATGCTTCATATAGGACTCATTTATTTAGGACCTTCCTTCTGCCAATTATGGTGTGTATCAAAAGGTAGAGGCAATTCATTGTTTATGAGTTGGTGATCAATGATATGTGTTATAAAAATAGGAGCAGCTCTGACTGTTACTAAGGATTTGAGAATAGCTTTAAATTAAGGATAAGCCATTTGAATTGCATGTTGAAATGGATAAATTGTACTGTATAATAAAGAGAAGTAAAAGAGTCTGGACAGAGAGAAGAGCATAACACTGCATAACATATGGGAAGAAATGTCACTGTTGGACAGGACTATAGCATAAAGTACAAGAAGCAATGTGAGAGGAGATGTAAACGGAGAGAGAGGTTGGGATGAAACTGAAAAAGAAGCCAGGCAAGTAAGCATATTCCTAAAGCAGTGACAAAGATGGAAGATTTAGATATTGTGTGACAGATTATCTAAGCAAAAATTTGTCATTGGTCTTGAAGAAAACAAGAGTTTTTTGTTTTTTTTTTTAGGGAGATTTGCCACACTTTTTAGAGTGACTTATAAAGTCCATCTTAACCAATGAGGAAAGAGGGCAGCTCGTAGAGGTCAGACTTATTGTAGCAAGCCCATCATTCCTAATGCCACACCCTCACCTTCCCTCTTGATCTTGGTAGCATCAGAGATCCCCTTCTCTGTCAAAGGAGCAAAGATTTTAATCTCTCCCCCTCCACAATAAGAAAAAGAAAAAAGAAAGAAAGCTTGAATTAAGCCAAAGTTTCCACCTGTAGATACAGCTATATCTGCATGATGAAAATGAAGTGGTAAATTAAGCATTTGCCCAGATAATTAAAGCATTCTATATTCATTGTCACATCAAAAATTCTCTTAATCTATTTATTTCTGTATTTTGTAGAAAAGGAATATTTTTCCAATAGATCACTCCTTTATAATTCATTTTTCATTGTGTAGCTGGCTACAGATTTTTAAAAAAATATGTGAATAAACTTCCTAGCCCTTTACAGGAATAAGCAATAGTTCTTTTTAAAAAAATGGAAATAATAAAGATTATTCCAAAATGAAATGCTAGCATTATGACCCATGCAGACCACCTGGAATTCTTTAAACCATTATAATCAGAAACAATTTTTCTCAGGCAATGTAGTTTGTATTTCCTAATTTCTCAAGAGATATTCACTTGGACACTAACTTTTTGTTTTCAACAGTTTTCCTGCCCTTGCAAATTAATCCCCACCTGTAGTTAAAGGCTTCCATTTATGAAATCACAACAGTTGCTTAAATCATTGGATTCAGAGTGGAAACTTTATGTAATTTGGGGATGTGAGGAGAGGAAAAGGATACTTTAAGTGAGCCAAACAATCATCTTATTAAATTATATCTCTAAAAATGAAATAATAAAAATACTTAAATGGTTCCGGGGCTAGGAGAATAAACTGTAACTCTTTGTAGTGTTTGAATTTTCTTTTTGTTTTAAGTCAAATGGCAAAAGGACTTTCAGTGGCCTTTATAATCATTTGAACAAATTTACTCATTCCATAGATGGAACACAGTACCATCAACAAAGAGAAGGGTAAAATGACTGAGCTAATTACTGGTCTCCACTTTACTAAGATACTGTGGGATAATTGGTACACAAACTTACTCAGTGACACAAAGGAAAAAAGTCACAGGAGCTCTCTCATGGCATTCATACTAGAATTTATTTTATCCAATTAAATTATTCTAAATCATAAATCATTTTACAGCAACTGATGCTTTTGATCCGTATTTAGTCCATCATAATTTCTGCTTCTTCTTGTTCTTTGTGTCGTGAAAATTCAGTTAGCTCACTGTACTACAACGATGACCTACTCTTTCGTATCTCCTGTCTGAGATACTAATGATGTTGCCACAAGACTGAAAATAATGATTAAGTGGATAAATAAGACTTCTGACCAAGAAGTAAAAGTGTCTAGCCTTATTCTCACAACTGAAGCAAAGAGTGAACTAAATATACTAGACAATAATTTTGAAGACCCTGAGATTGAGCGATCAAGCATGGTAATCTCTAAAAAGTAATGGAAAATGAAATGAGCCCCACAGCTGCCCTGAAGAGGAACTGGAGAGTGTTTCCAGGGAATTGTCTTGGGAGAAGCCATCCCAGGCCAACCCAGCAAACTCTCTGCCTTGAAGGGACAAGCATGAGAGTCTGGAGAGACCAAGATGACTAGAATGTGAAGAACAGAGTATCAAACAAGAGTGAAGGATGAAGAGAGAAGAATGCCAGAAATCTGAATGTTTCTCTTGTAATATTAAGCTAAGTATTATTCTTTGAAAAAACTGTCCAAGGCAAGGACAGAAAGATCAAACATATTAAAAATAACCATCCTGAATGAGCACACAGAGGTGGCACTAATAGTGCCTATCCGGCCTAGCAGGGTTAGCTTTCTAGGGCTTTAAGTAGACTCTTGATTAATACTAAGTAAAGTACTCAGCTTAAGGTTTTTCTGGGTAGTGGGAAAAAAAGTTCTAGACTAGCACTGCTTCAGTCCCAACTGACAAATCTTAAAAGGAAGATTGAAAAGAAGTAAATTATGTTCATATGATTTGACTATTTCATAGAATTAGGCTCTAAAGCATTTGTAGAAACACTAGAAAATTTTATATCCAATAAAATGAAATTCATGATGCCTAGCATCTGAAGATTCTCAGGCTTGACAAGAACTGGGAAAATATGACCTATAATGAGACTTGAAATGAAAATTATCAACCTAGATCTTCTACATATATCAATATCAACAGAAAAAGACATTAATATAGCTTATACAGCTATACTCTAAAATATAAATAAATGATACAAGATTTTAAAGTTTAAAAAGATAAAACCTATGATGTCCTGGGAAAATTCATTTGACTAAAGGAAAAGATAAATATGGTGTTGCAAAAGAAAAAAAAAAACTAGCAAACTTGAAGACATAATAGTTAAATGGTAATGAAATGTAGAGAAAAACACTTTTAGAACATGAAAAGCAAACTGGGGAGCTGCAGAATCACTTTGATTAGCCTAATATATTTGTAATTAGAGTATCTGAAGGAAATGAGAGAGAAAGAAAATACAGAAAAATAATTCAAACAAATAATGCCTGTAAAGTTTCCAGATTTGATGAAAACCGTAAACCTACCGATCCTACAGACAAAACTGGAATCTAAAGATATGAGACAAACTTCAAGCACAAGAAACTTTAAAGCAAATCACCCCAGGTGACATTATAACCACATTGCTGAGATAAAGAGAAACTGTCAAAAACATCCAGATTGTTTTTTTAAATTTTTTTCCTAAAAAACTGTTACTATATAGAGAGACAAGAATAAGGATTTAGCATATTTCATGTCGAACTAATGAAAGCAGGAAAACAATAAGGTGTCATTTTTAACATAGTAAATAAATAAATTAGAATTCTACAGTCAAAGACAGCATCTTCCAAAAATAACAATAAACTAAAAAGTTTTCATAATACAAAGGTTGACAAAATTCCTTCCCAGCAAGCTTATAATACAAGAAATGGTAGGAATTATTTCAGGCTTAGTATCAACAAATAAAAATACTGACTGCATCCCTAAAATGTACCAATAAACTCAATTAAAGCTGAAAAAAAAACTGAACCATACAAATAAATAAAGAACACAGGAAAACATGAATTAGGGGCAAACAAAATTTTACTTTAAATCTTAAAATGCTATGAACTGTTTAAATAAAAATAAAATATTTTGGACACTCCAATAGACCTGCCCCTTTGACCCAGCACCACAGAGGAACCCAAATGTGGGGGGGTCAATACAGCAGTGTTCATAAGCCCACCCCCATGCAAACAAGGGAAACAGGGCCTCTTTGAAGCTCCTAGATAAAAGTTGAAGCCCACTGTAAAAGTGAAGAAAATATCTGCAATAAAGGCAAACCACACCACCACAGTTGGTAGGTCAGGGGTACCAGCACCTTTTATCAGAACCTGGTCTAACTTCAGGGGAAAGTCAGCCAAAACCTGCAGTGGAACCTTGTGGAGTTCAACCCAGCAGGAGGACAGAGATCTCAGTTTGGTCCTTGCAACCAAAAATCAGCCTGAACCTCAGGGGACAGCTGCTGGCTTGCTGAGACTAATTAATGTAGATCTGCACACTCCTGCCCACACTGTCTACTGTGTCAACAGAGGCACACCCTGAAGGAGGCCCTCTATATCTATTTGTATTTTTTCATTTTCAAAGTAATATTTTTCTCTTTCTTTAATCATTTAAAAATACTTTTACCTTTCTCTTTTCTCAAATTTTTAATCTTCTTTTCTTTCTCTCTCACTCTCACTCTCTCTCTCTCCCCCACCTTGATTTCTATTACTCTCCCTTTTAGTTCCTGTGCCTATTCTAATTCAAATTTCTTTTTTTTTTTTCCTTTTTTGCTACCAGGGATCGAACTCAGGTCCCTGTGCTTCAAGGCAGGAGGAAGAACCACTGAACTAAATTCCCAGCCCTCAAATTCATTTTATTTTTCTTTCCCTTTCTTCTCTTTTTCCTTCTCTCAATTTGCATTAATTTAAAAGAAAGTGATTACAGTTTGTAGCCTCACTTTTGCTGTTAGTTTGCTGTTTTCTTGGGAATATATTGTTCTGTCTTCTCCTTTTCTCTTCAACAGCTCCCTAGAGTTTGTGTGATCTTCCTGTGTCCTCTGACCTCACTACTAACATTTCTCTATCCTATCTCTCCCTCCTATCCACATTCTTCTAAGTCCCCACCCAGAAGGATAAAGTTGCTATATTGAAGAGTTTATTCCCTATGAATATATTTGGGATGTTCCTTGATTTTGATTCCATTCACAAGGTTAAAGGTGATAGACTAATAACTACCATAAATTTTCATTCTGCTAAGCTGTGCATGATGCTTTTGTGGTGCTGATTGTATCACTTGGGCTAAGGTATTGTGATTGATCTAATCAGTTTTCCTCCCTGGTATAATGAAAATGAGATTGCTTCAGTGTCATTAGAGACTCAAAATCTAAAGACCAGGTATACCTGGAAGATCAAAGTATTAACCCAGGAACTAAAGCAAGGACAGTATCAATGACAAAAATAGAAATGAGAAGACATTTAAACAAGGCAGAAACACAGACTTCCACACCACCAAAGATAAACTCAGGGAAATGAGGTGGAAAAATGTGACAGTGAACCATTTGGTCACCCTGAACTGATAACACAGGAAGTAACAAAACAGATAAATGAGGCTCTAGAAAAATTCAAAACAGAAATAATTTCCAAGATAAATATAGAGATGGTGAGAAGAATGAAAAACATGATTAGAGACTCTAGAACAGAAACAGATTTTTAAAAAATAGATGAACTCAGGACGATGATGGAAACCATGAATGCCTAGCATAAGAATGAAATGGCAACCTTGAATGCCCAACAAAGGAAAGAAATGGAATCCATGAAATGATTCAAACATATCCAGGAGATTAAAAACTCTATAGAAAGCATTTGCAGGAGAATGAACGAATGTGAAGATAAAATTTCAAATATAGAAGATAGAGTTGAGGTCAGTGACCATGAAAAGGGGGATCTCTTAAAAACAGTAAGGGACCATGAGTAATCAATCCATCAACTCTTAGATGATGCAAAGAAAAATAATATAAGACTGATACGAATCCATGAAGTAGCAGGAGAAAGCACAAATGACAAAACAAAACTGTTCATAGAATTAATGACAGAAGACTTCCCAAATAGAGGGAAATAATTTGATGTACAGATAAGTATAAGGCATATAGGACTCCAACTAGCCATGATAAAAAAATATATTCTACACATGGACATATAATAATCAGATCCAGGAAATCCAACAGAAGAACAAAACACTACAAGTGGTTAGAGAAAAGAAACAAATCACATGATAAGGAAAGAATATCAGAATCACAGCAGACTTCTCAACACAAACTCTCAAGTCAAGGAGAGCTTGGAGTGAGGTACATCAAGTCCTAAAAGAAAACAACCTCCAACCTAGACTAATGTATCCTGCAAAACTATCTTTCAAAATTGATGGGGAAATAAGATAGTTCCATGACAAAGAACACCTGAGAAATTTCAGGGACACCAAACTGCCACTCCAAATATTTCTAAACAATATCCTGGAAAAAGAAAATGAAGACCACAACTCCATAAGGGCCAACAGAGCAAATATACCAGACAAGGCAAGAAAATAAAGGGAGAGAGTGAAAAATTAAAAAAAAATAAATAAAAGAACCAACAACAGGAAAACAACATGACAATGAAAAGCCAATACATAACACTTATAACCATCAATGTTAATGGCCTGAATTCATCAATAAAAAGAAATAGGCTGGCAGAAAGTATTAAGAAGCAAAATTGAACAATATGCAGTATACATGAAACCCACTTAATCCACAAAGAAATTCATAGAGTGAGAGGAAAAGGATGGAAAACTGTTTTCCATGTGACAGGAACACGGAAAAAAAGCAGGGGTAGCTATCTTATTTGCAGACAGAATATATTTCATACCAAAACTAATTAAAAGAGACAAATAAGGCTACTACATCTTTGTAAAGGGAACAATACAAGAGGAAGAAATGACAACCATAAATATATATGCACTGAATACTAATGCCCCCAACTATAGAAAACAAATATTAATTGATATGAAAAATGAAAGAAGCACTAATGCAGTTGTAGTGGGGGATCTCAATACTCCACTGACACAAATAGACAGATCATCTAGACAAAAAAAAATCACAAAAAAATAATAAAACTGAACTAAGTCTTAAAACAAATGGATTTAGTAGATGTCTACAGAGTCGTCCACCCCACAAACTCAGATAATACATACTTTTCGGCTGCACATGGGTCATTCTCCAAAATAGGCCACATGCTAGCTCATAGAACAATCTTAAGTAAATGCAAAGAAATTTAAGTTATTCCCTGTATATTATCAGATCATAGTGCAATTAAACTGGAGATCAATAGCCTAAGAAACCACAAGAACTTCACAAACACATGGAAATTAACTAACACCCTGCTGAACAACCATTGTTTCACAGAGGAAATTAAAGAAAAAGTTAGACAGTTTGTACAATTAAATGATAGTGCCAATACAACATACAGGAATCTATGGGACACAAGGAAAGCATTTGTATGAGGGAAATTCATAGCAGTAAATGCCCACACTAGGAAAACAGAGCAATATCAAATAAACAACCTAATGCTTAAAATTAAGCTCCTAGAAAAAGAAGACCAACACAAATGGCAAACTCATACAAGGGAGGAAATTATAAAGATCAGAGCAGAAATTAATGCAATGGAAACTAAGAGAATGATACAAAAAAATCAATGAATTGAAGAGTGGGTTTTTTGAAAGAAAAAATGAAATCAATGAACCCTTAGCTAACCTTATCAGAAAAAGGAAAGAAAAGATTCAAATTCATGCAATTAGGAATGAAAAAGTTGAAGTTACAACAGACTCTCCAGAAATCCAGAGGATCATCAATACCTACTTCAAAAACCTATACTCTAATAAAATGGAAAATACAGAAGAAATAGATTCCTAGACACATGTGAACTTCCAAAGTTGAACAAAGAAGATATAAAAAGTCTAAACACCCCAGTTACTCTCAGTAAAACTGAAAATATAATTAAAACATTACCAACAAAGAGAAGCCCAGGCCCTGATGGCTTCACTCCTGAACTCTACAAGACATTTAGAGAAGAACTATGGCCACTACTCCTTAAAGTCTTCATTGAAAATGAAAGGGAAGCAATAGTTCCAAATTCATTCCTGGAAGCAAGAATTACTTTGATTCCTAAACCAGAGAAAGACCCAACCAAAAGAGAGAACTACCAGGACAATCTCCCTAAAGAACATAGATGTAAAAATCCTCAGACTGGTAAACAAAATACAGAAGATCATCAAGAAGATCACACACACTGACCAAGATGGATTTATCTCAGGGATGCAAGGATGGTTCAACATACAAGAATCAATAAATGTAATACACTATATTCATAGAATTAATGACAAAAACTATATGATCATCTCAATAGATGCATGAAAGCATTTGAAAAATTCAACACCAATTCATGATAAAAACAATACATAGAATTGGAATAGATGGTCTTTATCTCAATCTGATAAAGGCTATCTATGAAAAACCAACAGCCAATATCATTCTAAATGGTCAAAAACTAGAAATTTTCACACCATAATCAAGAACAAAACAAGGATTTCCATTGTCTCCAGTCCTGTTCAATATAGTTCTAGAAACATTTGCCATAGCAATTAGACAAGAGAAAGAAATAAAAGAGATTAAGATAGGAAAGGAAGAAGTTAAATTGTCACCATTTGATGATGATGCTATACTCTATATTGAAGATCCAAAAAACTTTACCAAATGACTGCTAGGCTTAATTGACAGATTCAGGAGAGTAGTGAAATACAAAGTCAAAACTTAAAAGTCAATAGCCTTCTTGTCCACAAATAACAGACTCACTGAGAGAGAAATTAGGGAAACAATTCCCTTTACAATAGCATCTCAAAAAATTGAAATATCTTGGAATCAATCTTATGAAGGAGACAAAAGACCTCTACACTGAAAATTACAGCACTCTGAAAAAAGATAGAAGAGAAGGTAAGACGATGGAAAGACATCCCTTGCTCCTTGGTAGGAAGAATCGACACATTGTGAATGGCCATACTTCCAAAACTTCTACACAGACTCAATGCAATCCATATTGAAATCTCAACAGCATATTTCACAGAACTAGAAAAAATAATCCAAAAATTCATTTGGAACCAGAATAGACCTAGAATAGCGAAGGTAACAGAGACATGACAGGGGATATCACAATTCCCAACTTGAAGCTATACTATAAAGCCACTGTGTTAAAAAAATCACGATACTGACAAAGACACAGACCCAAGAATCGATGGAATAGATGAGAAGATTCAGAAATAGCACCAGATGTACTTAGCTACCTCATCCTTGACAAAAGGAGCCAACCATCCTCACCGGAGGAAAGATAGCCTCCTTAATAAATGGTATTGGAAAAACTGGATTTCATATTGCCAAAACTTTAAACTAGAACCCTCTCTTTCGCCATGCACTAAAATAAAATCCAAATGGATTAAAGATCTAAATAGCAAAACAGAAACACTAAACTTATTGGAAAATAAATTAGGTAGAACACTCAAAGACATTTGTTCATAAAGAAAACTTTATGAACAAATCCTCAGCAGCATGAGAACTTGCACAAAGAATCAACAACTAGGACCTCATTGTATTAGAAAATGTTTGTAGTGCTAGAGAAACCAAACCACAGACAGAGCTAACAGGCAACCTACAATGTGGGAAAAAAAAAATTGCCAGCTACTCCTCAGACAAAGGACTATTATCTAGAATATATAAAGAACTAAAAAAAAAAAAATCATACCCCCCAAATACAAAGACCCGATTCAAAAATGGGTATCCAAAACCAGCAGACATTTCTCAGACAAAGAAGTACAAGCAGCAAATAAACATATGAAAAAATGTTCAGCATCGCTGGTCATTCAAGAGACGCAGATGAAAAAAACACTGAGATTCCAGCTCAAGCCAGAATGAATGGCTGCTACAAAGAAATCAAACAATTAGAAATCTGGGTGTAGCCATGGGGAGAAAGGAACCCTTCTCTATTATTGGTGGGAGTGAAGACTGGTGCAACCACTGTGGAAATCAATATAGAGATACCCTGAACAACTAGGATTAGAAGTTCCATTTGACCCAGCTATCTCTCTGCTGGGTATCTTTCCAAAAAACTTAAAAGAATCATACCACAGTGATATATGTGTTCCCATGTTTATAGCAGCACAGTTTGTAATTGCTAAACCTTGGAAACAATCCAAATGCCCATCAACTGGAGACTGGATAAAGAAGATGTTTTTTCTATAAAATAGAGTACTACTCAGCCATAAAGAATGAGAAACTAGAAACATTTATAGCTAAATGGATGCACATTGAGGCTATACTCTTAAGTGAAATAAATAGGACACACTTGAGTAAATACTGAATAGTTTCTCTGGTGTAAAAATCTAAAAGTGTAAATAAGGTTCAAATGGTATAATTGGGAGTGTGAAATATGAAGAAAATGGCTAAAGGAGAAGTGGGAAGGAGGGAAGGAAATAAGGTAAAAGAAAAAATGAAAAAAATAGAAACAAATAGGAAAGGGTAAAGGTGGTGAAGGGAGGGCAGGGGTATAGGGAAAAAAAACAAAAGCCAAGATATATCAGGTAAAGGTAAAAAATCCTAATGATAAATGTAACTGCATTGTTCACTTTAAATGTATCACTAAACTTAATGGAAAAACTAAAACATTTTGAAAGATTTATAGCATATGTTTAGATAAAATGTAAAGCAGCAACAGCTTATGTTTTAGAGGAGAGAGATGAGGTATACTATGGTTATACTTATTCATATAGTGTTGTAATAAGTTAAAGCTATATATTATAAACCATAACATAACCATTAAAATAAAAGAGTCATATTTAGTAAGCCAAAAGACAAAATATTTCATGAAATTGTACCACTAAATGAATATATGCAATCCAAAAGAAGACAGAAAATGCAAGAAAAAGAAAACAAAAAAAGCAGCAAAAATATAAAGTAAATAGCAGATAATTGGATTAAACCTAATAATACATATAATCACAAAATCATCTAAAAGACCCAATTAAATAGTATTGAATATGAGATTGGATCCAAAAGCAAGATCTAGCTATAAAATGGCTATAGGAAATGTACACTAAATATAAAGAGAATAATATGCTAAAGTAAAATGGACAAATGTTCACCACACTAGCATAGCCACAGGAAGGATAGAGTTAGTGTTTTAATTTGGTAATAAATTATTTTAGAGTAAAGAATAAAGCAGGGAAATCTGGTCATTTTAGAGTAACCATATATGACATCAATTCAATAAGCAAATGTGATTATCCTAAACTTGTGTGATATTAATAACAAATTTCAAAATATATGAAACAAAAGATGATAGAGCCACAAGTAAAAACACATTCATCAGAGATCAGGCAGTGATTTCAAATAAATTCCTCATTATAATAAAAGATTTCTGAAAAATTTTAGTGGTTGCTTTCTGTGTGTATGTGTGTGTGTGTGTATTTTTCTGTAATATTTAATATTGAACTGTAGTCACAGATCTCAGTGTCACTCAACAATTATAGAACAAATAGATAATTAACAAGAACATAGAAAAACTGAAAAGTACAATCAACCATTTGATGGGAATAGCATTCCTTCATTGAACATTCCATTCAACAATAGTATATTATAAATTGCATTAAAAATAAGCATGATTTTTGCTCACTTTGGCAGCACATATACAAAATAAGCATGTTTTCTGCTTAAAATGAAATTACATAGGAAAGAAACGACATGAAAGATGTCTGGAAAATCTACAGATTGTACAAATTATACAAATCATGCCTAAGTAATCTATTATCAGCAGAGTAAATAAACAGGGAAATTTCAAGGCCATTTGAAATAAATGAAAATAAAAGCAACATAACAAAAAGTGTAGGATGCTACTTAGGGAGGACAAACCATTACCAGTAGGAAAATTGGTAGCATTGTCCTACTGTTTTAAAAACTAAAAAGCTTTTTTGTTCTCTTCACTTTCTCGGTCCACAAACTCTGTGTGTGCCTCATTACCATACCTTAAATAATTGGGGCTATCCTTGACTTTCTCCTCACAACTAGGCAGAAGAATGCCAAATCTGTGAAGATCAAAATAACAACAATAATAAAAAAGAGAAAATAATGAGAAATTAAAGTAAAATGCAACGGATCCCTTCATACCTTGGTCATCAAGAACAAAGAGAAGGCACAGCAGCAGAAGCAGCCCATACTCCAGGTTTGTCAACTGAGTAGCATGCCCAGACACACTGATTTGAATTTCAATAACAGTTTAAAATTAATAAAGAAATATCTCGTCAATACTTTGTTTCACTGCAAAATACCAGTATTTTGTAAAAATTAGTAAAAACTGAATCCAAAGAGATTACAAAAGCAAAATAATGACAATTATAGTAGAAACTAATGAAAAAGTTAAAAAACTATATAAAATGCAATAAAACCAAAAGTATTTTCTTTGAGAAAAATCAACAAAGCTGATAAATAGTTATCTAAACTTATCAGTAAAAAAGAAAAAAGAAACCTGCTATTACCAACATCAAGAATGAGAGAAATAGCTGACAACAAAGTCTAAAATACTAGAAGTATTATGAACAATTTGGTGTCAGTAATTTCAACAAAGTAAAATGAAATGGAAAAATTCTTTGAAAGACAAAAACTATCAAAATCTCTCAAGAGATCACTTCAATGAGTTCGTGTGAATAGTATTTTGTCTGCCAAATAAATTGAACTCTTTATTTTAAAACCTTCTGCCAAAATTCCTTCCCTTCCAGATAACTTCACTAATGTAATTGTACCAAATATTTAAGGAAATAATTCTATGTAAATTCATTCACAAATTCAAAGAGAATGTACTTCCCCACTCATTCTCTGGGCTGGCATTAATGTGACCAGTGTCATTACAAGAAAATAAGATCTCAGACCCATCTCCTTCACTGCATGTATGCACAATTTCTCAGTCAAATATAAATAAATCAGATAATATATAAGCAGGACAATACTGTATCATGACTAACTGGAGTGTATCTAAATGATTCATGGGTGACTCATCTTTCAAAAATAAAATCATGTAATTTATAGCATTAATAAACTATATAGGGAAATCATATGATTATATTAATAGACACAAAAAAGCATCTGGAAAGTTTAACATTAATTTCCAATTTAACTTTTTAAAATCTTAGCAAAATAAAATGCCAGTTTCCAAAGACTTAAAAAAATGCATCAAGAGAAAAGTTATAACTAATATTGTATTTAGGTGAAAGAAGATTTTTAACCTTAGTTTAGGAAAAAGACAATAAAAATTATTTCACCACTTCTTTAATGCAATGGAATTTGTAAGCAGCATAATAATCCAAGGGATGGGAGTCATTTAACTTAGAAACAAAGAACTAAAATTCTCATTAATTTCACATGACATAATCATTTGTGCAGAAGCTATAAAGTATGACTGAACTAAATTAAATAAGACCCAAACAGAGAAAAATATCATATTCAATAATTTAAAAACACAATATTTTCAAGATATCTATTTTCTCCAGAATTACATATAGATTAAATGCATTTCAAGTAAAGTCACAGGAAATTTTCTGGGGAAATTTACAAGTTGATTCTAATATTCATATAGAAATTTAAAGGACCTGGAATAACCAAAAGAACATTATAAAAGGATGACAAAACTGACAGCAAACATAAACTAATTTCAAAATCAGAGTAATGTCGTAGCAAGCAGATAGAACTCTACCATCACAGAGATAGACCAACTTGTCATTGAAATAGAAAAGTGAGGCCAAAAGCAAACACACAGATATGAATGATTTATTTTTTACAAAAATGCAAAGGTACTTCAAGGGAAAAGATTACTCAATGAATGTTGGTAGGAAAATTGAATATTAGTATTTAAAATCTATTCTTATCTTGAACTACAGAAAAATTATCTAAATATAAAACATAAAATTTCTAGAAGAAAATCTATGTGACAGTTTAATTAGACAATAACTTCAAATATACCAATAACAGCATGTTTCTGAATATAAAAATTAGAAAAAAATAGCTGTCATTAAAAATAAAAAGTCTTACTCTTTAAGAGACAGTGTTGTAATATTAAGAAGGGAATTATCAAACTGACAAAAACATATGCCAAACAAATTTGATGAAGGAATATTATTCAGAATATGTTGATAACAACTTTCTTTCTTTCTTTTGGTACTGTGGATCGAATTTGGGTCCTTGTACTTGTGAGGCTGATGGAGGAAGCACTGAGCTAAATTCCCAGGCTGTTGATAACTTTCAAAGTTCATCAATAAGAAAAAGAGCAACCCAATTAAAAATAGACAAAGTTTGGACACTTCACTGAAGCTGTTAAATAAATGATAAAGAAGCTCACTTTAACTTTTTTCAAGACAGTAATCAAAGAAAATAAAAATAAAGCAGCAATTGTTGTTGCTATTCACCTCTGAGAATGGTTAAAATTAAAAAGCCTGACCATATCAAGTGTTGATAAGAATTTGGAGGAACTAGAACTCTCATACACTACCAATAGGAATGTAAACGTAACCCGGCACCTCACTTTTTAAAAACTATCTTACAGTTATTTTGAAAGATACGCATGCACAGACATTTTATCAAATTATTCTACTCATTTCCTGAAGGGGAAAAATAAAGATATATCCAGGTAAGCATTGGCACTCAAAAGTTCATAGCAGCTTTACTTACAATAGCTTCAAACTGGAAACAGGCCAAAGGTCTACCAAGAGAGGACTCTATAAGCAAATAATTATACATTCTTAGAATGGACTACTACCAAACAATAAAGAAGCATGAACTAAGGTGCAACAGCACAGGTAAATCTCAATATATTTTTGATGAATGAAAAAAGTAAGACATGCTAGTAGACTCTTATTATTAAAAAGTTTACAAAATTCAAATTAACCTGTATAAAAAGAAAACAGATTAGTGTTTGCCTGAAAGAAGATGTAAATCTAGGGCCCAAAAAGAGGGGTAAGACATGAAAAAATGTTTTGAATTGAAAGATATAGGTATGTGCAGTAACTAGAGTGGAATGAAAGGATGCAATACACACACACACACACACACACACACACACAGACACACACATATGCTTATCAAGTTGTGGTTTATTGCATTTAAGTCATACTTCCAAAAACTCTTAAAAGATAAAAATGAGAACACGATTTTCTTTAGAATATTTAATGAATACTCACATGTGAACTGTCTGTTTCCCTAGATTTGCCTTCTACAGAACTGCTGATAATCTTGCATAATATGAATGCCTACGATGGATGTAAAATTATACAAGAAGTTTCTTCCGCCTAAAGAAATTACACCTAATCAATTTGGAGCATGAGAAAAATGACACTTCCTGAATATAACACAGTTATTCATATAAGCAATGTTTGTATTTGGCTGTTAACATACTGCGTTCATTTTTATCTGTCCCTTGAAGACAGAGGAGATTCTTCCACTCAGAGCAGAGATAACCCAAATTTGATCAAGTGCCAAGTAGTATTGTGTGACCTCATTAAGTGGTGGGTATTTCATGAGCTTAGTCTTTCACATCTGGCTGTTATTAGATAGCTGCACTTGGCTATCTCACAAAGTAGCATTTGATCTAAGGGCCAACTCTGCCCCACAATTTACTAATATCTCTTGCACTGACTAATCCCCAGAGAGAAGCTTGGCCCAAAATTTCAAGCTACAAAGTAGGAAACAGAACTGCAGAGGAACTATTTCTTTCTCTGTTTGGATTTTAAGTGCATTTTGCCTTGACTAACTCCAAATATTGATTGTTAGAAAGTGGACCGGCACTGTAATGATTGACTGATCACAATGTATTACATACAATGAATTTTGAATACCACAGAACTAATTGAATAAATGAACGGAAATATTAATATTGAATTAATAAGAATGATCAGAGTGAATTAAACACAGCAGGTCAAATTCTGCCCCTGGATATGCATACACAATTTCTATTGACTTCAATGGGAGTTTCGTTGTGTGTATCCAAGGGCAGAATCCAGCTTAATGAATTTTTTAATTGTTTTTAAATGGTGAATGAATTGGTTAAAGTGCAAAGCATCAGAGACGACTTTCCATATTGCATATATCCTTGTGATTTCCAAATATGCCTGAGATGCATGCTTAAAATCTTATATCTGTAAGCCACCACAAATGTCAAATTTTAGTTTGTAGAAAATAAAATAATAAAATCATTACTATTACATTTTCTTTGTAAAAGGTTAATGCATACACATTGCTGAAAACTTCCATTTTCTTCTATTAATATGACACATTTTCATTTCATAATAACACCTTAAAATAAATCTGAAACTTTGGTGACCAGGAATCTATCCATGTTCTCACAAGTAGCCTTGGGGTGAATTCTAACAGTTCCAGGTGCCCCTCCACCTTAGTGTGTACTCATCGCTTTCTTACCGTAGTTATAAAATATTTTAACAAATATGTATTGTCAATGTTCCTGCTTTTTATTTTATCTTAAGCAACTGTCACATCTATTTAATTTTAATACTTAAATAAAAATTTTTACCACTAAAGACTTTCTAGATTATGACTCCATAATGAAATCTAAAATACATTTGATCCCCTAATTAATTCCATTATTAATGTAGCCCAATGCTACTCTAATCAACATATCCATTTTTATGATGCATAGAAGTAAATTCCAGAGACGGGAAACTGAAAACATTTTTGAATAAAATATTGTTTCTTTATATTATCTGTCAAATAAAGAAAAATAATCTTTTGTGAGATTAGCACTCAACATGCTTGTGTAGGAATGCATGCATTTGTGTGTGTTTATTGGGAATGAGAGTTAGAAGAACAATTCTGTAAAAGAACAATAAAACAAAACCAAACAAAAAATCCAACCTATTACACATCCTTGAGATAATGTATAGTGATAAACTAACTTTTAGTTTTTTAATTAATAGATTTTTTTAGAGCACTTTTAGGTTCAAAACAAAATTGAACATAGAGTGCAAAGAGGTCCCATATACTCTCTCACACACACTCCCTCTGATACCTGTGCTATAAACATCCCTAATCTGTGTGGCACGTTAGTTACAACTGATGAACTAATATTGACAAACCATTATCAAAAAAGTCCTTAGTTGTTATTAAGCTACACTGTTTGTGTTGTTCATCTGATGAGAATTAATGAACATGTAAAGCTATCTATGCAAAGTTATAGTATCATGATATTTCTCCTTCCCTAATAATTGCATGTGCTCTCTCCTTTCACCTTTCATATATAAAAACCCAACTAAACACTGATCTTTTTACTATCTCCATAGTTTTACCTTTTGTAGAGTGGCATGTAGTTTGAATTCTATAATACAAAGGCTTTCACATTGGGTTTATCACTTAATAATATTTGTTTCAAGTTCTTTTATGCCTTTGTATGGTTTCTTTTTAGATGCACCACAGTTTTACTTATCTATTCACCTACAGAACAGCATCTTCTTTGCTTCCAATATTTGACAAGTATAAAGCTGGCCTAAACATTTGTGTGAAGGTTATTTTCTGGATGTGTTTGCAAATCTTTTGGGTAAATACCAAGGAGCAGAACTGAAGGACTAAATGGTAAAAGTACTTTTAGTTCTATAAGAAAAATGGCCAAACTGTCCTCCAAAGAGACTGTACCATTTTGCTCTGCCATTAATAAGAGTTCCTATTGCTCCACATCTTTGTCAGCATTTGACATTGTCAGTGTTTTAAGTCACATTTACTTTACATAGCTGTATAGTTTCATTGCATTGTTATTTTAATTTGCATTTCCCTAATGGCTGTGATGTCAAGAATCTTTTCATATGCTTATTTGCCATCTGTATATCATCTTTGGTCTGTGCAGATCTTTTGTTCGTTCTTTTAAATTGAGTCACTCATTTCTTGTTGTTAAGATTATGAGATCTTTTATATTTTTAACAGTTCTTTATCAGACTCATCTTTTGAAAATAGTTTTTCTAACCTATGGCTTCTCTCATTCTCTTCACAGTATTGTTCACAGAGCAGATGTATTTAGTTTTAGTGAAATTCTACTTATCATTCTTTTTTTCATTGATTGTGTCTTCAGTATGTAATCTAAAATGTCACCAGGAAATCCAAGATTTCATCTGTATTTCCTATTATGTTATCTTCTAGGCGTTTTATAATTTTGCATTTTATACTTATGACTAAGATCTATTTTGAGTTGATTTTTGCAAAGGGCATAAATTTAAGGATATAAATTCAAAGTATCAAAGCCTAATTTTTTTTTCCTTCATTGCATATGGATGTTCAGTTCACCATTTGTTTATGAGATTATCTGCCCTCCATGGAATTGCACTTGCTCCGTTGTCCAGTAACTCTTGCCCAAATTTGCATAGATATATATTCTGAGATCTCTGTCCTATTCTGTTGATCTACTCGTCTATTGCTTTTCCAATACCATGCTGTGTTGATCAGTATAGATTTACAGTAAATTCTGAAGTCAGATAATGCGACTCCATAGTCATTCTTCTCTTTCAATATTCTCTATACTACTCTGGAGATTTTTTTACATTCCCAATAAGTTTTAGAACTGCTTTTATAGTTTACTTTCCTTTTTCATTCTAACTTAGATCTCGTTCTGCATTGGCCAAAAGATAAATCAATATATGAAAATTCTATTATTTCCCTGTGTAAAATCCATTGTATACTTGGTAATAACTATGTAAAAAAAATTAAGTATATACAACTTAATCTGTTGGCAAGGGTCATTATTAGGTTTTTCCACAATAAAATATTTGTTCTATGTAAATTATCTGTATAAATGATTGTACTTTACACAATATGAATACTTAGGGCCATAAATACTCATGTTCTATAGCAAACAATATAATTTAAGGAAGGATTTTCAAATAAAGTACATATGTAAAATTTCTATCATTTTAATGATCAAGTTTTAGGACACCAAATTTTTAAGGTAAAATGGCTCTCTACTCTCCCAGCCTAGTGACATATGTCTGTTAAACTTGATGGTGAAGACCTGCTTTTTCTCCTGAATGACGCATGCTGAGGGTAGTAAATGAAAAAAAAAAAATGAATGTATGTGAAATTAGACTAAGTGCTATGAAGCATATAGGGGAAGAAATCCTTTCAACTCAGTCTCTATATCATTAAAACTGTCCCAGTAAAGCTTTACTGGTGATAGTGGATTGAATTTAGAGTATCCACTTCTGTTTTATTGCTTTGTAATTAGTAATTCTGTATTTTGTGCTTTATTTTATAAGAAACATAAACCTGTGCTACTAAACTTGAAATTTCCACAGGTAGGAGATATTTATTGGGGGGTTACCTGTAGAGCAACAAAAATATCACTAGTTGCTTGACTATGTAAGAACTATGGGAGCACAGTATAGACTCTGGGGATATTATGTTATATCAGCCTAGCATTATGATCCCATTTGATTTTGAAATATATCATTAATGCATCACATTATATTTGTAATTATCCATCCACAAAAATCTGTTCTTTTCTTAAAAGCATAGACTGTGAGGAGGGTCAATTTCATAATTTAGAAATCATAATTTAGAATTTCTCAAATAAAAAATAATGTAACAAGAAAAAAATGCTGCAAATTATTATCTACAAATAACTTAATAAAATGTACATCAGTAATCCCATAACTTAAAAACAAAGCCACTACACCCCTACTACACAGAGTATAATCCATAAAACCATAACACTGTTCTCACCTACTTGAACATTTGTTAGAAATGTGACATATCAGGCTTATCCTAGACCATCTGTTTCATAGTTGCATTAAAAAAATAAAAATCATGTGATCACTGCCAACAGTAAATTTTGAAATCTTAATAATATACTTGAAAATAAATGGACTTTGGAGTTTTAGCCATCCTATTACTAATTGTTAGAATAATCTTGGATTCTCCAGTCAGTCTACATAATGTGTCCCCATCTGTCACAGAGAGGTGATAACTGTTATCTCCCGAAGTTCTTGTGCACATAGCTGAAATAGTGCTTGTGAAGTCCACCTATCCTTCCATTCAGGGAATTATTCAGAAAACTATCTCAAGTAATATGTCTAGAGTGCATTGTTACGACATTAACTCTTGCAATGAAATTATACAAGAATGAAAAGATAACAGAGAATAAGCAAATAAAGACACTGTGTTTTTACCTTGGGAAATTCTGGAGTTTTCCAATTGGCAGAACCTTCCTTAAACCTATGTTTCTGTGTTCAACTTTCTGTTATCAACTGAGAGAAATAAATAGGGTACACTTACACTTAGGCTCACCCTTCTATTCCCCTTCATCTCCAAGTATCACTTTTTGGAAGTGGCCAGAATTCTTTCTTAGGTCTGCCATCAATGGTTGCCTCTCTTCCTCTAGCACTGATCCTTGATGCTTTCTGACACGTTACACTTTCCATCTTCAAAGACCATGTGAGTTTTCCACTACAGCTATTACCTAAAGCATGGATTTGGCCGAGTCATTCATGGTCCTTATAGATGTAAAGAATCGTGTCCCTAGTTTTTTGTTTATCTCCAGAAGTCAAGTTATCACGATCTTCCATGAGGTCAGCTGAATTCTGGCCTCTATACTCCAAGTGCATAATTATACCAGCTTCAATACCCGACATGCCATTGACCTTTAGTCTGTGCTGTCTTCCCTTTTCAATAAGGATTGCAACTTGAGGTTACTCAAAATAATACTATCATTTGCTATAGATATAGATATTGATAAATAACATATGTAATACTAGTACTGTATAGTCTTAGGTATTATATTACACATGATTATCAGACTCTTGTAGCTAAGACCAAGTTGACATTTTTGTTATAAGGAGCAATTCCTAACATCTGGTCCCTATGTTTTGAGGTAGAAAAGTCTACATTTATTTTCTTTCTTTAAAATTACATTTTTAAAAATGTCTAGAATTTGGATAAAAGACACTTTGCACCATATTTGTGCATGTGTTTGTGCATGTGTTCTTGTTAGCAATATAGGTATGTTTATAAAAATAATTTACATATTATTTTTGTACTCTCATGGTATTTTTGCAAATCTCTCCCACAAATGTCATGTTTTTCCCCACTCAACTTGTCTTTAAAAATGGCTCTTTTCTTTGAGAAAAAATACAATGCATTAAAAAGTAATGACATAAACTACTTTTTAAAGAGATGCTACATATTTTATAGATGGCCCTAGAAGGTTTCCTTGTATGCCTGAGTGTGGGAAAGAACTGAAGCTGGGCAGGTAGATAAATAGAATGACTGATCTGGGAGCACCTTTCTCCACTGTACTGTATTTTTCTCAGGCCTGAAAAGCCCCTGAGTGCATTTAAATTTAGGTGAGAAACATTTGTAAGTTGAAAGTTTTGCAAGGAAGAGAGAATTTATTTTGTCTCTTTAAAAGTGCAAATTCTAGCATTTTGGGGCATCAACGGGGCAAAAAAACAAATATAACTGTTTTGTAAATTTAGCCCTTGGGTTTGTCATTCAAACCTAAGCATTTCAAGTAGATCAGAAATTTCGACTTTGTGGCTTCTCTATGACTTTCTCTGTGAAATCTAATGCTCTGTTTTCTAGACATAATATAAAACACTCTGAAGGTCTGTGTTATGTAACCTCCAACCATATAATTCCATACTTGGCTCAAAATCTGAAATTTTCCTTGGGGAAAAAATATAAAGAAATAATAATATTAAATTTGAAGTCACTCATACAAGAATATGTAAGAACTTTACCTTAAAAGCTGAATACTTTTGACTATCTGCTTTAAATAATAAGTAATCCAGACCAGCTTAATACAGTTTTTGATAGTGTTTCACTTCATATTCAATTTTGGAAGACTCTGCCTTTGCATATTCTTTGAATTTTGTTCTTTTGATACTAAATAAACTTTGAGAAATGAATTTACTCAACTTAGCAAGGCAAATATTGATTTTGTTATAAAGTCAATGCCATTGGTCAGGCATCCTCACTTTAAATATATTGGAGTACACATGATTTTATTAAGCTACCATTAAAATCATACTTTATATAATCAAACCCTTTTCTTGACCTTTGAATTCTCTCAAGGATTCAGAAAAATGGTTGTTATAAAAATTAATAAAGGAATCCATAATTTTGAGATTTAGCTTCCCCTTGGAATAGAATATCAGTTGTGCTATCTATATTTACACCGTAACTTATTAACTATCTGCAGCAATAGATTTCTTAGGAAACAATGACTGCTGTTCCCATTTCAATCACAGCTCAAAGATATCTTTCTCAGAGTTCATGAACTCTAAAAACCTTGGCTCCCTTTTTATTCTAAAAGAAAATCAAGTATGTTATAATATTAGTGAGAATTATTTTATTAAAACTGATTGGCTAATAAAAACTGTATATTCAGTCCAATGTTGTCATTAGAGACAATTATTTTCTGTGAGTCAGTGATGCTAGTCTCAGGTTAGCAAAAACAAAATATTAAATCAGAGGTCTTTAGAGACTTCCAGAAATTTCAGCTAGTCTAATTGGACTTCTCCAGCAGGAGGTGTGTTCTATGTTTCTTATGAAAACATTAACTCTTTTTAGAGAAGTGAAAATCTAGGACCTTATACTAAACAGAAAAGAACAACATCAATACCTACTGCTCCATCTTGGGTAAGTTTACTCTCTTCAAAGTGTCTCAATGTTTCCTCTCCAGATTTTCTTCTGTGTTCTTGATGCACTTTTAAAATTGCTATAAAATTTTACATTATAAGTTATTTAAATATTTGTAGTTTGAGGATAGTACATATTTCAACAAAGGGATGACTAAATGATACATTATTTTTTAAAATATATTTTTGGAGTAGATATTTTGGTGAAAACTCCTTCAGAGAGTCAGGCACAGAAAGACAGACACTACCTGCTCTCATTTATATGTAGAAGCTTAAACAGTTAGTCTCCTAGAAGTAGAGAGAAGACTTGAAAGCAAAGGCTGGGCAGGCTATGTGTAGAAGGTAGAGGCTGGCTAAGGGGGCAGGGTTCAGCTGGACTGGGAGAATAACTACTAATGTTTCACAGCCCAGTAGGGTAAATATGGTGGAATGTAATTAATTGTATATTTCCAAATCAGTAGCAGAGAGGACTTTAAATATTTCCAACACAAAATGTTGAAAAATGTTTGAAGTGTTGTATGTTCTGATTGCCCTTATCTGGTCATTACATGTTGTATTTAGATATTGACGCACTATATACTTTTAAATATGTACCACTATGTCTAGTAAAACTGATAAAACATGTTTATGTGTTTATTTATATTCCAAAATTTAATAATTAATTAAGCCTGGAAACTATTCTAGAATTATTTGAAAGCCAATGTATTATGCAGGTAATGCTGTAGTGTAAGCATGCTAATTCACTGGCTTAAATTCACTGACTTTGCAGATAGATGGACTTTGCTTAAAACTTCAACTGTATCACTTATTGTATCTGAGACATAAATATGAGCCATCAATCTGAAGGGATAATCAGGAAACAATGCCAAGAATATAAGGACCTAGAGGACTTGATAAGAAAGTTTAACAGGGATGCTGACAGCTGTTATCACAAGTAATTACTAAGAGGAATGTTACTGTTTTACTTACAATATGTGAGTCCTTCGTAAGTTACTTATTCTAAGTCTCATTGGTAATATCAAACTCACAGAGGGAATATATCATATTAAATCCATCACTTAAAATTGAAGCCTCTAAAAAAGAAGCAATTACCCTGAACACCAACATTCTTTACATATAAATGTGTATATAATTTTTCTTTAGAATTAATATTTTAATAGTTAATGTATTTAATGAGCCTTAAAATTATATATTCTTTCCAATTTTGCATATGTTCATATAGAATATTTTCTCATATTATTAACAATATATAGTTATTAAATGAATACAACTTTCTTAAATAGGTCTACCTTGTCCAAAACCAAACATTTCTCTAGAGCCATCAGACCAATTTCATAATCACCCTACACAAGTATAGCACATAACACTTATGGGCTTTAGATCTAAATTTTAGAAATTACCAGTAGTACCAATACGGTCAAGATCACAGATTTTCCTATTGCACCTCATGTAGGCAGCAATTGTTCTTGGGATGGCAAACTTAACCTTCAGGTGGACAGCATATATGTTTCATAAGCACGCCTAAATAGTTCATGTAGTTTTTGTACATTTATCTCTATCTCTGATACAGCAATTGCAAGAGCTTATCCAATTCAGAGTAATTATAAATCTAGCTCTTAAGCATCAACATGTATCTTCAGGCCAAATAATATGTCTTCTATATATGTCCAGTGTTTTCTTTTATATACACTTTTGGTGAGTAATGTTTTCAGATTGACAGAAAAAAATGCTAAGTTCCCATATACCTTGCACCACTTCATAATTAATATCTCTTTTGTACATTGAATTAATTAGCCAAGTTTCAGTGTATTACTATTGAATAAACTCCACACTCTATTTGGGTTTCATGCCCTTTTTTTTTCTTACTTGATGTCTCTTCCACAACACTACATGTCATTTAGTCCTTGTGCTTTCACACTCTTTCTGGCTTATGAATGTTCTAAAAGTTTCTCTGTTTTGATGACCATGACAATTTTGAGGAATACTCCTCAGAGGTTTTGTATCATGCTCTTTTATTTCAGTTGGGGTAATGTTTTCTCTCCCAATAAGACTTAGGTTATCATTTTGTGGGAGGTTTTCTGTTTATTTTATGTGCTGATTTTATTTTGTCTAATGAAAGTTCAAAGCAGTTGATTCACATGGACAACACTGGGATCATCCTGCATTATTTAGCTTTCCTTGTTCACTTTTACTGAGTGATTGAGATGAAAGCTTCTAGATATTAGCCAAGAAAATGGGATGATATTATCAAATAATCATACAAAACAGGAAAAAATATTTGGCTATTTCTCTGAATAGGTAAAATCTTTCCCTTAGTACATTTTCCTAAATCTTCTTTTACACCAAAGACAATTGCTCACCATATTTCAGTCCTCAGTATGTTTCTTTCATTCTGTACACAAAAAGGTCAACCTGAAAATATACATCAAACCTGATTGTAAACATCCTCTTTCCTATGCAACATACCGGTGCTTGAAGTTTGCTCTTCCAGCATTATTTGTTTAATAGAAATATTTTCTGTACCACCTGGTTCTGGCAGAAAGTCAAAATTTGCATTTATATGAGGTAGTTTATCAAATATAACTTGCAGAAGTCTGTTAAGTACACATTGCATTTTGTTTGTGAGAAAATCTGTTTGTATTTAATGTAGTTTTTAAATTAACCTTAATGAAAGCTTCTGAAAATTGTTGTTCTAAGCATTTGAAATATGCAACAAGAACTGGTGGGAGACCTTAACATGTTTTCCATTATATGTTATCAGATAGCCCAAAATTACTACAAAGAAGAATGTGGGACTATGTTAAATTAAAAAGATAAGTAAGCATTTAGTTAAAAGCAAAGGTCTTTAGAAGAGGAAAGCATCTAACACAGTTAACCCCAGACATCTTATAACAAACTTCAGTCAAAAGTATTTTGTATTTTTAATTTAGAATATTACTTACTGTATATGGAAACTAAGGTTATTTGCACTGAATTCCGATATTTCATTTCTTACTCTTAGATTTGCCAAATACTCACAAAAAAAACAGGTTTTTTTGAAGTGCTGACAAAGGTAATTGGGAATATGAATGACTGTGTCTTGTCTTTTAAAATAAAAATTATTCCCCTTTCACTGTTCCATTTTCATTCTTTGAAACACAATCCCTAATAACCTTTAGCATTTTCACACATCCCAGGGATTTTCATAGAAGATGGCTCCCCAGTCACTGAGGTAAGATGAACATATATATTGGACTATATGTTTATCAGTTGTGGCAAACACAAATGTCTTTCAGAGCTTAAGCAAATTAATCTGAATGAACATAGGTGGATCAGTGCTGAGTTGAGCACAGCTCGTCCTGAGAAAATTTCAGTTGGGCTCTGTGTCATCATTGCAACATAGAAAAACAAGCCTTATATTTTCACAAAGTAGATATTTTTAATTACACCTACCTACAAGTCCAGTTACTTGTACAAAATCATATGACTTTCAATATTAGAAACTAACTTTAAAATATTGTTTAAAATATTGTTTAAGTTAAACAGAATATGGCTAGGGATCCAGTTTTCAGCCTACATTATACAATATGCTAAATAAAGAAAACTAACGATTATCTAATTCTACCTAAAATCTTGGAAGATGACTATTTCTTTTAGGTGATAGCTTTCTCTGGTTGGAAAACTGTGCTTATTTAGAAATACTGCAAATAGGATCATTTTCTGGGTTACTGCTCTTCATTGTTTATAGTGTTTAACAAAATCTGTGATATGGTCTCCAATCATAGAATTTACTATTACTTTTGATCAAAAACCTTTTTGAAGCTGCTGCAGTTATTGTTGAACAATTTAACCATTTAACAATTTAACCATTTTTGCTTTCTAAATTTTGCTTTGTTTATTCATAATTTGTAGCACATGGATGCTTGAATTGAAATTTTCTTTACTTTTAATTTATCAGTGGTACTAGGGCATGTACTAGGGTTTTGAGCAGGACAGGAATATGCTCTACTTCTGCAATTATAGCCCCATTTCCCCAAATTTTTAATTCACTAAATGTATACATAGATGGCTCAATACATCATCTATTTCTAATTTGATTTTCCATTTGTAAAAAAAACACTTTGCTCTAAACCATTATATTTAGTAACTTCTTGGATTAGTGAACACCACCTTTGCTTGTGATGGAGGGACATTTGTGAACCACTACATTTGTTTGTTTGTTTGTTTGTTTGTCTTGCTGTTGTTTTGTCTTTTTGAGACAGGATCTTGCTATGTAATTCAGAATGGTCTTGAACTCATTATATAGTCCAGGCTGGCGGCAAACTCAGCTATTCTTCTGCTTTCACCTCCCAAATTCTAGGACTGCAGGCATGCACCAGAATTTCTGGCTCAAGAGCCTGTACATTTTTGTAAGAAGTTCTATCAAAAATCTAAATCTCATTCTGTCCTTGCAGTGAAAAAAAAACGGAATAATAAAAGACTACTGTCCATCTAATTTCTACAAATAAATTATTTCTCCCTTATGCTGACATCAGGACCATCTGAAAAGTTAAAAAGAAAGAGATAAAACTGGATTTGAATTGTAATCCTTTTCACTTTTCAGCTCCATTATACTAAAATCTCAAGGGATAAGCTTTGGGTTCTTTGCCATCTTTACTATTTTCTCTAATTCTTTCAAGAAGCTGAAATTCAACAACTTCAATAAAAGAATAACTACATAGACATTATTATTTTCATCATATTTGGAGTGTAATTCAGTGTGTTAGAGGGGGATATTAAGGATAAAAGAATTGTTTAGTGGTAATTTCAGAGCTAGATAATTTTAGTGTTAATTATTTAATAAGCATTTTCACCATAAATTACATGAACTAAAAATCAATTTCAATGTGCAATATGGACATGCTCAAATCACACCAACCATCTTGCCTTTCTAGGTTAAGGGGAACTATACCTTTACACACATCCAAGTACATGGCTGTCTTAAAATTTAAAGATGACACATACATTTCATGTCATATATTATAATAGAACTTAAAGCATTGTAAATCCTTCATACAAATAACCACAGAAACTCCAGAATAGTTTTTAGAATAAACTCATTGGTAGGAAACAAATTCATAGTTACAATATTTTTAAACAGCAATACCTAGTGAATAAAGTGGATTAATCAACACTAAAACCTGGGTGATACTATGAAGGACTAAAACTCAATTTTTATTTTGCTTAGCAAATATTCAGTAGGTTCTAATCCTATGGACAATGAACAATTAAAAATGTCAACTTTAGCATAAAAAGGGTATAGAGTCAAGCATTGAAGAGGAAAGCACTGTACTAATTTGAAGGTATTTTTAGCATAATGCAATGCAATTAATCAGTCATATTGTTTTAATTATCTTAATATGGACATCAAAGGTTATGTCATCTTATTAGATCTCCGAACTTATATAATCACAACCCTTTTCTGATCACAATGAGTAATGCAAATAATTGACTAAACTATAAAGCTTGAAATCGAATAACCATCTGCATTACTACAGCCTACTAAAGGCTGAAGATGTGGCTCAGTGGATTAGTGCTTTCTAGCATGTGTGTGACACCCTAGTCTCAAGTCTAACCTACCCCTGCACCAAAAAATTTACCTAGCTCTACGTGTTAAAAACATAAACTGTTGGGCACCATAGTGGAATTCACGTGTAATCCATTGTTAAGTTATTAACTTGTACACAAAATATTGCCAGTTACTAATTTCTGTATCAATAAATCATTATGATAGGCCCATTAGTTCAATTATTCCTAGCAAAAAGAAATTTTACCATTAGTTTGTCTGATAAATGAAGATGTTAGTGTCTGCTAAAATGTGTATTTGAGCCATCTCATTTTCTCTGAAAACTAGTTGATATGTTTCCATTTCTGGTCAAGCATTTATTTACATTAGTGAATTCTTATTTGATTGTATTAATGTATGTTTACCTGAAATATATCTTTGATACCCCTAATCTTTTCAAAAAGATTTTTCAGGGGAGTTGATACATTTCAAATGATTACAAAATTACAATCTTAGCAGGTGATCCCCTCTTTGAATGTTTAAAGAAAAACATATTTGATACTATTGCTTTGATTTTTGTTGCATTTCTTTGTACCAAGTTTTAGAGTGGCTTTAAAGACAGCTTCTAACTTGAACATCACCTTGGTTTTAACAGATACAAGTAGCAGTTATCTTCACAGATATGCTGTTAAAGTGTATTTTGTCTTCTCAGGAAAAAAAACTTTCATTAGGTCCATTATGTACATACTTAACCTTTTCAGATCACAAAGAAAAATGCAAACAATTGAATAATATTATTTGCTTATACTTCAAAGTTCAAATAATTAGTTGTACATAGGAACAATGGAGCCTTATCTGCTTCAGAAGAAGCACTGTTACTATACAATAGCCAATATCAGACCACTAATAGATTTAACCTTGTAAGTTCATAGATATTTAAAAGTGTTATGGTTTGAAGGTCAGCTTCTCTGTCTTACTGTAAAAGAAAAGTGAAGAAATGAATAATAATTCGAAAGAATTAATTCTTCAAAAAGTTTTTACAAATCAAAACCCTGCAGTTTCACACTGAGAACAAAAGAAGCATATTAAACACCAAAGTTTATCAAGACAAATTAGGTCCCAGTTTCAAATTTTCTTTAATCTTTCACATCTGAACGGTTTTTTTGCCTCATGCTGTTTTCCCTAGTTAAATGTTAAAATGAATTCTAGCCAATACCATTGACTTCCTTCCTTAAAAATATTGAGACACATAATAAAAAATTAATTACTTCCCCTAATTTCCGTGTGATTCTTTAAAAAGATGTAAAATTCATTTAAAGTAAGTGGTGACTTTGTCTTTGAAGATCACGACAATTAACATGGATCAAAGCTTAGGTTCTGTAACGATGATAGCTTATTAGCATAATGAAATTAACTTAGAGACAAGAATCTTTAATAGGTACAACAAAAAACGCTTTAATAATACTTGAAGAAAATTATGTATTTTCTAGAAGTACAACAGTTTCAGATTTTTCTATCCAATTAATAAGTTGTTAATTAACTCCTTTTCCAAACAATGCACACTTTAAGCTAACATCTGCCCACTGGAATATTCTATTGTGTTTCACATTTTGGAAGAATTTAGTGGCTTTTATTATTAAGAAAATTCAAGTCTAGTTTTTCTTACTCTCAATCTAATATTTCATCATTAGAAAAAGAAGCGTTAATTTCATATCTTGGGAAGGGAATAAAGATTTCAAATGATAATTGCACTGTAGTGACGTTTCAGGTCCTTGCCCTTTCACAGACAAACATTTTTTTAGATGCTTTGAACTTCTGTAAATTTGACTCATTTAAACATGAGAAGAAAATTCTTTATTAAAAATATTATAATTTTTGATTTGTATATATTGGAATATATGTGGATTTAAAGACAAGACAAATAAAAAATGTTTTGTTTTGTTTCCAGCTGCAAGTCTTAATTTTTAGGCCTGTTGTTTGAGACTCATGGAAGAAATGTATCTGCCATTTTTAATCATTCATCCAATAAGCCAATAGTTATTGAACACTAATATTTATTGAATGTGCCAGGCAGTATGAGACACTTAATACTACAAAGGGGGAATATGTTCTTCTATTGTCATTATAATTGGTGTTCATATTTCAGTTAAATGTTTGGTTTTCTTTTTGTTCATATGCAAAAAATAAGCACTCTATCCAGATCTTCCTCCTCTATTATGTTAGGTTATCATAGTAAGATTTGACTAATATAATTAAAGATAATCAAATAAATAGAAAGAAATAAAAGGCAATTCCATAATCACTAAAAATTTTTTTTTTTCTTTTTGGTATAGGT